>NW_027362765.1:522240967-522600967 GCF_046119375.1 Phyllobates terribilis
TTCATCGGCTCTGAACTGCGATAACCTTAGTGTCGTCAGCGCTTGTCGCAGCAGCCAGATTCACATGCTACTGTCAGTGTGTTCCAGCTGGCATGCTGAGCGGTCACATTACTCATGTCACTGCTCAACACACCATCTGAATGTAGCAGAATTGGAGATTAGCTTGGGATGTGGGATGGATTTACGATGGACCCCTTTGGATTATTTGATTTTTTAAAGGTAATAAATGGGTAAAAGAGTGACAGCTAGTGCTTTGCACAAATAAAGGACTTTTCTCTGTGTGTGTTTTTTGCTTTAAACTTATGGGGTTAGTAAAGTGGGTGTCTTATAGATGCCTTTCTGTTACTAACCCCTGGGCTTGATGTCAGCGGACATTACACAGCTGACATCAACCCCAAAACCATTACCTTGCTTGCCAATGCACCAGGGGAGATGGAAAGAGCCGAGGCTAAGCACCAGAATTGGCACATCTAATTGATGCGCCATTTTTGGGACGGCTGAGGTCTGGTGTTATTAGTCTGGGAGGGGGACAATATCCATGGCCCCTTCCCAGCCTATTAATATCAGCCTGCAGCTGTCTGCTTAGCCTTTGTTGGTTATTAAAAACAGAGGGGACCCCACGTCATTCTTTTTTGGGTTCCCCCTTTTTAATAACCAGTAAAAGCTAAATAGACAGTTGTGAGCTGATATTAATAGCCTGGGAAGCTCCATGTTTATTGTCCCCTTCCCAGACTATTAAGACCAGCTCTCAGCTGTCTGCTTTCTCTCAGCTGGCTAATAAAAATAACGGGGACCCCAAGCCATTTTTTTCTTTTATTTATTAGCTAAATACAAGTACAGAAAACTACACACGCAAAGCACTGATTATATATCTCACTGATATTTCTTTCTATCTATCATCTATCTCTCATCTATCTATATCTGTATATAAGATTGGTTTATTAGTTAGAAAACTAGCTTGAAATGACACAGCGAACTACTGTATATAAAAGCTGATGTTAAAAACGCATTGCATACGAATTGCATACGCATGTCATACGGATGCTAGGTGAGGAAAAAACCCACACTCGTATAGCACTCATATGGCATACGGATGCTAGGTGAGAAAATAAACGCATGACACTCGCCTGACACTCTCCAACTTTTCTGTCTGAGAATCTGAGCTACTTTATATAAGCAAATCTGAGCATACCCTATCTTGAAGACTTCTTCTGAGGCTTTTTGATCAGTATTTCATCAGTATTTGTATGCCAAAACTAGGAGTGTCTCCAAAACAAAGAACAGGAGTCAATCTTTCAATTATAGTTTTTATCTGTAAGTTCCATTCCTGATTTTAGCATAGTAACATTGATGTCAAATACTGACATGTGAATAAGCCCTCAAGCCAAGACTTGGTGGACAATGAGGCATGCGTGGTATATGCTTGGTATCTTTGAACTATTAAAAGGTCCAATGATGCCAAATCTTCAGCTTCCTTACAGAAGGAATGACATTTTCTCCTAGGATTTCCTGATACTTGATTGAATCTGTCTTGCCCTCTACAAGCTTCAGGTTTCTAACACTTGAGGAAGCAAAGCAGCCCCAGATCATCACGGAAGCCACCAACATGCTTCACTGTAGTAATCACCGAGCCACTGCCATGCTTCGCTGTAGGTAGTGTGTTCTTTTCAGCATAAGCTTTACTCTTCCTCTTTGAGACATACCGCTGATCCTTAAGCCCCTAAAGTAACAGTTTGTTTTCTTCTTATTATTATTTATTATTATAGCACCATTTATTCCATTGTGCTTTACATGTGAAAAAGGAGGTATACATAGGAAAAACACTTACAATAATCTTGAACAAAACAAGTCAGCAACTAGTACAGGAGAAGAGAGGACCCTGCCCACGAGGGCTCACCATCTACAAGGGATGGGTGAGGATACAGTAGGTGAGGGTAAAGCTGGTCTACAGAACAGAATCTAAGAAACTTCTGAGACTTTTTTACATGGATTTGAGGATATCAGAGCTGACGTTTCCTGTGCTTTTGGGTCAGATGTGTACATCTTTGCGATCAGGCATGGAGACCTTCAGCATTAAGTATGCTCCTTACTGTGCAAACTGAAACCTCAGTACCTGCTACTACCAAATCTTTCTGCAGGTCTTCTGCAGTCACTTGTGAATCTGGTGACAGCTCGTGACAGCTTCCTCTTTCTGCCACATCCATGGAGAGTACCCTTTGTTCCTTTTACTATGAACTTGTGAACTATGCTTCCAACCAACTATATCTCCGGGAACATTTACTATTTTTGATATCTTTTTGTATACTTTTCCTTGTTTGTGCAAAGCAATAATCTTTTCTCTTAACTTTTTGGACCACTGTTTTGACAAGCGAAGAATAAGAATAGTGAGCTGGAGACCATTGCCCTTTGGGAATGGGCTAAGACTCCTTAGAAATGCTGCTGGACGCTTTTGTCAGACTATGCATCATGTTTGCAGCAGGTTGTAACAGCCAGAGATGTTCGACAAAGTATTAAAGATGCTCATCATGAAGGGGTTTATAATTGTGAAACTTTAGTAGACATTATTGTAAGTGGCATTTTGGGCTGAATTTGGAGAAACCACTTGTTGTATTAGTTGTGTTCAGCTAATTATATTGTTCTTGTTTCATCAGTTTATTGCAAACAGCAGAAAGTGTGTAAACTTAGCTAATAAACCTAAGTATCAATGGGGTTTGACTAATTGTATTGGATCTGTACTTGCTGAGCAGAATGTCCTTGTGTGAGGGAGTCGGGACAGATTGCTTTATTCAGCCAATTGCTATGTAAGGTGTATGATTACCTTTACTGGAGCACGCCTGTTAATAACAATAATGTATGGCATAAATAAAGACTTTAGCAGTCCATAGTTCAAATGCTGGATGGACTTGCTATTTGGGCATTCAGCAGGATCCATGGCTATATACCGACACACAGCCCTTGGGAGGAAGAGAAGAAAAATTTAATAATTGTTACTGAAACGCAATTTGTTACCCATTTGCAGGTGTATTATGGGCCACATAATAAGCGTCTTTACTCTGCATTTTCATTGATCACCCGCAGCCATTAAGCAACCGCCAGTCGGCTAAATTTAAGCTGATCAGTGGTCATTTAATAGCTTGTTCAGACACTTCCATGTGCACAGAGAGATCGGTATTACGATTGTCCTGTGCACATAGAATATTACTGTTTTTTGTGCTGCTGAGAACGATGATTTTTAAATGAGACTTTTTCTTGATTTTTTCGTAATTGCTGGCCTGATTGCATAGATAGATAAATGAGCTTTTCTGGGGTTTCTCGTTTTGGATTATCAGTCAGTGCAATTGGGTCCTTAGTCCTTCCCTGGTATCGATCCATTGTTAGTCCTCTCTTCACCAGTCATAATATGGAAGCTATAGTTCTCCAGAGAACAGCTGGGGGACTTCTCTTACAGGATAGCCTGCACAGCACAAGGAGATTCCTATAAACTGAGAAAGCGAAGCTGTTATTGACAATCACTGCTATGATAAATCGAATGGATATGACAGCGAGTCCAGAGGAACATTCTGTGAAGCAATCAATGCTTTCTAATGACAGTGTTTAGCTATTTAATGAGTAATCACTATGCATAATCTTTAAGTGATTCGGTCAGTAATGCTTTGCTATATTGTGAGGCTAGGCTCAAGCTGGGTATTGGTTTAGTCCTAATACTAAACAGTCCTAATTACCAGAACTAAGCTGGTTATACAATATAAGTAATGCAATCATGTAATGATCAAGTCACAGATTCTGCCAGCTGCCTGGAAACCAATGGGCTGTATGTCTATATAATAATTTCACGTCATCTTGTAGTAATTCACGCTACAATACTGTGTTATTACACTTGTGTTAGTATTTTTTTTAATTAATGGATTTTAGTGGAGATAAAATTTAAGGGTTGTCCGGTCTAAATTGACAAGTCTGCAGTCACTCTGTATAATGCAGACTTATGAATCCCCCAGCGCGCGCACTGTCCACTGTGGGGATTGAGCTGAAACCAGCAGGTACTTATGTGTTATACATATCCCCGGCCAGAACTCGACTAGTGCACCCCTCTAGAAACGTGACCGTCCAGTGGGCATGGCCTTGCTCAATACAGGTGTATGGAGCGAAGCTGCACCCACTAGTCGGGCTCTAGCCAGGAGAATGTATAACACATACATACCCTCCAGTCCCGGCTCAGAGACCGGCGAATCCCTTCAGCACACAGTGCCTACTCTGGGGGGATTCAGAAGTCTGTAGTCACACAGAGTTACTGCAGACTCATCGATTTAGACCAACACCAGCCTCAGGGGTCTGCACTGCAGCGGCGGTTAGCCCTGACCGCAATCCACGGGTGGCGTAGTCGGACATTGCAAAACATATAGAAGACTGCCACTGGTCTGACCACCCTGAGCCATGGACCGGGTTGCCACTACTACCTCCATTATTGCCCTGTTGCCCGGATCTGAGTGCCCCACGGCCCAGGGGGCGAGTCAGCTTTGGCCTAGTCGGCAGGATCGTGACCAACCCGCCACAAACGGGTATTGCGTGCCTGAAAAGAGACTGTTTCACTGTATTAAAGATGGCGCCCGCCCCAGAAGAACAGACGCCATAATGTGCGCGCCAAAAGATAACAGGAAGCCGCCTCCCATCGTGGGCCAGGTCCCAGAATGGTGCCAAAGAAGGAGACCACCCCCAACAGCCATGAGTGCGGCTGTGGAGATGTCCATCAAGGTGGGGGGGCTGACCCTGAAAGTGATTGTCAGCAGATTGCCCCAAGACCACCCCCAATGGGGGCGGAAAGAGAAGAAAACTGTGGGGCCGGGTGTGGTTTGGATCAGTCTCACCGGACCACACCCGGAGATGGAGAGAGGAGCCAGCTCCAGAACTCTGGCGAGGGGCCTGCTGCAGGCAGAACCACCATGCAGCTTCACGAAGCTGCTAGCACAATTCCCCAAGGAAGACCCGGAGTATGTGCGGGCTGTGCTGGAGGAGTTGGACCGGAGGATGGTCCGGGCGCAGCGGGACGTGATTGCCGAGTGGAAGGAAGAGATGGCCCGGCGGACCGTGACCCAGCAGTAGGAGGCACTGCCACCACCCAGCAGCACGCCTGCCTCTGAGGACGGTGAGAGTGGATCGGAGGCCGAGGACGACGCCGCGGAGGAGGCCATAGCCGTGGAGGCAGGTAACGGGGAAGTCCTTACCCCGAGTCCAAGGGCCGCAACCCTGTCCCTGTCTCCCGTCACGGCACCCGAAGCCCCAGGGCCGTAGCTGTCATCACACCTCCCCCGCTACCAACTGGGACTCAGGCCGTAGACGCCGCCGTTGAGCCCCGCCCCGCGCCGTGCCCTCTGACCCCGGGCGCGACCGGAAGACGACCACCGCAGGCCTGGTCGCAAGGCCTAGTGGCCCCAGGCGCTGCTGCCCCGCCAGCGCCCCTGCCTCCGTTGTACCACCCCCGGGTGCGACCAGAAGACCACCGCAGGCTTGGTCGCAAGGCCTACTGCCCCCGGGTGCCGCTGCCCCGTCAGCGCCCCCTGCCTCTGCTGTACCACCCCTGGGCACGGATCTGTTCGCCCAGCACACCGGTCCGGATGGGCTCCCTTTCATCTGGCCCCCCGGACATGTTAACCCCCGCCTATGGAGAGGCCTGTCAGTGGAGGCCGGAGCCCCACCTGAACCCCTGATACCTGCTCAGGAGCCCATGGAAGTCTCCCAGCCCCCGCTCGAAGACGTCCAGTTTGAGTGGGACCCGACTGGAGAAAATCTAATGGGGTTCACCCAGGAGACGCGGGCGGACGCAGTCCGCCGACGGGAGTCCTGCCGCCAGCAGTTGGCGATGTTCGAGAGGGAGCAGCGGGAACGGCGTGTCCGGCAAGAGCAGCTACAGGCCCAAAGTGCAGAACAGAAGATGAGAACCCGGCGAGACCCCCGAGCTGCCCGCAGTCCACGAGCCACCGGGACTGTCGTCAAGTTTCAAATGGAGCACGGCTGGGGTTTCATCAGAGACCCGAACACCATCAGCGACGTGTTCGTGACCCGGAGGGATGTTGAGAGCCACCTGCCGGAGGGTCACCGAGGGCGTGACCTGTATCCTGGGGACGTGGTGACCTACACCAGACATCAAGGCGTAAAGGGGTGGTACGCCCTCCACGTCCACAGAGTGGTAGAAGAGGAGGAACAGCGCCACTCTGCCCAAGGATAGCAAGAGGGCCGGGACGGGCCTGAAGATTACCAGGAGCAAGGCGCATATGGAGGTCAGCATTCACAGTAAAGTGGAGAAGCGCCAGAGTACATAGTTACCCGTCTGGGTACAGAGACTGTTTTGGGACTGTTTCCGCTTAGAGCGTGGTCCCCGTTGGGACTGATATGGAACTGTTAAAAATTGCCCCCTTTCCTTACCTGGCTGAGGACTGAGAGCAGCCACTCCCCTCTCCTAATCTGGCTGGGGACTGAGAACAGCCATCCCCTTCCATACCTGGCCGAGGACTGAGAGCGGCCGTCCCTGTAAATAGTTGCGCTTCCTAAAGCGCCCCCTATTAGTTTTATGAAAGAACTGCAACGTCTACCTCAAGACAAGTTTGTTAGAGTGTTGCACCTTTAAGAAGAATGAACACCTGGTCGCAAGTTGCACCGCGGCCAGGGCACAAGAATATGTTTTACTTAAAAATGTTTTATATGAAGAGTTTTATATGCTGCTACATGATAATGAGAATGCTTTATATGACAAAAGAGTTCCAGTAGTATTAACAATACCTAGTGAAAGAAAAATGTTGGAAAAGGGAAAAGTGTTTCCCCTAGAGGGAAGTGAACAGTGTCGTCCATTTTCTAATGTAAAAAGTTATTGAAAAAGTTTTCCATGTCTTGTAAATTAATTGTTTTTACTCTTTTCCAGCCCGAGGACGTGCTGTGGTTTACCAGGGGGGAATGTAGCGCCCCGAGGGTTCGGCCGCTACAGGGGTATTGCACCTCAACCAGAGGTGTGGTATTCCACTCCCGGGTAAGGATGGAGTATGGACCAGGGCTCAGTTAGCTGCACACATATACACTCCTCATTTCCGGGGGACTGCTCTACGGTGCTCCCATTAATATGCAGACACGACTGACTATGTCCCTGGCTGGAGTGGGGAGGGGGGGAACCCTAGTGATGTGGGAGCAGATAGGGGCTGGTTTCTGGGCATAGGAAGGAGCTCATTGGATGCAGGTCACCTGAGCTCAGACATGGAGGAGGAGGTATAAAAGGTGGGCACCATCTTAGAACAGTGTTCAGTCTATGAGGAGAAAGTGAGAGTGGAGGAGAAGGGGAGCAGAGGCTCCGCTGGAATTCTGCTCCGGAGCCAGGCCTAGGGACACGGGCAGGGCGAGAGGAGGAGAAGGAAAAGGAACAGAACAGAAAGAGAAAGGAACAGAATAGAAAGGCCCAGGAACACAAAGGTAGAAGGGACCCTAAGGACCCAGGAGATTACGGGTGAAGGGGCAGGAAAGGAAGCGGTGCCGGACCGCAAATTGGTGGAGGCAAATAATCCTCAGCCAAGAACCGGAGGTCGTGATCATTTATTGGGGCGACCCCTCGCTAAACCTACTAGGAAGGCACCACATAGGGCCAGGGAAGCTGGCGCCAAGTTCTCTCAGAAAAGGCCCGAGGCAGCTGGACAGAAGTTTGGTCACTGGTGGGGCACGGCCAGAAGGAAGGATAGAAGGGAGTTCTGTGCCATGCTCCTGAATTGCCTGGGGGTTGACCGAGCCCCTCACCTGGTGGACGCAGCATGGCTTGGGCAGTCACTACCTGTACAGAAGTGGCTTAGAGTATACGAACTGTGAGTAAAAGACCCTGGACTGCAACACGTTGTCTTTGTGTTCCTTACCTCGAAAGCACTAACGGTACTGGGACTCCCTGCACCGCCATCCCCACCATCTACGCTCACTGCCCTGAGGCTACACTCCTCCCGTGGGGAGTTATACGATTCCCTGCTACACCCACAACACCAGCCTCAGCGGTCTTCCCTGCAGCGGCGGTTAACTCTGACCGCAATCCACAGGTGGCGTAGTCGGACATTGCAAAACATATAGAAGACTGCCACTAGTCTGACCACCCTGAGCCACGGACCGGGTTGCCACTACTACCCCCATTATTGCCCTGTTGCCCGGATCCGAGTGCCCCACGGCCCAGGGGGCGAGTCATAACCATTCCACATACTCCATACTTTCTGAGAGTCTGAAAATGCAAGTGGTGACTTAAGGGTAATCTGTCACCAGGTTTCTGCTACCTCATCTGAGAGCAGGGGGAAAGGACCAGTGCTCATGGGAGCATCAATCGGGTAATGAGTATCTCCTGGTGATAAAACTTTCATTTTAGATAAACAACAGCACACAGTGTAATAAATAAATGACACATCTCGGTGTCTCAGCCGCTACCTCATGGTGTCTTCAGATTTGATAGAAAAAAACTGCTGACAGATTGCCTTTAATCCTCATTTTATATAGAAATTTTTACAATCTCAACTGAAGAGAATTTTTGTAGACGTTCGGATTGGTTAATGAAACCCTTCCGGGTCACTACGTATAAGATCTCTATATTAAAAGGACACTTGCTGCAGTTAAAACCATCTTAGGCCATGTTCCCACATAGTGTAAATGCAGATTTTTTTCTGCTGCATTTTTTTTGTACAGAAAATCTTAAATGTAAAACTGTGCAAAAAAGTGGATGTGATTCCATGAAAACTCATGGCCAGTGTTTAACAATGCTGTTGAACTGTGTTTTTTGGTGCATTTTTTCTCTATAGGTTTCTCTGCAAAGCCTAAAAAAATACATGTAAAACCCAGTTGTGTTTTTAGTTCAGTATCAGAGCTTTTCTGTATTAAAATAAATTACAAAAATTTTCACCAAAAATGCATCAAATAAGAGAGAAAGCGCATTAAAAAAAATGTAGCAAAAATGCAATAAGCAGAAAAGATGGTTATTGCATATTTTAGTATGATCACCTGCAGAAAACAATTTGTATTAAAACAGTAGAAAAAAAACACGCATAAAAAAACGCTACATGTGAACATTGCCTTATACTGCAGATTGTGAAGAAAGTGCCCTGTTTGCCGATCATCATCCAATGGGGTTCATAGGATGTACAGTACAGACCAAAAGTTTGGAAACACCTTCTCATTTAAAGATTTTTCTGTATTTTCATGACTATGAAAATTGTACATTCACACTGAAGGCATCAAAACTATGAACACAGAGCACTGAAATTGCCCACAATAATCCATCAAAAACCAGATTATCTTTAAAAAGATCCAATACAAATTGCATGTGGTACTACAATTCAGTTCCATTAACTCCAGTGGGGCTAATCTAATACCAGACCACCACTGGCTGGGCAGGTATTTTTTTCTGGAAGGAATCAGCCATGTTTTCTAATCCTTAACAATCCTGTACTGATCAGTCCGATTAATGTGCGCATCCCCTCAAGTTCTAACCTGCATTACTTATAGGAGGCCTAATATATCTATAGGTCCTCAGTCCACATACTGTCAGGGCGTGCTGGCAACTGTGATTACTCAAAGGCTAGAGAACCATGGGTTGACGGCAGATCGGGTTAAGTTATGGTCACACAATTATGAAATTTAAAGAACAGAGAATAAACAGCAGGACCATAATGGCAGTAAAGTAATGCAGCTTTCAACAATCACCTGGCAGTCCTTCTTCAAGAAAAAAAAAGGCATCCTTTTTCATAGGTCAAATAATTACTGCATTTTCAATTGGAATAAATATGGAAATGGTACAGCACAGAGTTAAAGGAAAACACAATCTAGAACTGTTGGAGAAAATACAAAAATTGGCTAAGCTAGACATGCTGCTATGATGCCCACAAAGATGATCACCCCCACAGTCTTCCATACACAATATAGTGACCCCAACAGCCCCCCCTCCCACACAGTATAATGCCCCCACATCCCTCCACACAGTATTTTCTACACACAGTATAATACCATCCACACAGTATGATAGCCCCCTCAAAGTCCTCACAGTAGAATGCCATCCACTCAACCCTCACAGTATAATGGCCTCCATGCGGCTTTCCAAACCGCACTATGCCCCCACAAAATATAATCACCTCACTGATAGTATGATAGCCTCCATACAGTATAATGGCCCCCACAACCCTCCACAGTTTGATGGTCACCACATGGCCCTCCAAACAGTACAATGGTCCAGCACAGTATAATGCCCCCCCCCCCCCCCCCCCTCCACACACACACAGCGCATGATGGCCCTGACAGACTAAAATTATTTGATCACCCCAACATACAGTTCATGGCCCCCAAAGCTCCCCCCACTTTAATAATTATGGCCTCTTACTCAAAGCATGATCCTCCATACGACATACTCATTGATTAAAACAAATAAAAAAATACTACTCCGCTCTCCCCATTCCCCCACAGCATGTGCTGTGAAGCTCCGCACAGTGGACGCAATGTAGTGATGCAATCGCACCAACTGCACTGAGACTCAGACGCACAGGGAGAATGATGGAATACGGACTGCTCCCACAGCCATCATTTTCAACTGTATCTGCATCTGTGAGACAGATACAGTTGAAAGGTTGAAGCAAAGTGGGGAAGGACCCTGGTGATGGCACGTGGTACCCCCCAAATCACAGGTCACATAGTGGCCACTAATGAGTATAGTATTGTAAGGCATTCTACTATTTGAGTATGATGAACTCTAGAAGATCTTGATATCTTTATTGCAGTCACAACAGCTTAGTATCATTTTCTCTGACACTACTGTATGCCAGTTAGATCTTAGGAGAGTTTGGTTGGAGACTAAATGTGAAAATTACCAAACATGTGATGCAAAAACAGCTCGGTGCATGTGACCTCATCAACAAGTCTGTGCCCGGAGTTAAATGAATTTAGGACACGACTCCTATTATATAAAACCAACTTTTTATAATGGACCATTCACATTCCTTCAAGTAAAAAACAAGGACACAGTAATATTTTCATATTGTTTATTAGAAAGGTAAAAAAAGGCACATTGTGTGGATTTGCACTTGAACATCAAGTGTATATATATATATATTTTTTTTGTAAACGTTATTAAAGCAGCATGTCAGAATACAAAACACAATTGAAATGAATACTAGTGCTTTTTCACATACTGGTTACTGCAGTAGAGCTACATAACAGTATCTCTTCTAGCTGCCAATGAATCAGTAGTGACGGGAACAAAAAGAAGTACAACCTTGGTCCCAAAAGGAAATTGTACTTTGGGTTTTCAGTCGAGTATTCATCCTCTATGAGAGGTAGAGCTAAACCACGTTTAGTGCAGACCAGCTGCCAAAGCATATAGAAAATAAAAAAACACATAAAAATAATTGCAGTTCTCCCAGTGCACTTAATGCTAACCTTCAATACTTGTGTGCATACCACTGCAAATGTATAGTCACATCTAGGTGCTCTAAACGCCATAAAAAAAAAACCAAGATGATATAAGAAGTTATAAAACTTCACCATGTACATGATCATTTCATTACTAGTGCAGAAATTCATGCAATGTAAATATTGTTGACTAAACTTGGCAGTAGAAATGAGACCCTCTTTATGCTGTCAGACAAGGCAGAAAAATGGTAGTAATCTGGCAACACAGGGGTCAACAAAAAAAAAAGAAAATGTTTTAGAAACATTAAATAACCTTATAAAAAGGTTTCCCCAGTCAGCAACTCTGAAATACCCCTTTAAGCCTTCATGTGATTGCAGTGGCCCATGTTACATACATTTCATTCATTTTTTTTTGCACATAAAATATTAACATTCTTCAATTACAAGTTCTTCAGAACTGTACAGTTTCTTTTTCAGAACCTTAAACCCAGGGCTGAGTTTCATTGACAGGCCAGACCCAGGGACTGGTTTAGTGCTAAAAAGCCCTTGTATTCTAGGCCATAACCTAGAGTCGAGTTTAAACAGGATGGAGATGTGGAAAGTAGGTACTACAGATGAATCGACCTCTAGCTGTGCCACCGTGTGGCATTTCTTGCCATTCTCCACACAAACATCAATAACTGCACCCCTGAGTCCGCAAGGCTCAGTGTAGGCCAGATGCATCAGCTCTTGGCCCAAATGGCAAAGAACATCATCAGGGAGGAGGAGTTTGGAACATCTCAAAGAATTAATGTCTACTTTGTTCAGGCTTCTCTTTATCATTTTGAGAAGGTTGGGACACATTTGTTCTCCTTCAGGGTCACAGAGCAGTTCAGAATCTGGTATGGAAATCTTATCAAAGTCATCAAAGTCTGTAACGGAAGAAAGAAGGCAACATTAGTCTCAAAAAAACCCAAAAAACTGCTTTACACATTATAAACAAGTAAAAAAATATGTTACACTGATAGATTAAAATATTAATAATGTGACAATGAAAGAAACACAATCACTACGTACCACGTTCAGAGAAGGAGCCGCTACTTGAGAGGGATTCACAGTCTGAATTGGGAAGGCTGGAACATCTTTCAGATAAGTCCACACACTTCCCATTCCACAGGTCTTGGGGTTCTTCAATGATTGGTGATGGCAGAGTCCTAGGAATAGCATAGATGATACCACCCCTGGCAGGCATGACTGATGCTTTGGAGAGCTTGTACAAAAACAAGGAATCACTGCAAAGAAAAAGACAGTCTGTCAATTACTGCAGGATGAGATCATGGCATCACATATCCAATAAAACAGCTGGAGGGTTTCTAGAACCCAGAGAACAGCTCTGATCATTATTATGGCAACAGTTGTTTACAAGTTATTAAATCACTCCAAATGCAGGAAACTATATCAAATGAGAATTATATGGTCTTGTTTATAAGCAGCAGAGATCGCTAGACATGTCATGACCTATAGGGTCACCAATTCAATTAAAGTGGAATCAGTGATGATCTGCAGACTCTGCAGCAGTAGCAGTGTCCAAATGTTTACAAAACTAAAGATCAGACTATTCCAAATACGATAATGATACAAAATAAAGTAAATGCAAGTCACATTCATTCATTTTACATCCAAAGACAACAGTAAACAACAATAAATGGAAAGTTTAGAAGGTGATACTTACAGTGCTGGGTGTGAAGAGAGCTGTAAATCCTTGATGAAGCGAAGAAAATAATGTAGAAAATAGAAGACTATGAATATATTGTTGATTTAAGTGCTAAAACCGTGCGCTGGCAGCTGCAATGCTAAACTGCTGAGCGCACTGGTGCGAGTTACCATCCCTGGCACTGGCACCTTCCTGACTTGCACGGCCGCTTATATGGAGGACTGATTCTAGCCCCGCCCACAGAACGGAGGCTCGACTTGACAGAACGTTCTATCCACGCCCCTATTCCTTGTGCTGCCCAATGAGAATTCAGCGCACGTTCGCAACGTTCTATCCTGCCCGGTTACTCTTCCCCTTACAGCTGTCTGCGTTAAAGGGAGAGAGTTTATTGTAGGGGAGATGGAGGGAGGAGGGGGCGACTTCAGACAAAGACGTTCAGTTTATCATTTCTGCACTGTGCTCATTTCTCTGCTGCATTGCTTTGTACTCTTGTTTTTCTCTCTTTCCAGACCAAGCCTCCTCCCCTCCCCCTTTTGCTTTCTGCCCATCAACATGTTATTTTTCTCGTGCATCAACACTGCAGTTACTTGATGTTCTGATCACTACAGAGAATGATGGAAGTTTCTATAAAGTGAGAAATCGATCTGTGTCTAGTGCAGATTGTTTGTGAAGTTTAGATCAAATGCTATGAATGCTGCAGCCCGCATTTCATGATAGTGTATGACAGACTCCTGCACCGATTTATAGAAGATCGTACGATTGCTGCAGAAGAGCAGTGCTCTGGAAGGAGGTTTAGACTATCCACGACTTACATATGGTTGGATGTTTATTTGCTTCTTCAGTACAGTGCATGAGATACATGTGATGATGTAATACCATGTTAGATCGTGCAGAGATGCTAAAGCATCCTGTAACTTGTAGTCCCTAATGTACACAATATGGTTTTCAATACTTTCAGTTAAATAAAAAAAATGAAGTTGCACTGTACAAACCGATTGTTGATTAGACATATAGTAAACGATAATATAACAATGTAATGATAATATAACAATTAGTATCATAAGAACATTGTATGTATCAAACATCACTAATATAAACACCTCCGACTATGGAGATCGCTGCCTGGAACATGTGGCCCCGATGCTGGACCGAGGAGGGACATTCATACACTTAGCTTGTCAGTAGGTAAAAAGGGTCAGAGACTGTGACTAAAATACATGGAAGGGTCTGAGCACATACAGTATATGATGTCATGTAATCTGGTGAAGTTGTATTTATCCCTGTAGTCTCAACTAATTCACTTCTCACATCTAAACCATTAGCCATTATTTTTTGTATTCATAATGAACCTGCAGATTGGAGACAATAGCAGAAGAGCTTGTTCACACTGTGCAGATGTTAATTAATATACCATCTATTGTACCATCTGTTCCTTCTATTTTTGGCTTGGTTAAAAAAAACATGCAGAAATGCACCTACTAAAAAAAAATTTGTACAATGTACCAATGGTGTATGGAATGGGATCAGGGTCTGTATTACAAAGATACTGAAGTCAATATAATGATTGTAATGCATTTCTCTGGGGCCATGCACACTAGCAATACAAATATTGCTTTTTCATTAACAGTAAAAAAAAAATTGCAGTTTCTTCATGTACAACAAACCAAGATATCCCTTAAAAGGATCATCAGAGCCTCTGTTGGTGCAGACATGGTCTAAGCTGCAATTCTCTGAACATCAGGTGTACAGTATGTATAGAAATACATGTGCCCCATATTCCGTATCTGAAACATCATTACTGTACAGTGTATATATACTAAAGTGTTAATAAATGAATAAATACTATCATATATGTGTTTTTTTATTTATTCTATCATTATAAGTGGTGTACATAAGATGATACCTGCTACATCATAGGATGAGCATGTATGTGCTGTATATATGATGCCCCCTTTGCCCTGGGGTTAGGAGACAACATTACCTGGCTATTGGAGCGCAAACAACAGACAGCTCTGCACGTATCATAACAGCTGGAAATCATTCGTGTTCTCTGCTGCCCCTAGCGGTTGTAATCCAAACTGTATCTCCCTCTTTGTAACCACAAAGTGCAATTGCATCAGGAGGATTGCTGCAGCATGATCTCACATTCCAGCACAGTCTACTGCAAATCAACAGCATAGATTACATCAGGCACAAATGCCTTAAATCTGACTCCCAGTCACCTAGATATTAGCAGCCAGTCAGCATGAGGCAATGCAATGGATTTATGGTTCTGAGTTTTGCTGCAGGTTCTCAAATGAATTTTACTTTATAATATTGTTATAGTTCACTTTCAGTAATGTCTTCCAGACAGTAGCATTGCTGCTGGGAAGGCAGAGGGGCCAGTCGCCCCGGCCTCTGACTTGGAGGGGCCCACCAGGAGCATCACCAATGCTGTTAATCTCTGCGGTAGAACAGGGAGACATGGTGTCCCTGCAATACCGCTGTTCATTCTAGAAGTCACAGGTCACTTTAGGTCTTCGGCCTGCAGAACAGCAGGACCTGGGCGGAGCGATGTGATGATGTCATCGCGCCTTGACAAGCACAAGACGTCAGAGTCTGCCCACGACCTGCCGCTGGACTTGCCGGCGTTAGGTGTTTCTTTTTTTACTTTGATATTGTGTGAGGGCCATTATGTGTAGGGGCTGCTAAGAGGACCCTCATATATAGTTGGAACTTCTAAGGGGCCCTCATACATATTGGGGGCTACTAAGAGAGCCCTCATACAAAGTAGAGGCTGCTAAGGGGACCATCATTTTGCATGGGGGCTTCTAAGGGGGTCATGATACAGTGTGAGAGCCACTAAGGAGGCCATGATACATTGTTGGGGCAACTAAGCGGGTTCTCATAAACAGTGGAGGCCACTAAGGGGCAATGATACAGCATGAGGGCTACTAAGGGGGCCATCATAGAGAGTGGGGACTACTAAGTGGGCCATCATACAGTTTGGGGACTATTGTTGAGGCCAGCATACAGTTTGAGGACTACTGTGAGGGCCATCATATAATGTGGAGACTAATGTGGAGCCATCTTACAGAGTGGGGGCATGATACAGTGTGGGGGCCATCAAACAGGGTGGGGGCTGCTAAGGGACCATTATACAGTATGGGGACTATTAACGGGCCATTCTACATAGTGGGGGCAATTATTCAATACAGGCGCTACTGTGGGGCCATCATACAGTGAGGGGACTACTGTAGGGGCATTGTACAGTTTGGGGAGCATTATACTATGTATATGAGAGCTATAGGGGCATCATACTGTGTATAGGGGAGCTGTGGGGACATCATACTATGCAGAGGGGAGCTGAAGAGGCATTATACTATATACAGGGGAGATTTGGGCCCATCATACTGTGCATAGGGGAGCTGTGGGTACATCAAACTGTATAGAGGAGAGCTGTGGGCCCAAAATACTATGTAAAAGGGAGCTCTAGGGGCATCATATTGTGATTAGGGGAGCTGTAGGCCCATTATACTGTGTATAAAGAGCTGTGTGGGCATTATACTGTGTACAGGGTAATTATGGGGACATCCTATTATATAGTAGGGAGCTGTGGAGACATCATACTGTGTAGATGGGAGCTCTGACAACTTCATATTGTGTAAGTGGTTAGCTGTGGGTCCATCATACTGTGTATTGCAAAGCTATGAGGACATCCTACTGTGTATAAGGGAGCTGTAAGGGGACTGTACATGGGGGGACTCAGGGGACATTATTAAATGTTAAGTGGGCACTTATTGTTATAGGGGCACTCATAGTATTGGGCACAGTTGTGAGCATTATTACAGTGCTGGCCAAAAGTATTGGCACCCCTGCAATGCTGTCAGATAATACTCAGTTTCTTCCTGAAAATGATTGCAATCACAAATTCTTTGGTATTATTATCTTCATTTAATTTGTCTTCAATGAAAAAACACAAAAAGAATTGTCCTAAAGCCAAACTGGATACAATTCCACACCAAACCTAAAAAAGGGGGTGGACAAAAGTATTGGCACTGTTTGAAAAATCATGTGATGCTTCTCTAATTCATGTAATTAACAGCACCTGTAACTTACCTTTGGCACCTAACAGGTGTTGGCAATAACTAAATCACACTTGCAGCCAGTTAACATGGATTGAAATTGACTCAACCTCTGTCCTGTGTCCTTGTGTGTACCACATTGAGCATAGAGAAAAGAAAGAAGACCAAAGAACTGTCTGAGGACTTGAGAAACCAAATTGTGAGGAAGCATGAGCAATCTCAAGGCTACAAGTCCATCTCCAAAGACCTGAATGTTCCTGTGTCTTCCGTGCGCAGTGTCATCAAGAAGTTTAAAGCCCATGGCACTGTGGCTAACCTCCCTAGATGTGGACGGAAAAGAAAAATTGACGAGAGATTTCAACGCAAGATTGTGCGGATGGTGGATAAAGAACCTCGACTAACATCCAAACAAGTTCAAGCTGCCCTGCAGTCCGAGGGTACAACAGTGTCAACCCGTACTATCCGTCGGCGTCTGAATGAAAAGGGACTGTATGGTAGGATACCCAGGAAGACCCCACTTCTTACCCCGAGACATAAAAAGCCAGGCTGGAGTTTGCCAAAACTTACCTGAGAAAGCCTAAAACGTTTTGGAAGAATGTTCTCTGGTCAGATGAGACAAGAGTAGAGCTTTTTGGGAAAAAGCATCAACATAGAGTGTACAGGAAAAAAAAAGAGGCATTCAAAGAAAAGAACACGGTCCCTACAGTCAAACATGGTGGAGGTTCCCTGATGTTTTGGGGTTGCTTTGCTGCCTCTGGCACTGGACTGCTTGACCGTGTGCATGGCATTATGAAGTCTGAAGACTACCAACAAATTTTGCAGCATAATGTAGGGCCGAGTGTGAGAAAGCTGGGTCTCCCTCAGAGGTCATGGGTCTTCCAGCAGGACAATGACCCAAAACACACTTCCAAAACCACTATAAAATGGTTTGAGAGAAAGCACTGGAGACTTCTAAGGTGGCCAGCAATGAGTCCAGACCTGAATCCCATAGAACACCTGTGGAGAGATCTCAAAATGGCAGTTTGGAGAAGGCACCCTTCAAATATCAGGGACCTGGAGCAGTTTGCCAAAGAAGAATGGTCTACAATTCCAGCAGAGCATTGTAAGAAACTCATTGATGGTTACCGGAAGCGGTTGTTCGCAGTTATTTTGGCTAAAGGTTGTGCAACCAAGTATTAGGCTGAGGGTGCCAATACTTTTGTCTGGCCCATTTTTGGAGTTTTGTGTGAAATGATCAATGATTTGATTTTTGCTTCATTCTCTTTTGTGTTTTTTCCTTGCAAGCAAATTAAATGAAGATAATAAGACCAAAGAATTTGTGATTGCAATCATTTTCTGGAAGAAACTGAGTATTATCTGACAGAATTGCAGGGGTGCCAATACTTTTGGCCACCACTGTATGTGGGGCAGTAAGGGAAGTTCTGTTTTTGGGGTATCAGCAGGATGAGGAGATTGTGCAGGTTGGGAATAGATGGGGACGGTGCTGGAAATGTGAGAAGCAAAATGTGTGTCTTTATTATAAACTCTGCAAATGAGTCGTGGCTGGAAGAAGTGGTCATGGAGGTCTGAGCCAGATGGAAAAGACGAGAAAAATGAATGACTCCATAAGAAAGAACAACAGCTGTAAGCCACCATCTATAACTGTACTGTAATCTCTTGTATGTTCTACTGTACTGATATCTATCACTAGACAGTCACGATATGGCGGTAATATCTGTGATTGGCTTTTATAGAGATTTATTTTCAGTAACAGCCCGGTCATCTGCTGAGGTTTCCCTATACCCACTATTAGGGTGTGCCACTGTAGTTCTAAACATGGTTTACTGGTTAGGGGCCCACTCAGAAGTTTTGCTTTGCTCCCCCTGAGTTGAAGCCCTAGTTATGCCTCTGCTTCCAGCGTAATGTTTATATGGCTATTATAATTTATACATTATATAAAAAAGTCCATCATTGCAACAAATACTTTCAGTGTCTTTTTTTGTAACATTTAAAACATTTATTTTTCTGGTGTTTTTCAAGTCTTATAGAGAAGCCTATGTGAAAAAATGTTAGAAAAGTATGTTACTTTTTGGGAATAATGTAACTAACACCAAAAATAAAATCATCGTGGGAGATTTTGAAGCTAGTGTTTTGCTAGTTTGTAGGGTGATTAGCAGCCTATTTAAATTGGCAATTATCAAGAAACATGATTATTTAAATGCACCAGTCTAGTGTCTCCAGTCTAAATATTAGATAGGACTTGTAAATCTTCTCCATTGCTTTAGGCGTCAGTAATTCTGACCTTAAACGGGTTGTCCATGGGATAAATCATCAATATGAGATCGGTGAGGATCCAACTCCTGCCACCCCAACGATCAGCTGAAAACTGTTCTGGCACAGGTCAAAACGAAGTGATATATGGGGTGGAGTACAGCAGCTCCATACATTGCTTAGTGCCTGCTGCACAGCACAGCTGTTATCTCCCATACAAGTGAATGTACTTCAGAGCTCAGCAGCAGCCACTAAGCAATGGATGGAGCCGCTGTGCTCCACCCGGGCATCACTCAGTTCCAGGTCTCCCATGGAGCAGATTTTTATACAGGGTTCTATACATTTTCACAAAACATACAAGACATTAAATCTATAATGAATATGAGGTGATTGTAAAAATGATACATTCTATGTACATACAGTATGCGTACAGCAGCATTAAATACACTTCAAGTATCATTTTTTATCTTCTATTTTCATCTTGTGATTGATAGAATACAATTAAGAGATAACAACATAAATGCAAAGAGAATGATGTAGGTGAAGATACATTTTTACAACCTTAGGCTGCGTGCCCACGATGCGTTTTTCATGCGTTCAAACGCATCAAAAACGCATGGTAATCCGCACCCCATGGTCCCCAATGGCATTCCACAATGTCAATGCACATGCTGCGGATTATTCCGCAGCGTTTCTGCGGCACTCAAAAATCCGCAGCATGTTCATTAATTTTGCGGAAGCGCAGCCATTGACTTGCGTTTCAATGTGTGGACCTGGGTACCATTGTACCTGTGAAAAAAAGAATAAAATAATAAATAAAGCTTATATTCACCTGTCCAGCGGCCCCTGCAGCGCTTCTCCTTCCAGGACCTGAGATGACGTCACGGTCATGTGACCGCAGGCTGTCTCGCGAGATGCCGGCAAGCCAGGAAGGAACCAGGAAGGAGCGCGACAGCACACGCGGTGGCATCGGAGGTAAGTATAGCTTTATTTTTTTATTTTTACGGTCACACTGTATAAATGCATGCCGTTTGCATGGATTTATACAGTGTGACCTAGTTGTCAAGCACTTTCCAAGTGATGCTATCGCCTGGAAAGTGCTTGTCAGTCCGCATGCGGAAACACATGCGTTAATGCATGTAGATACGCATGTGAATCCGCATGTATTCTGCAGGAAAAACGCATGCACAATCTGCATGCGTTTTTTCTGCCAGGGAGATGCAGAAATGCTGCAGAAATTTTCTGCTTCATTTCTGCATCGTGGGCACATAGCCTTATAGATCGGTCATTAAATGCGGCCGGTCGGTTCGTGTAGACAATCCTTTAGGTCTTCTTCACATGTCCATGTTTTCATTGTGTGCTAACAATGCAAAGTATAGGAGAAGCTTTGTAATTTCTTTCTTTACCCACCCGAGAAAAACACACTGATGACAACACTGATAAAACCAGTACCGTTTTTTCACGTACGTGTTTTATACGGACGTGTGAAGGAGGCCTTACTTAGTGTGGATGAGGTTTCAGCAGGGGCAGATGAGTGGCAGATTGACACCTCAGGAACTGTTTTTATCCGGGGAACTGTGGATTCAGATTCAACCTTCAGGATCGTTCCTTCCCTGGCAGGAGAAGTTGTGGAGCAGACAGGGAGTCCTTTTACATATCTTGTAGATCCAAATAAAATTGATGTGACCCTCCAGTATATGTAACATGTACTCCTAGTTTTATGGATGATACATATCCAAACAAATCCTGCGCCCCAAGTCAGGATCCTTAAGATCCGTCAGTGCCGTCAGCACAAGCCCCATGACCTTCCATGACCTTGAGAAGAGGGACATACAGATTTTTCATTATCTATGCCATTATGTAATGCTTCTCCCTGCCAGAAGTTAGGTAACGCAGCCTCCGGTAATCCGAGTGTGTATTATTGCAGTATTATGTAATGTGCCATCTACCAGCCGGCAGGGCTGGTCTGCTGCTGTTACAGAGCCATGTGTACTGCTCTGAGCCTGATAATCCCAGCTATTAAATGTACCGCTCCTCTCTGCACAGGCAGCTGAGCCCACAGGTTTTGAAGCAAACAACATGTTTTAATTACAATTCATAAAAAGTAGTTTAGGGCAATGTTTATACTGAAAGTGAATATGTCATAATTACTTCTATGAAGTCATCCCATTGTCAGGGCAGACAATAACTGCTCAGGAACCAAAGGGCAACTTAAATGTATTTTATTTCAAATTACAGAGGTTGTTTACTACTTCTGTATTGATGATCAATCCTTAATAATAATTTTATTTATATAGCACCAACATATTTCTCAGCACTTTACAATTAAGTAGGGACATGTACAGACAATACAAAGTAACACATAGTTGAACAGTTACAGGAGGAGTGAGGGCCCCCGCTCACAAGCTACAATCTATAAGGATATGGGTGGGACACAATAGGCAAAAAGTGCTTCGGCCATCATTATAATAACTAAGGGGTTTCATATAAAGCTGCATGATCCGGTCACCAGCCAGTATCTGTCTAAGTACAATTACCAAGTACTATGGGGTGCATGGAGGATATGGAGACTAATGAATCGGAGGGACAAGATTCTAAGGAAGATTTTAGGATGGGGGTACGAGGGAGAGTTAGATTAGTTAAGAGAGGTGATAGGCCTGTCAAAAGAGATGTATTTTTAAAGCACACTTAAAAATGTGAGGGCTAGGTATTAGTTGGATCGTCCGGGGTAGTGCATTCCATGAAACTGGTGCAGCACTAGAAAAGTCTTGGAGTCAGAAGTGGGAGGCTGTTAGTCTTAGATCAGTGAGGATAGATTATCAGTATAAGATCTGCTGTTATCACCTCCGGCACTGACCAGATGTAAACAGAGATTGGATTGGAGTGGAACACCACAGTCCCGTACACTGTTTAGTGGCCGCCACCTGGTACTGCAGATCAGCTCACATCAAACAAAGAGGGATCGAATATTGTATCAAAGCTCATGTATTAGACTATCCCTGCATATTTTAGAAAGCCAACTCTGCCAGTGGTGTACCGCCAATGGTGGCAGGCCTCTCGGCTGCTATGGGACCCGTATGCCAGGGGGCTTTATAGCACCGCCGCACCCCCCTCCCCTCCCCGCCAGTCATCGCAAGTTCAGCTGTTTCCGCCCCCTGGATTCAAGCAATAATGAAAGAGGGAGCATAGGTTCACACTTCTTCGTCCATCATTCTTCCTCAACGTCTGACGTCTCAACGCAATGGACACAATGACGTCACTATACGATGCTCGCAGCGCTGAGATGCTTCAGAGCAATCGATGCATAGACCGGAGTAGTGAGGAACGAGGAGGAGAGGTGAGTTGTATTATTTATTTCTTCTTTTAAATCAATGAATACATTGGGGTGGCCATAATACTATATAGAGGACTATGGGGAGTGCATGATACTGTATGGAGGACCATGGAGAGTGGATTATACTATATGGAGGACTATGGGGTGCAGTATACTATATGGAGGATTATGGGTGCAGTATACAATATGGAGAACTATGGAGCCTATTATACTATACGGAGGGCTATGTGGGAGACTTTATGGTAGGCTATATGGGGAAATTATACTTTATGCAAGCAATTATAGAGTGTGAAGGTTTGTGTGGGGCCATTATACTGTTTAAAGGGCTTATGGGCCCTTTTACAGTGTCATGTAGTGTAGTGTAATGTAGTGTAGTGGGCTACATTATACAGTGTGGTGAGGGGCCATTATACTGTATGTGGGCCCATTATACTGCATGGGGGGCTGTGTGGGGATCACGGTTGCGGGATCATACTGTGTTTGGGTCATCATACTTTGCCGGGAAAGTTGCAGTGGGGTACAGTAGGGTCATTATACTGTGCATGTGGAAGCTAATGTGGAGGAATGCACTGTGGGGGTATCATACTGTGTTTGGGGGCACTTTTGTTGGCATACTTTCTGGGTGCAATGAAATGGGAATCTAGTGGCTTCAGTAGGATGAAAATTACTTTGTAAGGCTGTGTGCCCACAATGCGTTTTTAATGCGTTTCTGCAGCATTTTTGCAGCTGCGGAAACGCATTAAAAACGCATGGTAGAAGGGCAGTAATGTTCCCCAATGATAATCCGTATGCTGTGCACATGCTGAGGAAATTTCCGCTGCGGATTATCATTGCGGAAAAAAACGCAGCACTACCAATTATTTTGCGGAAATGCTGCGTTTTCACCACCATTGACTTGCATTAGAACGCGCCAATACCGCAAGACTGCATCTGTACTTGCGTAATTGACGCGTTCTAATGTGCAGATGGTACCCGGGTGTGGAGGAGAGGAGATTCTCATCCACACCCAGGTACCATTAAAAAAGCTGTAAAAAAAGAATAAAAAATAAATATATACTTACCTTCTGGCGGCCCGCGCTGCGCTCCTACTTGCTTCCCGGCACTTCACAGTGGATTGAAGGACCTGCGCTGACGTCAGAGTCATGTGACGGGTCACGCGACGCTGACGTCGGCAGGTCTTTCAATTCACCGCTGCCGGCAGCCGGGACCGAGCGAAACAAGCCAGCACGGGCCATCGGAGGGTAAGTATATATTTATTTTTTTATTTTTAACCACTCTCTCGGTCACACTATATAAATCCAAGTGATGCTAAAATCGCTTGGAAAGCGCTTGTCAACCCGCATGTGGAAATGCCAGTGAATAACGCTTCACTTCCGCTTGTCCCTGGCAGGAAAAACGCATGTACAATCCGCATGTACAATCCGCATGTACAATCCGCATGTACAATCCGCATGTACAATCCGCATGTACAATCCGCATGCGTTTTTTCTGCCAGGGAGATGCAGAAACGCTCAGGAAAAATCCTGAGCATTTCTGCATCGTGGGCACATAGCCTAAAGGCAGCAAAGTTGTGAGTTCAGCTCTTCTGTGACCTTGCCAAATATTAATTTTCTTTTTTTTGTTTGGGGGGCCCAATTAGAACTTCTGTTATGGGGCCTCATAATTTCTATGTATGCCCTTGACCTCTGCCATCTTTATGAATGCAGGCTACCCAGTGTTTTACCAATTTTTCTCCCCATGACTGATCCCTGTGCTGCCCTCCTTACATTGTGGTCACAGGCTTCATCAGTGCAGGCACACTGAAAGCTGCACTGAGCATGCTCTCCCAGAGGAGTCTCATTGGCTTCAGATGCACCAATCACAGTGTGTTCCCAGCCAAGCCTCCACAGTTAGTCCTGACCTTAATCCGATTCAGATGCTGTGGCATGACCTTAAAAAGGCGGTTCGTGCTCGGAAACCCTCCAATGTGGCAGAATTACAACAATTTTGCAAAGATGAGTGGGCCAAAATTTCTCCAGAGCGTTGTAAAAACCTCATTGCCAGTTATCGCAAACGCTTGACTGCAGTTGTTGCTGCTAAGGGTGGCCCAACTTGTTATTAGGTTTTAGGGGGCAATCACTTTTTCACACAGGGCCCTGTAGGTTTGGATTTCCTTTTCCCTTAATAATAAAGACCTTCATTTAAAAACTGCATTTTGTGTTTACTTGTGTTATCATTGTCTAATATTTACATTTGTTTTGTGATCTGAAACATTTAAGTGTGACAAACATGCAAAGGAATAAGAAATCAGGAAGGGGAAAACACTCTTTCACACCACTGTATTATTAATTGCCTCCTCACACAGAGTTGACATAGTTGGTGCCATTTTTCATGTATAAACTTGTCTCCATACCAAATGCGTTATGATCTATTTGTATATTTATACCCTGAAACATGGCCCAAATGATCAGAATAAAGGAAGTCAAACTTATTGATCATTTGTGTTTTTCTTACACAGTCTCTATTGTTCCATAGAATGCACCACTACCTTATATACCATGGGGATGTAGTGAGTAACTGACCAAAGCAATTCCCCTGCCGTGGAAACTGCACCCATGTAAAAGGAAATATGTTTCCCAGGGTTGAGTCTTTGCACCGTAAGACCAGGTGAGTACCTCAGCTATTGTCTGCTGTTCAGACAATAGCTCATTGTTCAGTACAGACATACTGTCCGATGCTTGCTTTCTTTCTTTTTTTCTCTAGTATACTCTGATTCAGCTGGCAAGAGACATTAAATAGCGGATGGTCAAATAACTGGTACCAACTTCTAAATTAACATACTGACCAAAAGCGGTAGGGGTGATTGAATATGAGGTAGCGATCCCTCCGCTAGAGCTTATTTCTGCATTATTCAGCAGGATTGTGCGGGTTACAACATAATCAGCTGGATCCTTGTATTCACCATTTGGTGGCTGAAGGACCCTGTGAACATAAACCGATTCTCCTGGTCAATGAGACACATCCGTCTTCTTAGCCGCAGTTGTGTGTGATAATCTGCTTATTGGGCATTAATCTGACCATAAGAGGTTTAATACCACCTCATGTAAAGTGAGAAGATCATGTCAGGACACAGGAGTGCTGGCTATGCACTTCTTAAGAAAACCTAGTCTCTGTGTCTGATTCTTGGGCTGTACTGTAACATTTAGGTACATTAAAGGGGTTGTTTCAACATCATAAATGGGTAGAATTCCAAAGTGTTTGTGTAAACCAACGTTGCAATTTACTTGTTATTAAAAATCCTGTCTGTTCTCAAGAACGAAGACATTTTAATTTTATAGTTTACTGCTCGTTGCCTTGGTTTCTGGCCACTGCTGCAGTCTAGCAGAGGTGGCCAGTCTTCTAGACAAGAAGTGCAACGCTTGCAAGCTCTTTACTATAGAAAGACACCGGCACCGGAGGTTGTTATTCTTCAGGCATTCTGAAGTGGTTGTCTGAGTAGTGCATAACCCCATTAATGAAGTATTGCTAGTCGCTGTATGTTTCCCTATCACAGTTTATACAGTGACTGCTAATCACCTGCCAATGTTACAATGCATTTAGTCCCCCACCTAAAGCCTTATCTCTTTTTATTGTATGAAGACATTTCTACTGACCTGTGCAGTTAAGCAAAGTCAATCTCCTTGTTTATCTGTGCGCACAATTTGGGCAAGTGTTCTCCAGACCTCTGTTAAATATGCAATAAAATGGTTAATAGCATAGGGTCACTCAGTAGATCCCTAGCCAGAACTGCTGTGTAGAATTAATAGGCCATTCATTGGCCTCCAGTATTCTGATTAATGTGATGTTTATCTCAGACTTTGAACGTTTCTCATACTAGGTGTAAATATAGAGTCGTCACCATTAAACTCTTGTGTATGGGGAGGCTACTAGCAGCAAAATCAAGTTCTCACCATCCCCTTTTAGATTTTGTTCCCATGATGAGTTTTTGATGCTGAGTATTTTTGCTGCACACAAGATGCAGCAGCTTAGAGTTCCAGTGGAGTAGATGGGATTTATAGAAATCTCCTGCCCTGCGCAGTAAACTGACCGGCGGTGCCTGTTTCAAATCCGCAATATGTCAATTTCTCTTGCGCGTATGCTGGGTTTTACGTTTGTGTAATCCGCATATGACTGTAACAATAAAAAGTTTTGTGAAAGCCAAAAACCAGAAAGTATCAAAAAACAAAACAGCTTAATTTAAAACATGACATACAAAAGAAAGAGAAAAACCATAACATCAAAAACACAATAAAAATGCATGTAAAAACCCCCACAAGTAGCCTAATTTACCTAATAGATGCAAAAATGCTGCAACATCAAAGACTCAGCAAATACTCAGAGTGGGAACATAGGCGTAGTATTTGGTGAGTTTTTTTACGAGACAGCGAGAGGGATAGAGAGAGAGAAATTTTCTAGCTCCAAAGTTCGGGTCCCCATTGTTTTAACTGAGGTTCGGGTTGAGGTTCAAGTCGGGTACAGTTCTGGTACCCGAACCGAACCTTGCATTAAAGTTTGGTCTGGTACCAGAGCCGGAACTTCCACGGGTCCGCTCATCTCTAAGGTCCATTTATACATTACTCTAATAGCATTCTTTATTTTGAAGAAAGCATGATTGACATTGTAGTCATCATTGCTGGACCGAGTCCAATACCCAAGTTGTGCTCCTTTCCTGACTGATTTCTCACCTGCTCATTGGATCAGGTTGTTTTAGCAGAATCATTGTAACATCAATCCAGTAGAATAAGAGAAATTTACAATAATTTAGGTAACACGTTCTTTAACCTCCACTGGCTGACTGCACATACAATTAGCTGGATTGTGCCAGGTCCCCATCCCACCACCATCCATTTTGTCCATCTACACATCTACATGAGATCTGTTTTTCACAAATAAAGTACAAATACCGTTTTCTATCTCAATAGCTGTAATGGATACGTGAAAAACAAACTCCTTATTGGAAGCTTGTTTGATGGTTTCATTGATTCTTTAATAAAGATTGTTATCTTTTTACCTAATACTCTCCAGTTTCCTATATTTTCTTTTTGGGTTATAAATGTGAACCTAGCCTAATACAAACAGTATAAATGTCAACCTAGCCTAATACAAACAGTATAAATGTCAACCTAGCCTAATACACACAGTATAAATGTCAACCTAGCCTAATACACACAGTATAAATGTCAACCTAGCCTAATACACACAGTATAAATGTGAACCTAGCCTAATACACAGAATAAATGTGAACCTAGCCTAATACACACAGTATAAATGTGAACCTAGCCTAATACACACAGAATAAATGTGAACCTAGCCTAATACACACAGTATAAATGTGAACCTAGCCTAATACACATAGAATAAATGTGAACCTAGCCTAATACACACAGTATAAATGTGAACCTAGCCTAATACACACAGAATAAATGTGAACCTAGCGTAATACACACAGTATAAATGTGAACCTAGCCTAATACACACAGAATAAATGTGAACCTAGCCTAATACACTCAGAATAAATGTGAACCTAGCCTAATACACACAGTATAAATGTGAACCTAGCCTAATATACACAGAATAAATGTGAACCTAGCCTAATATACACAGAATAAATGTGAACCTAGCCTAATACACACAGTATAAATGTGAACCTAGCCTAAGGCGCGTTTCAGACGTCAGTGTTTCCAGTACGTGTGGTGTCCGTTGCCACACATACTAGAGGCACTGACACTAGTAGACTCATTTAAATTAATGGGTCTGTGCACATGTCACTTTGTTTTCACGGTCCGTGTGTCCATGGGCAAAACACGCTGACATGTCCATTTTTACCCATAGCACGAGCCGCAAAACATCCCGCACACGTGCACAATGACACACGGATGACATCTGTGTGTTATCCGTGTGACACGTACCGGCGCGTGGGAAGCAGCGGTACAGTTCGCTGATTTTTATAAGGATTTTTTTTATTTTGTTCTTATTTTTACACCAGCACACAGCAGGGGCAGAATACTACTCTCATCATTGTCCCTTGATATCGCTAATCGCAGCACCAGCAGGGGACAATGATCAGGGCAGCGTTCAGCACCCGGCGCTTGGGAACAGCGCCAACTGTACCGCTGATTCCCAAGCACCGGTACATGTGATCCTGATTTGGCACACGGGAGGCACACGGTTGACACACGTGTGCCACACGTATCACACACTCGGAGACGGATATCTCCGGAACTGTTTTTTCCAGTACCGAAAGTATCCGGACGTGTGAAAGAGGCCTAATACACACAGTATAAATGTGAGCCTAGCCTAATACACAGTATGAATGTGAACCTAGCCTAATACACAGTATAAATGTGAACCTAGCCTAATACACAGTATAAATGTGAACCTAGCCTAATACACGCAGTACAAATGTGAACCTAGCCTAATACTCACAGTATAAATGTGAACCTAGCCTAATATTCGCAGCAAAAATGTGAACCTAGCCTAATACACACAGTATAAATGTGAACCTAGGTAAGTGACGCGCTTCCGGCGCGGCAATGTTAGATGCCGCTGTCAGCTGTTGCGGGTACATGTCAGCTGTAATAATCAGCTGACATGTGCTAGGTTCAGTGCGGGCTCACCGCCGGAGCCCTCACTGAACCGTGGGGTTGCAGCCTGTGCGTACAAATACGGCACAGGCTGTAAAGTGGTTAAAAATGCCCCTTTAATAATACTGGCATGTATAGCGCCAGTCTTAATTAATCAGGCCCAAACATCTCTTTTTCCATATAATCCCACGCATTACAAACAGAAGTGTTTCTACATATTACAAAACTCTTGCATGGCGCTCGGCTGATACTGAATTTAGCCAATCTGTGACTTTTCCTGGTGACCTGAAACCTCATATAAGTATAGTGACTACAATCTGATCTACAATGATGCAGTTACAGGCAATGTCCTAGTGACGTCTACAAATGAAGTGACTTTGATAGTTATTCATTATCACCAAAGCCATTATTTGATCATAACGTTTAGAAACAAAAGACTCATTGCAATACACAATCACAGCATGTTCTAGGTCTTATAATGAAGACTATGTTCCTCATTGTGTAGCAGAACCATGATAAATAGCGTTCTACAACAGCCCTGATTAATGCCAGCAATTTGTTCCTTTACACAAGCATTCAATGTAGGGAAGATCATGTTTTACTAAAAGAAAAACTAGTTGGCAGAACAGCACGTTCTTTGCATGCACAAGCGAGTAAAAGCTTTATTGTACGTAGAGTAAATAAAAAAATAATTGTATCAAGACTATCATTCGGATTGGAAGTTACTGCATGCTTTTAAAACCTTATTCCTGCCACCCAAGCAGTGATTCAAGTAATGTGCTCCATTTACACTGAAATTGATCATATGTGATGTATTTATGACAGAGTTATGGTGTAAGGTGCCCACGGCAGTAGCCATGGATGAGCTGCTGCTTCTCCACACCCTGGCGCCCCACAAACAGTGTCCCAGTCCATATGTAGTGTGCAGTGAATGCAGCATTGCACTCACTATTAGGCCAGAGGCCTCTGATGCATCTACGTCCTCAGGTCCAGGACCAGTCATACACACATCAGGGAACACCCGGTTAGTTATAACAAGTTCAACTTTACGGGACAGTTCAAGTACATCAGTCTTTAGCATGCAGTTTCGGGCACAGCAACCTCCAGTTCCTGTTTCCTTAACACAGCACATTTCAAGCCTCTGCTTGCATTCATTTCGGACTATCCCTATGCTTGATCTTGAATTTCCCGTCCGGCATAACAGCATTTCCGAGATCAGCTACATTTCCCTCATGAGTTTCCCCGTTTAGCTTCCTCTGCATGGAAGGGAATAAGGTACACGCCTCAGTACCTAGTTTGGGCCATAGGCCCCGGATGTTACAGGAATTTCCCCTGGAAATCTGGTGCGATCTCATGCTGCCAGAACGATAGATACTCAACGTGCCTCCAGCCCACTGCAGCTTGAACCTGAACTTCCCATGCACCTCACACTAACTCAGACTGACTAAACCAGAAAATGCTTCCCTTTTTTGCTAGACCACCCCTCCCATGCTGGTCTGTTCACAAACATTTAACTGTATCATAATCTATTCCTAGCAGTGTACACTAATAAGGCCCACCACTGCCTTTTCTCTTCTAACGGCCCTATCTGTCACTAACTAACCACTAAACTACTTTCTACACTTTCCCTACCTCTGAGCTGAGTGTACCAGGTTACCTTAGGCATTACCAATACAGTACCCACACAGCAGCATCAGTACTTATAACACTCTAGGCATTTTACATTATTCTGTAAAAACACGGATACAACCAGATATTAGTATTCACACTATAATTGTTGTCATTGGGGGAAGGTATATGACAGTCCATGTCACACCCTTACAATTTATTTATTGAAAAACGCATCGTGGGCACGCAGCCTAAGGCTGAATTTACACCGTCTGATTGTTGGGAACAAGCGTTCCTAGGTGTGAGGTTCTCAGACTCTTTTGCTATATCCGATATCATTTTTTGTTTGAATTTAGTTCTTTTTCTTTCTATCACGCTGCATCATCTTGCCCTCTTTCAGTATGGAGTCCTCAGCCTCTTTGTTCCCGCCAAATCCTTTTCCACTTACCTATGTAAGCCGCCTCAGCTGTGTAATCAGTGCTTCTGAATCATGCCTGCAACCTGTCTGTAGTTTGGTCTCCTGAAGCCTTGGACCTTCTATCTCTGCTGTCTTTTTGCAATGAACTTTGGGACACATGTGTAGCACCCTGAGGACTCGGCTGCTACAGGGGTATTACACCTCAAGCCAGAGGTGTGGTATTCCACTCCCGGGTAAGGATGGAGTGTGGGACTGAGCTCAGATAGCTGCATACACTACATACATCCCATTTCCGGGGGACAGACCGACGGTACTCCCACCAGTATATGTGCAGGTACGACAGTGTCTGTCCCTGGCTGGAGTGGGAGGGGGGTGGAACATCCCAGTAGTGTAGGGGCAGATAGGGGGAGCAGTCTGGGTAAGGCTAGGAGCTCATTGGGTGCTGGTCACCTGAGCTCACACATAGAGGGAGTATATAAGGTGGGCACCATCTTAGATCAGGGTCAGTCTTCTGTAGAGGGTCAGTCAGTCCTGAGAGAGGTCCAGGAGCGCCTGCAGAGAGAAGAGAGAGAGAGGAGAAGAGAAGGACCCAGAGGGGGAGAAGAAGGAACCCCAAGAACCCAGTATACAACCAGAAGGGTGAAGGGTTGGCACGCAAGGGAACCGGATCCCAAATTAGTGGAGGAGAGAAACTACCCTCAACTAAGAACCGGAGGCTGCGACATTACATGTGGAGCAGCCCCTCACCAAGTCCACTAAGAAGGCACACCGAGCATAGGGTCAGGGAAGCCAAAGAAGGTTCACCCAACAGGAGACCCGAGGGAGCCGGACATAAGTGGACCCCTGGTGGGAATGTAGCACCCTGAGGATTCGGCTGCTACAGGGGTATTGCACCTCAACCCAGAGGTGTGATATTCCACTCCCAGGTAAGGATGGAGTGTGGAACTGAGCTCAGTTAGCTGCATGCACTACATACATCCCATTTCCGGGGAACAGACCGATGGTACTCCCACTAGAGAAATGTGCAGGTACGACAGTGTCTGTTCCTGGCTGGAGTGGGAGGGGGGTGGAACATCCCAGTAGTGTAGGGGCAGATAGGGGGAGCAGTCTGGGTAGTGCTAGGAGCTCATTGGGTGCTGGTCACCTGAGCTCACACATAGAGGGAGTATATAAGGTGGGCACCATCTTAGGACAGAGTCTTTTGCAGAGTGAGGTCAGTCTGTCAGTCTTTTGTCAGAGCAGAGCAGAGGAAGAGAGCAGAGGAGAAGAGCAGCTCCAAGGCCCAGAGAGAGAGAGGAGAAAGAGAGACCCAGAGGGGGAGAAAGAAGGAACTCCAAGAGCCCAAATTAGACCAGAGGGTGAAGAGTTGGCAACAGGGTACCGGATCCCAAGCTGGCAGAGGCTACAGCACACCTTAGCCAGGAACCGGAGGTCGTGGGCAGGATCTGCCACGATCACCCACTAAATCCACCCGGAAGGCAGACCAGGAATAGGGTCAGGGAACCCAGAGACAAGGGTTTACCACCAAGAGGCCCAAGGGAGCCGGACATAGGTGGATCCCTGGTGGGGAAGGCCAGAGAAGAGGACAGGACAGAAAGGGAGCTCAGGACCACGCTCCAGAATCACCTGGGGGTTGGCCGAGTCCAGGACCTGGTGGACGCAGCACGGCTCGGGTGGTCACTTAAGGCCGGAGTGACCAGGACAACTGCAGTAAGTAAACAAACCCTGAACTGCACAGCCCGACTCTGAGTCTCATTTCCATCCCCGCTGCACCACCACAACCCCCATCCTCTGCAACTGACCCCCTGAGGCTATACCCCTCCCGTTGGGGGTTATACTACCTAAGATGCACACATCACCAGCCTCAGTGGACCCTGCTGCAGCGGCGGCCGTACTGACCGCAATTCAACGGGTGGCGTAGTCGACACAAAAGAACATCTAGTAACATCATAAGGACTGCCACACACTGAGCTTGACACCCTGGGCACGGACCGGGTCACAGCCACTCGGAGACTACAACCCCCATCTGATCCGGCTCCGGGTATCCCCAACAACACTGGCCCAGGGGGCGCGTCAACTTTGGCGTAGTCGGCAGGATAACGTGCCCGCAACAACCGGGTACTGCGTGCCTGAAGAAAAGTACACCGTTACCTCAAAAAGAAGTCTCCTGCCGGTTCCAGAGGGTCCCCGCCATCGGGCCCCATCACAGGTCGTTTCCCGCCGGTTGTCCGCCATTTGCAGCTTTTTCCCGCCATCCATGGAGTTTCCCGCCACTGCGAGACGATTCCCGCCATTTCTGAAGATTTCCCGCCTTGGAAGAGCGGACGCCATTATGGGCGTGCCAGAGGGTGGTAAGAGGCCACCTCCCATCGTGGGCCAGGTCGAAGAATGGCGCCAAAAGCGGAAACCGCGCCCACCAACAGAGACTGTGATGCTGGAAGTGTCCATCAGCGTAAGAGAACTGCCCCTGGAACTGACAATCACAAAGTTGCCCCGGGACCACCCTCGATGTGGGCGGAGACAGAACAAGAGAGCAAAGATGGGTGTCGCCTGGAGCAGTCTGGAGAGAGCGCACCCGGAGACAAGACGTCTGGAAGAGAGTCCAGAGAGAGCCTACCCGGAGATGGAGGGAGAGTCAGGCAGCACCGACCCAGTGGTCAGGAGCCTGTTGCAGGTCGCCACTCCAGAAGGCCTGCTGGAGATCCTAACACAGCTCCCCCGAGACCGGGAGTGTGCACAGACCGCGCTGGAGGGCCTCGCACGGAGGATGGCCCGGGTGCAGCGAGAGACGTTGGCGGAGTGGAGCCGAGAGATGGCCCAGCAGACCGAAACCCGTCAGCGGAGCACGCCGCCCGAGACGAGGAGACAGACCGCCTCTGAGGATGGCGCAGGAGGAATGAAGGCAGGAGACGGCGCCGAGAAGGGAGCTGAACGGACGGAGGCAGGTAAAGGGGACGTCTCTACCCCGAACCGGGAAACCGCGTGCCTGCCCCAGCTCCCCGTCGCAGAGCCCGAAGTACCCCCTGCCGTGCCCGTCGCTGCAACGTCACCGCCGCAGACTAGGCCTCAAACGGAAGACGCGACCCCTGTGACGTCACACGCCTCGACCCCGAGCGTGGCCGAGCAGGAAGTACCATCGGCCTGGTCGCAAGGCCTAGTACCTCCGGGCGCCGCAATTCCAACAGCGCCCCCTACCTCCGCGGAGCCACCGGCCTGGTCGCAGGGCCGAGTAACCACGGGCGCCGCCGTTCTTACGGTGCCCTTTGCCTTTAAGGTGCCCCAGGCCTGGTCGCAAGGCCTGGTCAACCCGGGCGCCGCTACCATCAACGCGCCCTCAACATCTCGAGTGCCGCACCTGGGTGAAGATCTATTCGCCCAGCATACGTGCCCGGATGGGCAGCCCTTCATATGGCCCCAGGAGTACATTCAGCTGGAACTCCAGAGAGCAAGGCCCATGTGCGAGCCCCTGATTCCGGCTCCGAAGCCCGTAAAGAGGACCTCGCCCCCGCTGGAGGAGGCACAGTTCGAGTGGGACCCCACCGGAGAAGACCTCATGGGGTTCACTCAGGAGACTCGGGCGGCCGCAGCAGAGCGTGTAGAGTGCTGCCGGCAGCAGCTCGAGGTCTTCGAGAGGGAGCGGAGAGAGAGGCGGGTCCGGGAACAACAAGCCCAAATAAGGAGCGCGGAGCAGAAGAGCCGGACCAGGAGAAACCCCCGTGCAGCGCATGGTCCCCGTACCATCGGGACTGTGATAAAGTTCAATCTGCAGCATGGGTGGGGTTTCATCAGGGATCACCGCACCCCAGGCAACGTCTTCGTGACCAGGAGAGACGTTGAGTCCCACCTACCGGAGGGACACAGAGGTCGTGACCTGTACGTAGGGGACGAGGTCACCTTCACCCGGCACAAGTGTGCCAAAGGACCCTACGCCCTCCATGTGCATCGCCTGACGGAGGAGGAGCTGCGGTGTGAGGAGGAGCAAGAGGACCCGGACGGGTCTGAAACTGAAACCAACCAACAAGAAAGAGCAGGAGGACGCCGTCGTTGAAGTACGGTAGAGAGAGACTGTATAAAGTTACCCGTCAGGGTGTAAGAACTGTTCTAGTTAAAATATAGTCCCCGTTGGGACCAGCCAATTGAACTGAATCCCGTGTGTCCCTATTCCCACTGACCGAGGACTGAGAGCGGTCATTCCTTTCCTAATACCTGGCCGAGGACTGAGAGCGGCCATATTTCCCTTGTATATAGTTGCGCTTCCTAAAGCGCCCCCTACCGGTTTTATAGGAAACCGTTTTATTCCAAGAGAGACTGTCGCACTTTACCCGGTCACAAGTTGCACCGTGACCGGAGGAACCAGAAACAAGAATGTTTATATGAAAAGTTTATTACTGCTGATGATGTTTTATAAGTTTTATATGTTTATGTTTTATGAAAAAAAAATGTATGTTTGTGGATGTTTATATCTTGCAGCCCGAGGACGTGCTGTGATTTACCAGGGGGGAATGTAGCACCCTGAGGATTCGGCTGCTACAGGGGTATTGCACCTCAACCCAGAGGTGTGATATTCCACTCCCGGGTAAGGATGGAGTGTGGAACTGAGCTCAGTTAGCTGCATGCACTACACACATCCCATTTCCGGGGAACAGACCGATGGTACTCCCACTAGAGAAATGTGCAGGTACGACAGTGTCTGTTCCTGGCTGGAGTGGGAGGGGGGTGGAACATCCCAGTAGTGTAGGGGCAGATAGGGGGAGCAGTCTGGGTAGTGCTAGGAGCTCATTGGGTGCTGGTCACCTGAGCTCACACATAGAGGGAGTATATAAGGTGGGCACCATCTTAGGACAGAGTCTTTTGCAGAGTGAGGTCAGTCTGTCAGTCTTTTGTCAGAGCAGAGCAGAGGAAGAGAGCAGAGGAGAAGAGCAGCTCCAAGGCCCAGAGAGAGAGAGGAGAAAGAGAGACCCAGAGGGGGAGAAAGAAGGAACTCCAAGAGCCCAAATTAGACCAGAGGGTGAAGAGTTGGCAACAGGGTACCGGATCCCAAGCTGGCAGAGGCTACAGCACACCTTAGCCAGGAACCGGAGGTCGTGGGCAGGATCTGCCACGATCACCCACTAAATCCACCCGGAAGGCAGACCAGGAATAGGGTCAGGGAACCCAGAGACAAGGGTTTACCACCAAGAGGCCCGAGGGAGCCGGACATAGGTGGATCCCTGGTGGGGAAGGCCAGAGAAGAGGACAGGACAGAAAGGGAGCTCAGGACCACGCTCCAGAATCACCTGGGGGTTGGCCGAGTCCAGGACCTGGTGGACGCAGCACGGCTCGGGGGGTCACTTAAGGCCGGAGTGACCAGGACAACTGCAGTAAGTAAACAAACCCTGAACTGCACAGCCCGACTCTGAGTCTCATTTCCATCCCCGCTGCACCAACACAACCCCCATCCTCTGCAACTGACCCCCTGAGGCTATACCCCTCCCGTTGGGGATTATACTACCTAAGCTGCACACATCACCAGCCTCAGTGGACCCTGCTGCAGCGGCGGCCGTACTGACCGCAATTCAACGGGTGGCGTAGTCGACACAAAAGAACATCTAGTAACATCATAAGGACTGCCACACACTGAGCTTGACACCCTGGGCACGGACCGGGTCACAGCCACTCGGAGACTACAACCCCCATCTGATCCGGCTCCGGGTAATCCCCAAACAGCACTGGCCCAGGGGGCGCGTCAACTTTGGCGTAGTCGGCAGGATTTCGTGCCCGCAACCACCGGGTACTGCGTGCCTGAAGAAAAGCTCAAATTTACCTCAAGAAGAAGTCTCCCGCCGGTTCAAGAGGGTCCCCGCCATGGGACGCCATCACGGATCGTTTCCCGCCGGTTGCCCGCCATCTGCAGCTTTTTCCCGCCATCCACGGAGTTTCCCGCCACTGGGAGACGATTCCCGCCATTTCCAGAAGATTTCCCGCCTTGGAAGAGCGGACGCCATTATGGGCGTGCCAGAGGGTGGCAAGAGGTCACCTCCCATCGTGGGCCAGGTCAAGGAATGGCGCCAAAAGCGGAAACCGCCCCCACCAACGGAGACTGTGATGCTAGAGATGTCCATCAGCGTGAGAGAACTGCCCCTGGAACTGACAATCACAAAGTTGCCCCGGGACCACCTTCAATGTGGGCGGAGACAGAACAAGAGAGCGAAGATGGGTGCAGCCTGGAGGAGTCTGGAGAGAGCGCACCCGGAGACAAGAAGTCTGGAGAGGACTCCGGAGAGGTCGTGCCCGGAGATGGAGGGAGAGTCAGGCAGCACCGACCCTGTGGTCAGGAGCCTGCTGCAAGCAACAACCCCACTAGGCTTAGTGGAGATCCTGGCACAGCTCCCCCGAGACCGGGAGTGTGCGCAGACCGCGCTGGAGCGCCTCGCATAGAGGATGGCCCAGGTGCAGCGAGAGACGCTGACGGAGTGGAGCCGAGAGATGGCCCTGCAGGCAAGAACCCGCCAGCGAAGCACGCCACCCGAGACGAGGAGACAGACCGCCTCTGAGGATGGTGCAGGAGGAGTGAAGGCCGGAGACGGCGCCGAAGAGGGAGCTGAACAGATGGAGGCAGGTAAAGGGGACGTCACTACCCCGAGCCGAGAAACCGCGTGCCTGCCCCAGCTCCCCGTCGCAGAGCCCGAAATTCCCCCTGCCGTGCCCGTCGCTGCATCGTCACCGCTCCAGACAAGGCCTCAAGCAGAAGCCGCGGCCGCGACCCCTGTGACGTCACGCGCCTCAACCCTGAGCGCGGCAAAGCAGGAAACACCACCGGCCTGGTCGCAAGGTCTAGTACCAACAGCGCCCTCTACCTCCACTGAGCCACCGGCCTGGTCGCTGGGCCAAGTAACCCCGGGCGCCGCCGTCTTCACGGTGCCCTTTACGTTCAGGGTACCCCAGGCCTGGTCGCAAGGCCTGGCGAACCCGGGCGCCGCTACCACCACCGCGCCCTCAACATCCACAGCGCCACACCTGGGTGAAGACCTATTTGCCCAGCATACGTGCCCGGATGGGCAGCCCTTTAGATGGCCACCGGAGTACTACCAACTGGAACTCCAAAAAGCAAGGCCCCTGTGCGAGCCCCTGATTCCGGCTCCGAAGCCCGTTAAGAGGACCCCGCTCCCGCTGGAAGAAGCGCAGTTCGAGTGGGACCCCACCGGAGGAGACCTCATGGGGTTCACTCAGGAAACTCGGGCAGCCGCAGCGGAGCGTGTGGAGTGCTGCCGCCAGCAGTTGGCAGTCTTCGAGCAAGAACGGAGAGAGAGGCGGGTCCGTGAGCAGCGGCTGCAGGAACAGAGCGCAGGGCAGAAGAGCAGGACCAGGAGAGACCCCCGTGCAGCTCATGGTCCCCGTACCACCGGGACTGTGATTAAGTTTCAATTGCAGCACGGGTGGGGCTTCATCAGGGATCACCACACCCCCGGCGACGTCTTTGTGACCAGAAGAGACGTGGAGTCCCATCTGCCGGAGGGACACAGAGGTCGTGACCTATATGTAGGGGACGAGGTCACGTTCACCCGGCACAAGTGTGCCAAAGGACCCTACGCCCTCCATGTACACCGGCTGACGGAGGAGGAGCTACGGTGTGAAGAGGAGCAAGAGGACCCGGACGGGTCTGAAGGAGGAGCAGGAGTACGCCGTCATTAAAGTACGGTAAAGAGACTATACATAGTTACCCGTCATGGTATAAGAACTGTTACTGCTGCTAGTTAAAATATAGTCCCCGTTGGGACCAGCAAATTGAACTGAAACCCGTGTGTCCCTATTCCCACTGACCGAGGACTGAGAGCGGTCATTCCTTTCCTAATACCTGGCCGAGGACTGAGAGCGGCCATATTTCCCCTTGTATATAGTTGCGCTTTTTAAGGCGCCCCCTACTGGTTTTATAGGAAAGCTGTGTTATTCTACAAGAGACTGTCGCACTTTACCCGGTCACAAGTTGCACCGTGGCCGGAGGAACAAGAAAGTTTACAAGAATGTTTATTATGAAAAAGTTTTATGCTGCAGAAATATATATATAATGTTTTATATGTTTATGTTGTTATGAAAAAAAAATTGTATGTTTATGGATGTTTTATTCTCTTACAGCCCGAGGACGTGCTGTGATTTACCAGGGGGGAATGTAGCACCCTGAGGACTCGGCTGCTACAGGGGTATTACACCTCAAGCCAGAGGTGTGGTATTCCACTCCCGGGTAAGGATGGAGTGTGGAACTGAGCTCAGAAAGCTGCATGCACTACACACATCCCATTTCCGGAGGGCAGACCAACGGTACTCCCACTTAGAAATGTGCAGGTACGACCGAGTCTGTCCTTGGCTGGAGTGGGAGGGGGGTGGAACATCCCAGTAGTGTAGGGGCAGATAGGGGGAGCAGTCTGGGTAAGGCTAGGAGCTCATTGGGTGCTGGTCACCTGAGCTCACACATAGAGGGAGTATATAAGGTGGGCACCATCTTAGATCAGGGTCAGTCTTCTGTAGAGGGTCAGTCAGTCCTGAGAGAGGTCCAGGAGCGCCTGCAGAGAGAAGAGAGAGAGGAGAAGAGAAGGACCCAGAGGGGGAGAAGAAGGAACCCCAAGAACCCAGTATACAACCAGAAGGGTGAAGGGTTGGCACGCAAGGGAACCGGATCCCAAATTAGTGGAGGAGAGAAACTACCCTCAACTAAGAACCGGAGGCTGCGACATTACATGTGGAGCAGCCCCTCACCAAGTCCACTAAGAAGGCACACCGAGCATAGGGTCAGGGAAGCCAAAGAAGGTTCACCCAACAGGAGACCCGAGGGAGCCGGACATAAGTGGACCCCTGGTGGGAACGGCCAGTAGAGAGGACAGTCAGAAAGGGAGCTCAGGACCACGCTCCAGAATTGCTTGGGGGTTGGCCGAGTCCAGGACCTGGTGGACGCAGCACGGCTCGGGCGGTCACTCAAGGCCAGAGTGACCAACAGAACAGCAGTAAGTAAAAACCCTGAACTGCACAGCCCGACTCTGAGTCTTCTTACCATCCACACTGCACCACCACTACCACCATCCTCTACACCTGACCCCCTGAGGCTATACCCCTCCCGTTGGGGGTTATACTACCACAGCTGCACATATACCACCAGCCTCAGCGGACCCTGCTGCAGCGGCGGCCTTTTGACCGCAAATCAACGGGTGGCGTAGTTGACACTAAGAACAACTAATAACATCTGTAAAGACTGCCACACACTGAGTTTGACACCCTGGGCACGGACCGGGTCGCCGCCACTCGGAGACTACAACCCCCATCTGATCCGGCTCCGGGTATTCCCCAAACAGCACTGGCCCAGGGGGCGCGTCACATGCAAGAACCCTGTTGCTCTAATATCTGCTCTGCACTGAAAGTAAGAGAGACTTTTTACCGAACTGAGGGTTTATGCCTGCTTGCTGTAATCCCTACATTTGTACCAGCGCCAGTGACTTTTCTGTTGTTAAACTACTTGTATGAAGTAATACAAGACTTTTCCAAGACAATCCTGTGTTTCCAGAGTTTTCCTTTGCACCCATGCATAAGACTCTATACTAACAGTATTAACAACTGAAACTAGGTATGACTGCTTCCCGATAAGCCTGCAGTGTAAACAGGATGCTGATCAGGCAATGAAAATGCAAAAGTTTGTTTATTGGGTAAAATTTTTTTTTTTGATGAGCTTAAAAAAATAATGGTTCACGAAAGCGCATCATCTTGGGTAAACAGAACTACACTGAAGAGAACAATGGCAGCCTAATCACACAGAATGATCTACTGTATTATTGATTGTTCTGTGCAAATGAGAGATGTTATCAAACGACCACTGATCAGCAAATATGTAGCAGTATACCACAAATATACCAGTGTATACCCACTTTTACACATGGGGCCATCAGATTTGAAATAGTATACAAAGACTGCGATATGGCATGGCTGCCTTTATCATTTTGCAAAAACCTTTTTGAAACATACACATTAGATGTCAGCCATCCCCCTAATGTGGAGGTGGACTCACAAGTCTTCCCCCATGGCAGAGGTTGGGGGAGCTAAGGATCGGGCAGTTGGATTTCAGCTGCCTGATCTTTTTGTGTCCTCTGTTGGACAGCTGGCCCTAGAGAATTCCAGCAGCGTCATTAGACTAAAGTAGATGAATATTGATAGAATATTCATAGAATTAAATTTAATCTTTCTCCTGCTGTTGTAAAAAATGAGTTAGTTATCACCCAACCAAGTGTTGAAGCCCCCGTCACACTAAGCGAGATCGCTAGCGAGATCGCTGCTGAGTCACAAGTTTTGTGACGCAACAGCGACCTCAGTAGCGATCTCGCTATGTTTGACACTTAGCAGCGTCCAGGCCCCTGCTGTGAGATTGCTGGTCGTGTCGGAATGGTCTGGACATTTCTTTGATCGTTGAGGCCCCGCTGGGTAGCATGCATCGGTGTATTTGACACCTTACCAACGACCTTGTTGACGACTCAGACACCGACACATAGGCGTGCATCGTTATACAGATCGTTACGGGTCGCCGCATCGTTGCTGCGTTGTTGGGAAGATCTGACTGTTTGACATCTCACCAGCAACCACATAGCGACGCAGCAACGATCCCTGACAGGTCGTATCGTTGTCAAGATCGCTGTAGCATCGCTTAGTGTGACGAGGCCTTTAGTGGCCGACAGCTATCTAATGTGTACGGGCAGCCTAAGGGTCTGTTTTCACCAGACGATGTGCAGCACTAAACGATCAGCAATGGTGTTCATTTTATTGCCTGTTTATAAAGGCTGACCGCACTTCCGATGCGCACGGAGCGATCTGTTTAGACTGCAGGATTGTCATGAAACGAGGGCTCATAGGAATCCTTGTTCATGATATTCTCGTAGTATAAATGGACCCTAAGGATTGAGAATCAATGAGATTTGGCCAAAATACTTCATCATGGAAAATATAACTAAAAAGTTACCATTAAAGTCAAAAGCAGATTGAACCAAAAATAAATAACCAATGACTTTACAATGTACAGAAGTATACAACCTGGTAATAATATTGGTGGATATAAAGCAATGAGCTTATTAATTATGTATGAACATAGGTCTATAGTCGACTTTACATCTCTCTACCAGATGATATACATAGACTGCTGTGAGACGTGAGAGATCAACCATCCATTGGTAAATGGTTTACATTCAATTTATACATGGTACGTTTATAGGTTTCTTGGCTGTAGAAGAATTATTGCTATCTTGTGCGGGCTTGCCTTTCCTTGGTCCAATATCAACTATCACTAAAAGGATTCGGATTCTGTAAATGTAATTGCAGTTTTGTACAGTGGTGTCCACCACTTCGCACTATATTCTGCAGACCAAGGTGTAGTTTTCCTTGCCAAGTACTATGCATCTCTATGGCAGAAGCTTGGAATGAGAAAAAAGCAAGAAAGTGGAGCAGTTGTAGGATCTAATTTCTTACAGGCTTCCTGCGGTTGTAAGAGAATAGCTTTCATTTTAATGCTACAGAATTTACTTTTTACCTTAATATACAGGGTGGTCCAAAAGTAGGTGGACAGAAAGTGTAATAAGGTTATGAAGGGGGAGATTTATAAAATATGGTGTAAAGTGAAACTGGCTCAGTTGCCCTTAGCAACCAATCAGATTCCACTTTTCATTCCTCACAGACTCTTTGGAAAATGAAAGGTGGAATCTGATTGGTTGCTAAGGGCAACTGAGCCAGTTTCACAGATCTAGTTTTCACAGATAGATCTCCCCCAAATCTGTTTTCTTTTCAGATAATTCAGATAACACATAATGGCAAATAATTTAAATACAGATCAAAGAAAATTTTAACAGAGTATTGGAAATTTCAAAATGCTGAAACCGTTAGAGCAAATTGGGTTGAAATATTTGGTACTCAAGCCCCAAAGAGACAAACCATTTACCGCATTCGTGACAAATTCAATGCCACTGGCTCAATCCTTAACGCTCCAAAAACTGGTCGACCCAAAACAGTCTGTACAGAAGATAATAAACAACTTGTTGCTGAAACATTTGTTCAGAGTCCAAAAAAGTCCACCAGAAGAGGGTCTTTGGAATTGGGAATTTCACGAGCTTCTATCATGCGAATCCTGAAATCTATTGGGTGGAAAGCTTATCGTCCACGTCTAATTCATGGTTTATTGGAGGATGATCCAGACAGGCGGCTGCAATTTAGTGTTTGATAAATCTCCCCCTTCATAAACTTATTACACTTTCTGTCCACCTACTTTTGGACCACCCTGTATTTTCAAAACTGTATTAAGAATATAATAACAGCCTTTATACAAAGACATAACCTGAAGCCTCTGGGTCCAAGTGCAAAATCTGTAACAGGGTCCCCATGCCTACCGCTGAGCCCTATAATGTGGGTGTTTTTCTATATGGCGGACATTTTATTTAGCCCTATCAAGCATTAAGGGTGCAATGGTTGGAGTCACACCGAGCACTGAAGCTCAGGAGAGCCCATAAGGTCTCTTTGGCCAATATGAGAAGACCAATATTAATAAAGATCCATGATAACTGGGGGCTCTGTTGGTGATTTTGCATTGGGGCCCACGTGTTTCAAATTACACCACTGACGGGGACAACTATCTTTGTACCACATGTCATTGCCTTTATGTATAGCTGCAAATGCTGCTATCCTAGAATAAAAATTCTCTAGTCCCCTAAACAATTACAATCCAGATATGATCTTTCAACATTGCTACAATAGTTACAATATTCATTGGAAATCTGCATATAGTTGGAAGATCTTCCAAGTTGCATTCACATGCCAGGACTGCGAATCATAGCCTAAAGGTAACAATGTGCATTGGATGAAGTTCTACTAGACTCACGTATTTAATCCAGCCTGGCAGACCAATTCATGTTTATAGAGGTGTCCTGATTTCAGACATTGGGGGGAAAGAAGGTTAAAACAACTTGGTTTTCAATGGAAATAAGCCACCAGAGGTGTCTGATAGCTGCATATTCCCCAACCCATTGAGAACACATGTGCACTCACCTATCTAACAGGCATGTATTTGTTATGATAGGCTACAAGCACTAAGGAAAGACAGGAGATCTGTCCCTACAATAGAACTAAGCTAGATCCCTACGATGTAACGGGGAACCTGATCCTGCGATCAGACCCGCTAAAGTCCTCAGCTAGTCTGAACAAAGACCTATAGATGTGAGGGAGGGATCCCTACAAGAACTAGGGACTGGGAGAAAGATGGACACCTCCTAGCAGAAATTGTAGCAGTAAAAAGACAAACACACAACATAGAACATAAAGGTCAAAAGACCTAGCTAAACTGACTGAGAAAGGTTACAAAGCACCTGGCTAGCTTAAGAGTAGAAATTACAATGAAGTCCAGCATGGCCAGAAGGGCGGAGCAGGATTAAATAGGCAAAAAGGTCATGTGACCAGCAAAATAGAAAAAACCTAACAGGAGAGTTCTAACAGTACCCCCTCTTCTAAGAGGATCCTCTGGATCCCCTAGGCCCAGGCTTATCCGGAAACCTCTTGTGAAGCGCTCTGACAAGTCTGGAAGCAGAAACATCATCCGCCCTCACCCATGAGTTATCCTCGGGACCGAAACCCTTCCAAGCGACGAGATACTGCAAACTCCCCCTATACCGTCTAGAATTAAGGATGCGGGAAATTTCATATTCCCCGTCCTCCACCACCGGAGGAACAGTGGCAGTGGCGTCTCTATCTGATACATCAGCTATTTTCAATAGAGAAACATGAAACACCGGATTAACCTTCCAGGAGGTAGGAACCTCCAACCTAACAGCAGATTGGTTAACTACCTGAAGCACCTTAAAGGGCCCTACAAACTTGGGACCCAATTTTTTAGAAGGAATCCTCAACCGCAGATTCTTAGAGGACAACCAAGCCATGTCACCAACCGTAAACAAAACCTCTTGACGTTTCCTGTCAAAGTACCTCTTAGATTTTTTGTTAGCCTCCTGAAGATTACCACGCACATTCGTCCAAACTCTCTCCAAATCACCGGAAAAACTCTCCTCCTCAGGCACAGCCGATACCAATTTGGAGAATGACCCAAAAGACGGATGTCTCCCAGAACAACAAAAAAAAGGCGAACACCCAGCAGAAGAGGATGTATGGTTGTTAAGAGCAAATTCAGCAAGCGGCAGAAACTCAGACCACCCCTCTTGATTGTCTGCCACAAAACAACGCAAGAACTGCTCAACATCCTGATTCTTCCTTTCTGTCTGGCCATTAGACTCAGGATGATATCCAGATGAAAATGACAAATTAACTCCCAACCTGTCACAAAAGGCACGCCAAAAACGAGCCACGAACTGAGGTCCCCTATCAGAAACAATGTCAGTAGGAACACCATGGAGTCTGACAATTTCCTTGACAAAGGCCTTAGCGAGTGTCTTAGCGCAGGGCAGTTTGATGAAGGGAACCAAGTGACACATCTTGCTAAAACGACCCAGATGACCGTGAAACCCTCAGAGGAGGGAAGGTCAGTAATAAAGTCTATAGCCAGATGTGTCCAAGGTGCACTAGGAACCTCCAGAGGGCAAAGCAACCCCGCAGCAGGAGTATGAGAAGACTTAGATCTAGCACACAGAGTACATTGACGCACCCACTTAATGACTTCCTTCTGCAATCCAGGCCACCAAAAACTGCGACCCACAAGTCTCTTGGTCTCAGAAATTCCTGGATGACCCACCAACCGAGACTCATGACACTCAACAAACAAATCTCTCCTAAAGGTCCTAGGCACAAACAACCTCCCATGGGGAGTGTTAGATGGGGCATCCTCCTGTGCTTTAAGAATCTCATCTTCCAAAACGGAGTCCAATGCAGCAATCACAACACCTTCTTGTAAAATGCTCTCCTCCTCCTCAGCACCGACCATGGGAGAAAAGCTGCGAGACAAAGCATCAGCTTTAACATTCTTGGTACCCGGGATGTAAGTAACGGAAAAATTAAACCGCAAAAAATAAAGTGCCCACCTAGCCTGACGGGCATTCAAGCGCTTGGCAGCATCAAGATAGATCAGATTTTTATGATCATTGAAAACCTGAATGGGAAATTCAGCACCTTCCAAGAGATGACGCCAGTGTTCAAATGCGAGTTTAATAGCCAGCAATTCCCGATTACCAATATCGTAATTAAGTTCAGTCTCAGAAAATTAAAAAAAAAACAAAACACAGGGATGTACTCCATCCTTGTTTTCCTGATACAACACGGCACCGACCCCACAGAAGAAGCATCAACTTCAACCAAAAACGGCTTAGTCACATCAGGCTGCATAAGGATGGGGGGAGGGCTGAACCTCTCCTTTAGAAACACAAACGCTTCAATGGCCTCAGTAGTCCACTGAACCGTATTAGCACCTTTCCTGGTGAGATCGGTCAGTGGTTTAACAATAATAGAAAAATTTTTAATGAATTTTCTGTAATAATTGGCGAAACCCAAAAACCTCTGTATCGATTTCAAACCAATAGGCCTAGGCCATTCCTGCACAGCTTGAACTTTCACCGGGTCCATCTCAAAGCCCTCGCTGGAGATAATGTAGCCCAAAAAACTAATTCTCTGTACAGCGAACTCACATTTCTCTAGCTTAGCAAAAAGCGAATTGTCAATTAATAACTGTAATACCTCACGTACGCTCCGCCAATGAGACTCCAGATCAGGCGAATAAATCAAAATGTCATCCAAATACGCAACCAGATTTTTGCCGATCAAAGGTCTAAGGATGTCATTAATAAGATTCGGAAAAAATGCTGGTGCATTGGTAAGACCAAAAGGCATAACCAGATTCTCAAAATGACCCACAGGAGTGTTAAAAGCAGTCTTCCATTCATCACCCTCCTTCATGCGCAACAAATTGTATGCCCCCCGGAGATCAATTTTAGAGAACCACTTGGCACCCACTAACTGGTTAAAAAAATCAGGAATCAATGGCAGTGGGTAGGGATTACGTACAGTAATTTTATTAATCTCGCGAAAGTCCAGACAAGGACGTAAACCGCCGTCCTTTTTTTTAACAAAAAAAATCCAACAGCCACAGGTGACTTAGAGGGTCTGATATGACCGGCGGCCAAGCTCGTCTGTATGTATTCCTCCAAAGCCTTTCTCTCAGGAATAGTAAGATTAAATAAACGACTTTTAGGAAGAGTCGCTCCAGGGACAAATTTAATGGTACAATCATAGTCTCTATGGGGAGGCAAAATTTGCGACTCATCCTCAGAAAAAACTTTCCAAAAATCCTGAATAGGTACAGGTAATTCCCCTTTATCCACAGCAGCAATGCACCCATTACAACACTTGTCATAACACTTCGGGCTCCAGGACTTAATTTCATTAGTAGACCAATCCAGTACAGGATTGTGCAATTTTAACCAGGGTAACCCCAAAATTACTGGAGAAGGCAAATTATTTAATACTACCAAATCCAAATTTTCTTGGTGAATACCATTAATAGTGAGGGGAAATTCATAAACCTTGTGAGTAACACATTTCAAGGGAGAGCCATCAACAGAAACCACGGCAATAGGGGATGACAAAGGTTTGGGCTTTAATTTAAGTTTTTCCAAGAATCCCCCATCAATCACATTCAGAGTAGAACCACAATCCACAAATACCCGAAATTCAATTAATTGTTCCTGAGCTGCAGTAGTAGCAGAAAGAAATACCCCCTTAGTGTTTAAACAGGCTATACGGGCGTAACTGACCTTTTTTTTTTTTTTCTTTGTTCATACGAAGCACACAGTTCTTAATGAAATGGTCAGATTTTCCATAATAAAAGCACAAACCTTCAGAAAACCTGCGGTCTTTTTCCTGAGAGCGGGGTGACATCGCCCCATTCTCCATCGGCTCTCCAATGTCAGTACAGACTCTCTCAAGACTAGGAGCTGACATGGCAAAGGATTTACTCTCATTAACCCTTGCACGCAGTCTCCTGTCCACCCGTATAGCTAATTGCATTGCCTCCTGCAAGTTTCCAGGTGTAGGGTAAGCAATAAGCAGATCCTTAACCCTTTCACCTAGCCCAGCAAGAAACAAACTTTTCAGAGCTGAATCGTTCCACCCCACCTGAGCAGACCACCGACGGAAGTAAGTACAATAATTTTCCACATTACCTGATCCCTGTCTCAAAAGTCTCAATTCCGTCTCAGCTGATGAGACACGATCAGGATCATCATACAACAACCCCAAAGCAGAAAAAAAACTATCCACTGATCTAAAGCACGGATCACTAGGTTGGAGAGAAAAGGCCCATCCCTGAGGTTCTTTGCGCAAAAGTGACATTATGAACCCTATGCGCTGTGATTCATCGCCAGAGGATCTGGGTCTCAAACTAAAATGCAATAAACAAGCATTTTTAAAGGAAAAAAAATCTTGTTGTTCACCAAAAAATAAATCAGGCAATTGTACCTTTGGCTCCACAAAATGCGCTCCAGAACAGCTACTCACGTGTTGCTGGAGCTCGGCCACCTCCAGAGAGAGTCCCTGCAGGCGTTGAGCCAAATCCTGAACCGACACCATGATGGAAACTGGAGGTCTTTCCTTAGAGATATTTTTGGGCTGGACTTACTGTTATGATAGGCTACAAGCACTAAGGAAAGACAGGAGATCTGTCCCTACAATAGAACTAAGCTAGATCCCTACGATGTAATGGGGAACCTGATCCTGCGATCAGACCCGCTAAAGTCCTCAGCTAGTCTGAACGAAGACCTATAGATGTGAGGGAGGGATCCCTACAAGAACTAGTGACTGGGAGAAAGATGGACACCTCCTAGCAGAAATTGTAGCAGTAAATAGACAAACACACAACATAGAACATAAAGGTCAAAAGACCTAGCTAAACTGGCTGAGAAAGGTTACAAAGCACCTGGCTAGCTCAAGAGTAGAAATTACAATGAAGTCCAGCAAGGCCAGGAGGGCGGAGCAGGATTAAATAGGCAAAAAGGTCATGTGACCAGCAAAATAGAAAAAACCTAACAGGAGAGTTCTAACAGTATTAGGGGGAGGCTTGAGGTCAGAGGAGTAGCAGATAGACCAAGAACACCAGCTTGTTCACCTTTGGGGAATTATTTTTTTACTTAAATGCAAATATTTGGGCCGAAAAATCATTTTTGCAATCGGGTGTCATTAAAAATTTTTACACCATTTGACTTCTACGGGATCTTTGTTTCCTGCACATTCAACTTTGGTAAGGTCTGTTGTCAAAAATCATGTGAGAGAAGCTCAGAGAAGCTCATTCTGCAGTCAACAAGAGACAATGTAACGCAGAGAGAAGAGAAGGCACATTTTTAATAAAACCAAATAGCAAAAATATTTTTTGGCCCCAATTATATGCATTTAAGTAAAAAAAAAAGAATGAAATAAAAAAAATCCCAATTTTAAGCTCTTGTGCCCATCCAACTTTAGCAATCATGTCAGTTGATGAGTAGTAAGACTGACTCTGTTTTTCAGAAACATAAAACATAAACTAGCTCCATATAAGCCAATTAATATTACATTTCTAAGGAACCACTTCTGTCCTCTCAGTGCTGTGTAAGGGTGAAAATTAAAGAGGACCTTTCACCAAATTTTTCATGTTGAGCTCTACACACAATGTAATAGTGGCTGCAGAGCGGAATAAAACGTTTTAGTTTGTTTTTAATTTCGCCTCTCCATTGCAGAGATTAGCAAAGTATTGTTTGCTAATATCTCCGCAACAGAGAGCCAAAGTTGAAGAAATAAAATAAAAATATTTTATTCCGTTCTGCAGTCACTATTACATTGTGTGTTCAGTTCAACGTGAAAAATTTGGTAAAAGGTCCTCAGACTGGCATTGAGGAATCATACCCATAACCCATGTCCTTTTTATTAGATGCCCTAAAATCATAACATACATTTTAGGGCGCATATCTACTACTGTATTTCTCTTAGTACGTACTTTATACTAAGAAAAATACTATCTATAGACTTGGGTATTTCTGCCTCTAGTTTTCATCCTGATTTGTGTGGTGTCTATAGTCAACGTGATGGTACAGTATATCACACATAACACGGGACTAAGACAGATAATCGTCTGGTACAGTTGTATATTGCATACGGCACGTCATCACACTGATGATATAAGCAAGATCTGATGAAACATTAAATTGGTGAGTTTACTACCATTTTTGAATCCAAACCAGTTTGGAGCTTGTTGGAGTCATTTTTTGCTTACGTTAGCTTCAAGGCCATTGAGGTGGGAGAGGGTCTGCTTACTGTCCCAAATGCTTTGCCTATTTTATCCAAAAAAAGTAGTGATGGGGAGCTCTGCTCATTCTCACAACATATCCATGCCACAACACTGAATTTTCTGCTGATGTAAATGGAACCTAAAAAAACCTGATGACAAACCACTGTGATGGGTTTGGAGATGGGCAGGTTTAATTGTAACCAGTCCAGTCATTTCCTACGTTTGAAGATAATTGTCCACCAGAGGTGTCTGGCAGCAACTTATTCCTTCGTGTTATTAAAGGGGTTGTCTGGTCTGAAGATATTGATCGGCTACCTTTAGGATAGGGTTTAGATAAGCCCTTGGAATAGGTCATCAATATGAGATGAGTGGAGGTCCGACACCTGACACCCCCAACGATAAGTTGTTATAGGTCCTGTTGGTGACCAGGTGTAAACACATTGAATGGATAAGAAATGTGTATCTCCACTCAATTTGTAGTGGCTGCTGCTGGGTACTGCAGAACAGGTCTAGGTATATATTTTTAATATATTTTCTTATTTATCTGAAAATAAAATATACAGATGCAAACATTCTCGTTCTGCAGCACCTGGTAGCGGCCCCTGCATATTAAATAGAGCTGTGTTGTGCAGCCTTGTCCAATGTGCTTATAACAGCTGATCAGTGGGGGTTCACGGTGCCAGGCACCCACCCACTGATGTGATATCGATGACCAATTCTATAGACAGGTCAATAAGATCTTGAGACTGGACAACCGGTTTAAAATAACAAGGATATAGCTATCACCAACCTAACTTTCATTGCCAACACGCTAGACACCAAGGGTGCAGAATATTGGGGTTATTCCAAACCAAATGGTCTTTGCTATCAGAAATATCCACAATTACTCTAGCAAATAAAACATTAAATCAAAATTTTAATCTATCATATTTCATCATATTAGGTTATTTGATCAGAGGATCAAAATATATCTACCTAGATTTAGGCTTTGTTCATATTATCATTCTTATAGCTTTCTAGTATCTTTCATGGTTAGTTAAGTGAATGACGTCTGTCGGTTGGTACTTGCATATGTCAGAAAAATATGTTTAACCTGGAGAAACCATCTATGGCAGTCCATGTAATGTCCTAAATAGGGCTCAGATTGTGAGACAACACCTTAAGGCTATGTTCCCACATGTTGTGGTTTTTTTCAGTCAGAAATCTGCAGGAAAACTAATCTCTGGCAGGAAATCAGCTGTGTCAAATCTGCAGGATTTGCTGCGTTTTTGATGCGTTTTTTCAGCATTTTTTTCACTGTCCTTCTATCTCTATTTATGCATGTACATAAAGTTCTGTGAAAAAAAAGAACCCCATTTTATTTTGCCATCAAAAACGCTGGAAAAATTTACCTGCGTTTTTTAATGCTTTTTTTCAGCGTTTTTTCACCACCCATTACTTCCTACGGGTGAAAAAACACTGAAAAAATAATGAAAGAAGTGACATGCTCTATTTTCCAAGAACAAGGCACAGAAAAGCAAAAAAAAAAACACAAGATGTGTGAACAGAGAATTCTGTTTTCTCATAGACTTTGCTGGTACTGCAGCTGAAAATTTTCATAAAAATTGCAGCAAAATACATTGAAAAACACAACGTGTGTGAACATAGCCTTAGGGCCACAGATTTGGTGCCTAAAAAGATCCATACAGTTTTATAAAATAAATAACATTTTGATCAACGGAAGAAAATCAAAACCTGCATTTTCTTTTTTCCATTTAAGAAGATGTAAACCTTAAGATTTGCTAAAAAAAAATTGCTTCTAAGCCTTTAAGAAGAGTTTACAATAATCCAGAGATGTAACAAAAAGGGCAATGTAAATCTGATGCAAGGGGAGGATATAAAACACAGAGGAGCATGGAAGACCTTGAAGAAGAAAAACCTTGTAGATAATTGGACAGTTTATTGGTGTACTAGGCAAGAAAGATTTAACGCAAGTTGACTTGATCATATAATTATTTGCATTGTGAAATAATTTAATCAGCTCCTTTGTCAGCGTGACCCTTCTCAGTCAGCAGGGAGGTAACAGCTGATCTACCAGACCTCACATACAAGGCAATGTGCAGGACACAAAGGGGAGAGAACAACTGTTTGTACATTCAGTGGTGAGAAACAAGACCCTGAATCAACAGTGTATTTGTCAGATTTTTGCCATTCTTTATAAAGGTAACAAAATGGTAAGAAGATGGAAAAAAAGTGTTAAAGTAACGAAAAGTATGGAAGAATGAAAATCTCACAAGTCTGAATTTCAGCCTCCGATCCTCATTCATGACAAACATATGGGAAAGGGGGTTTGTTATTTCAGTAGTATCATTATTAGTATATAGGTAAGAGCTCATTCTATTTCGGAGCCACAATTTCATTATTCTCTGGCTTCCTTGTATTCTACATCTTGAGCGTGCACAGGTTTCTCACTATTGTTTTCTGCTAGGGCAAGAGGCGGCTGAACGGGAAGAGTGTAAAGGAAGCCAGCACATCAGTACAAATGATTATTCTGGATTTTTATATCTTTAGTAACATTGCTTTTATGAATTATGTGAAATGAGTTCAGCTTGGGAATTCTAAAATAAACATAGGACTATGACAGTCATTGCTGGGTGCACTTAAATTTTTTAGAATAGCCATGTGTATCTTGACTTTTTATGCTTTCTGATTTTAGATTGTCATATTATATCAGAATTTCATTTTTTCTTGGTCCAAATTTGATCACAGTTACGACTGGGACTGGGGTATTTGTTTCTTATTACTTAATTGGAGTTTATCATGGCAGTGCCGTAACCATGAGATTTGGAATTGAATATATTAATATATGTCATGTAACATATATTAATTATATGTCATGTAAAGAAACACTATTAACCTGCAGATATGGGATTAATATGCAGATTAATAGCGTTCTGAAGCTGCCTAGCGCCAGCACTGAGATCCCGGCTGCCAGGAAGAAATTGACTGTATTCTTTCAGGCAGTCTCAGCCTGGGTGGGGTGGGCCAGTCATAGGGGTGGGCCGTCGCGGCTTCAGTCACTGCTCAGTACATAGTGAGCGAAGGCTGTAACCACCGCCTAGCACTGACTGAAAGCTGGCTCAGCATTAGAGCTGGCTGTCAGTCAGTGCTGCGGGCACGGTTACAGCCACTGCTCACTATGAGTGGTGACTGGAGCCACGACGTCCCACCCCTATGACTGAAAGCCCGAGATTGCCCTTGTTCGGTATATCACAGCAGACTGCGCAATTCAATACCGTTAATAAGAGGTATTTTGTCAAATACCAGCTCTACTGAGGACAAAATGGCACTCTGTTGGCCTCCATCTGTTGGATGTGTGCCTGTAGGTATGTTTGCCACCATCCCCATTGAACTTTTCACCACAAATACCAAAAGGACACTAAAGGTCCCCATACACATTGTATGAAAGCTGGCCAAACCTGCCTACTTTGATGGGACTTGCTAACAACTCTGATGTGTAGGGGAGCCCACCAATATCATCTATTGGGGAGGAAAGAGAAATATTGGATCATTGGAATTTCAAGTGAGATAAGCCAATGGCCAGAAATGTCTGGCAGCAGCTTTCTACTCTCTCCCTGTAGAGAACAAAGTAACATCAAATCTCAAAGAGACAGAAGAGTCTGGGAGTACAAACTTATGACAATCTTTCACACAAACTGAGCAGGTATGAATGTGTCACATGAGTTTATGTTTTTTTACATCAATTAAGGAACGTGCTCCTCAGGCCAATTGGGAGCATAACAGTCAAGGTCAGACCTCAATCAGGGGACAATAAAACTTTCACACTTCTTAGCTATGAATTCCTCCAATATTTACGGCCACAACTGTTTTCTCCCTGTCACACACTGATAGTTCTGCTTCACTTCACTTGTCTTATATACTGCACTATTCCTGTGTCCTGTTGTGTATAAATATGTGACTCTTCAGATTTTATGCTATACTATGCCTGATGAAGAGACCTGAGTAGTCTCCAAAGCCTGCTATTACCATCTTTTCAGTTAGCCATTAAAAGGTATCAACCACTGATGACTTTCAATGTTTAAGATTTTTCTATCTACTGGCTAAAATGGTACCAAGATATATTTTTCCTCTATAAAGCACATGAATGCTTGTTTCACAATAATCTTTTCATGTAAAAAGGCTGCTGATCGCCCGATGGATGAGCAAAATGCTCGTTCATCGGGTGAAACGATCATTTGTGCAGAGGAATATATCATCATCATTCACGGCGGTGCATCGTCCTGTGTAGGCAGGACTTGAACTGCTCTGAATAATGGCAGCCTATGTGCACTGAGGGGTGCACTGAGGGGTCTAGTATAGATCGCTCAGTCTGCATTGATTACTGCGGTCTGCCTGTGTATACAGGCTATTGAACGATTGGCAAAGAATTACTGATCGGCGCTCATCTAATGCTGCCGGTCCATGTATTGTAAATGCACAATAAGTCGAGCGCTCATGTGTATGGGGAAGACAGGAGAGATACTGTAGCTGTCTGCCAAATGAATGTTCAGCTGACAGTTATGTGTGTTCAGTGAGCAATATTCAAGGTTAATCTGGTACACATGTAAACATGCTCCAACACTTTAGCATACCCAGCCGATAATGGTCATCTATGCTGACAAAAGTTTTATTTCAGATGGTGAGGCCACATCAAATTCCAAAGGTACTTATGCCAGAACTGTAGAAAGAAGACATGGACAACACATCAAAAAATCATATGTTGATCTAATGACACTAGGCAAAAATGTACAAAATTGAACATGAGGTTCTTAGTTTAACATTGTGATCACACTACATGAAACCCACTGCCATGTCACGGCGAACCTCTCAATCGGTCCCTAACTTATTATAGTCTTAAAGTTGCCGCACCATGCGTCAACCACCGCCAGAGTGACAGTGCACCATCAGGGTGGATAACCTGGTTCCTCACAGTACCCATGCTGTAAGGCAGAGTTCCCATAAATGCAGTCCACACTGCCACACATGAACAAAACCACGTCAACAACGGCCACCACACAGCTCAGTTTGGCGGCCATTTGGCAGCTCAGTTTGGCGGCCAGCAACAACAAGTGAAAGGACCAAAAAACTCACCTTCCATAAACGCTCAAACTGAACTGAGAGTAAAAATAGGCTGAACCCCTCTTGCAGTCTCCTGCTAATTAAAAACACTTGTGCCAAATGGGAGGAGTTCTGGTCCAAGTAAAAGGGCAGTGTGCTGATCCAAGTAAAAGGGAAGAGTGCTGGTCCAAGTAAAAGGGAGGTGTGCTGGTCCAAGTACAAGGGAGGAGTGCTGGACCAAGTAAAAGGGAGGAGTGCTGGTCCAAGTAAAGGGAGGAGTTCTGGTCCAAGTAAAGGGAGGAGTGCTGGTCCAAGTAAAATGGAGGAGTTCTGGTCCAAGTAAAAGGGCAGTGTGCTGATCCAAGTAAAAGGGAAGAGTGCTGGTCCAAGTAAAAGGGAGGTGTGCTGGTCCAAGTACAAGGGATTAGTGCTGGTCCAAGTAAAAGGGAGGAGTGCTGGTCCAAGTAAAGGGAGGAGTTCTGGTCCAAGTAAAGGGAGGAGTGCTGGTCCAAGTAAAATGGAGGAGTGCTGGTCCAAGTAAAATGGAGGAGTGCTGGTCCAAGTAAAAGAGAGGTGTGCTAATCCAAGTAAAAGGGAGGAGTGCTGGTCAAAGTAAAAGGGAGGAGTGCTGGTCCAAGTAAAAGGGAGTAGTGCTGGTCCAAGTAAAAGGGAAGTGTGCTGGTCCAAGTGAAAAGGAGCGGTGCTGGTCCAAGTAAAAGGGCGGTGTGCTGATCCAAGTAAAAGGGAAGAGTGCTGGTCCAAGTAAAAGGGAGGTGTGCTGCTCCAAGTACAAGGGAGGAGTGCTGGTCCAAGTAAAGGGAGGAGCGCTGGTCCAAGTAAAAGGGATTAGTGCTGGTCCAAGTAAAAGGGATTAGTGCTGGTCCAAGTAAAAGGGAGGAGTGCTGGTCCAAGTAAAGGGAGGAGTGCTGGTCCAAGTAAAAGGGAGGAGTGCTGGTCCAAGTAAAAGAGAGGTGTGCTAATCCAAGTAAAAGAAAGGTGTGCTAATCCAAGTAAAAGAGAGGTGTGCTGGTCCAAGTAAAAGGGAGGAGTGCTGGTCCAAGTAAAAGGGAGGTGTGCTGGTCCAAGTCAAAGGGAGGAGTGCTGGTCCAAGTAAAGGGAGGAGCGCTGGTCCAAGTAAAAGGGAGAAGTGCTGATCCAAGTAAAAGGGAGGAGTGCTGGTCCAAGTAAAAGAGAGGTGTGCTAATCCAAGTAAAAGAAAGGTGTGCTGGTCCAAGTAAAAGGGAGGAGTGCTGGTCCAAGTAAAAGGGAGTAGTGCTGGTCCAAGTAAAAGGGAGGTGTGCTGGTCCAAGTCAAAGGGAGGAGTGCTGGTCCAAATAAAGGGAGGAGCGCTGGTCCAAGTAAAAGGGAGAAGTGCTGATCCAAGTAAAGGGAGGTGTGCTGGTCTAAGTAAAAGAGAAGAGTGCTGGTCCAAGTAAAAGGGAGGAGTGCTGGTCCAAGTAAAAGGGAGGAGTGCTGGTCCAAGTAAAAGGGAGGAGTGCTAGTCCAAGTAAAAGAGAGGTGTGCAGGTCCAAGTAAAAGGGAGGTGTGCTGGTCCAAGTAAAAGTGAGGAGTGCTGGTCCAAGTAAAAGGGAGGAGTGCTGGTCCAAGTAAAAGGGAGGAGTACTGGTCCAAGTAAAAGGGAGTTGTGCTGATCCAAGTAAAAGGGAAGAGTGCTGGTCCAAGTAAAAGGGAGGAGTACTGGTCCAAGTAAAAGGGAGGAGTGCTGGTCCAAGTAAAAGGGAGGTGTGCTGGTCCAAGTCAAAGGGAGGAGTGCTGGTCCAAGTAAAGGGAGGAGCGCTGGTCCAAGTAAAAGGGAGAAGTGCTGATCCAAGTAAAAGGGAGGAGTGCTGGTCCAAGTAAAAGAGAGGTGTGCTAATCCAAGTAAAAGAAAGGTGTGCTGGTCCAAGTAAAAGGGAGGAGTGCTGGTCCAAGTAAAAGGGAGTAGTGCTGGTCCAAGTAAAAGGGAGGTGTGCTGGTCCAAGTCAAAGGGAGGAGTGCTGGTCCAAGTAAAGGGAGGAGCGCTGGTCCAAGTAAAAGGGAGAAGTGCTGATCCAAGTAAAGGGAGGTGTGCTGGTCTAAGTAAAAGAGAAGAGTGCTGGTCCAAGTAAAAGGGAGGAGTGCTGGTCCAAGTAAAAGGGAGGAGTGCTGGTCCAAGTAAAAGGGAGTAGTGCTAGTCCAAGTAAAAGAGAGGTGTGCTGGTCCAAGTAAAAGGGAGGTGTGCTGGTCCAAGTAAAAGTGAGGAGTGCTGGTCCAAGTAAAAGGGAGGAGTGCTGGTCCAAGTAAAAGGGAGGAGTACTGGTCCAAGTAAAAGGGGGTTGTGCTGATCCAAGTAAAAGCGAAGAGTGCTGGTCCAAGTAAAAGGGAGGAGTACTGGTCCAAGTAAAAGGGAGGAGTGCTAGTCCAAGTAAAAGAGAGGTGTGCTGGTCCAAGTAAAAGGGAGGAGTGCTGGTCCAAGTAAAAGGGAGGAGTGCTGGTCCAAGTAAAAGGGAGGAGTGCTGGTCCAAGTAAAAGGGAGGAGTGCTGTTCCAAGTAAAAGGGAGGAGTGCTGGTCCAAGTAAAAGGGAGGAGTACTGGTCCAAGTAAAAGGGAGGAGTGCTGGTGCAAGTAAAAGAGAGGAGTGCTGGTCCAAGGTAAAGGGAGGAGTGCTGGTCCAAGTACATGAAATAGGTACTTAGTGAGAACTTGCCAAGAAAATCTCATGCATGTTATTGTCAAGTTCATGATTAGAAAAGCTTTCTATAAAAAAAATCTTTGTATATCTGACTTAAAAATTATAACATGAAATATAAATATTTATTTTATTTCAATTTTCTAATTGCATTTTGCCTACTATAGCAAGATAATAGGTAAACATTTTTTTTTAAATATACTGATATAAATATTTATACATATAACCAATATATTAGTTATATATTAATTTCCAAGGCAACAAAAATGTCATAACTAACAGTGTCTTGCTATAGTATAACTATGTGCATTGTAATACCAATAGTAATGTAACATTTATCATGTAAGCTCGTGTGTCTGTTTTTTCTATTATATTGTGTTTAGAATAGATGTGTCCTGCAGCAATAACTAATAATTTACTATTACAAAGTATTACACTTTATAAGACAATAGACTGGTTACTGTAATACTTCAAATTGAAACTATAAAAGTTTTGTCTGCTTTTTTTTCACTTTTTATTAAAATGTGTTAGATTTTAAATTGTGCAGTTTTATATATATATATATATATATATATATATATATATATACAGTATATTACAGTATATATGCGGAACACAGAATATATATTCTTTGTTAGCACAGATGAGGAATTGTGTTTCGCTCACAATTAGGTGTGACTGACAGGCTGAGGCTGTTTACTTGGCTAGTAGACTAGTAGGACCGGCTATTCCCTGCCAGATCTGGTTCCTACCGCCCCTCTGGTCAAATCGACAAAAGATCAGATACAGAACAATGAGCCTAGGATGTGATGCTGAATCACTTTTACCCTGGTAAAAACTTTAACAAATAGAACTTTCTTATTAAAAAAAACAATCAAAAATCTTCTCCTTTAATTAGACTATTTCATGCATAACATTTATTATAACTTTATATATTCTTTTGTGAACATTTTGTAAATACAAGAAATATTTCAACAGTATATTGCTTCATGAAGAATGATTTACCACTGCAATCACCAATGGTCTCTTAAGTAATAAAAGGTGTGTTTTTAGGTATTAACTTTTGTCCTTTAAAGCCTTCTGAAAACAGAGAGAAATTTGCTAATTTCAGTGCAAGCAATCTTTCCATCTAGGGAAAATTGAAACAGTAAAAAAATCATTATAATTTCTTCAATATGCACAGAATAATATTGTAGTCCATATAGATTAAAAATAACTAACATCTTAAAAATTGCAAAAAAACCCCATTTCATTTTAGAAAAGAAAAATAACGCTCAGTAATGTATTAATATAAATAATCTAAAATGTAGACTACAACATGAACTAATTTATACGTGTTGTATATGATTACATTTGGGCATATTATTTATTTACGTATGGATCCTTTACAATATCTACAATGTATTGGGCATAAACTGTATTATAACTGCTGGTTATTTCACTAGATTAAGAATAAGATTTCTATGCAGATCTACAGTGGGGGAAGGGAAGGGTGTAGGAGCTAATGCCAGACAGGCTGGGAAGTAATGAACTCCATTCCAAAATATATCATCATGCCTCTAGGGCTAGAGTGGTCAATTGTTCATGGGATTAGCCAAACCCTGTTAAAGGATCCTGTCAAGCTGCACTGTATATACTATACGCTGCTGTGTTTATGAGAAGCAACTCCACAATGATTGAATTAGAGAGAATGAAATCCCCAAGGTCATAAATATTGTATATCGTCTGAGGAGCAAACTTCACATTCTACTATAAGCTGAAGGACTTTATACTACATGCAATAGTTATACATTTAGTGGTTCATCTATGATCAGTGATAGGATCAGTGATAGAAGTAATGGATCAGTGATGGGGTCAGTAGACTATTGTCAAACTCAAATACAACCTTTCCACCAGTGGAGATAACAACGTTAGCAGGATCAGTCTGTGTGACTTGCAAAAGAAACCTGCTTTATTTGGTTGTGTCCAGTAATAATAATCAAATGAGCACATGGATAATCCATCTGTCTATAGAATAAACTATGATAGTGTGATCCCATCCTTCATTAGCCCATATAACAAAAGTATTAACAAAAGGGTCACACTATATATATATATACAGTACAGACCAAAAGTTTGGACACACCTTCTCATTTAAAGATTTTTCTGTATTTTCATGACTATGAAAGTTGGACATTCACACTGAAGGCATCAAAACTATGAATTAACACATGTGGAATTATATAATTAACAAAAAAGTGTGAAACAACTGAAAATATGTCTTATATTCTAGGTTCTTCAAAGTAGCCACCTTTTGCTTTGATGACTGCTTTGCACACTCTTGGCATTCTCTTGATGAGCTTCAAGAGGTAGTCACCGGAAATGGTCTCCCAACAGTCTTGAAGGAGTTCCCAGAGATGCTTAGCACTTGTTGGCCCTTTTCCACATGTGTTAATTCATAGTTTTGATGCCTTCAGTCTGAATGTACAATTTTCATAGTCATGAAAATACAGAAAAATCTTTAAATGAGAAGGTGTGTCCAAACTTTTGGTCTGTACTGTATATATATATACAGTAAATGAAACTTCAATAGTTACAAAACCATTTCAGATATTTTTGTATCATTATTGTATTTGTGAGATATTATTTAGGAATCTACGCAATAATGTAGGGGCAGAGACCCTGATTACATCGACGTGTCATTTAAGCTAAGTACACAAGTCCAGTAATCAGTTGGAAAGGATCCAGCATCAATCTGTTGATAAACAAGTTGTGCAGACACAACTTTTTTGTCCACCTGAAAAAAAAAAAATATTTCAGCCGGATCCATTTTTTTTTTTAACACTGAAGTCTATGGAAAACTAATCCATTAAATAACCATCCGTTTTTTCTCAAATTTGAAAAAGATCGTTTTTTTGCTTACTGGAGGTGGAAAAATAGATATTTAACATATCCTGCTGGACATGTGAACTTTCAGGTAATTATCTATTTGAAACTAAATCAGTTAGCAAAAACGGATCCTTTTCAAATGGGAGAATGATGGCTAAACAGATCTGTTTTCTATAGATTTCAGGGTTAAAAAATGGATCCAGCTGAAATCTGTTTTTTTTCAGGAAGACAAAAAAGTTGTGTCTGCACAACTTTTTTATCAATGGATTGTTGCTGGATCCATTCTAAATGATGATTACTTGACAAGTGAACATAGCCTTGATGGGCTGCTTGCTATTATTTTTATAAAATCACTGTTTTATCTGCTACAGATCTACTAGTTCTCTGAATGCTGAGCCCTGTGTAATCCCGCCCACACCACTGATTTGCAGTTTTCTGCCTATGCACAGTGTACACAAAAAGCTGCGAATCAGTGGTGGGGGGCAGGGTTACCCAGCGCTCATGAATATGGAAGACTACATTGCAGCAGGTTTACTAGTCATTTAATGATAATCTCCTGCTGATAAAACAAAATTACAGCAAGCAGACCAGGAAGTGACACATCGCTGGAATCAGGGTCTTTGCCCATTATGCTGCTCTCAGATTACATAGAAAAACCTGGAAACAGATTCCCTTTATTAAGCTAATTGATCATCTTAGCTTTTGATGTTAGTTGTTTATATTTATGAAAGCTACAATAGCTTCACCATTAATTTACTTAAATATTTCATGTACAATAAAAATTATGTCTTTCGCAGAGCAAAATAAACTGTTTTGGAAGTAACACATGAGAGATGTGGCTACCCTATCAGTCAATGTCTGACACTTCAACAAGCCATGCAACATGACTAAGGATAAATGCCAAGCCAGAAATTCATCTGCAGACATCTTATTTCATGTGGCGCTTACCCCTCAGCAGAGTTGGGCTGGCAAAGTGCAATGCCCTTGAGGCAATGTGGGGAAGAAATGGCTCACCCTAAAGTACATAAATCAAACTCTGACCCGTGGGACAAATCTGGCCCGCAGGGTGAGTATATTTGGCCCGCGATGCCGGGTAGGTCCCCGAGTATATTTGGAAAAGGCAGGCTGGTCGGCAGTCCGTATGGTTCTTGTGGTGCACTTGGAAGAATTGCAGATCAAACCAAGTAGGATCCCGGCACTCACATGTGAAATAATTAGCCTTGTCTCAACATCAGACGTTTCAGACCCTCAATATTTTCAATTACTGAGAAAAGTCCAGGAGGGGCTGAAACGTCTGATGACTTGGATGTTGAGACAAGGCTAATTATTTCACATGTGAGTGCCGGGATCCTACTTGGTTTGAACCCCGAGTATATTTGGCCTGTGACGCGGGCCTAGATGCCGATACAAATGAAAGCCATGATGGAGGAGGGAGTGTGTCACCCTGGCCTGGATGCCACAAAATGTAATAAAGCTGTGTCTGGGAGCAAGGGGGAGGTTCTCTAGTCAGGGGAACATTAGCATGCAGTGCCTCCTGTCTCAGGCCAGTAGGGGGAGCAGGCTGCCCCTATAAAAGCTGGTGCTGGGGCAGGGTTAGGGAGAACTGGATGACCTGTCTCAGCACTGAGACGTGTCCTGGAGCAGAGCAGGGACAGAAAGTTGTATTGCACCTAAGAGGAAGTGTGGCAGGAGGAGAGCCACAAGCCAGAGACAAGAGGCGAAGTGAGCCTGTCTTGGCAGATAAAGGACTTAATTTACCAGACTTTGGTGTCTGAGGCTGGGAGGATTCCACATTCTCCAGCAGATAACCAGTCCGCAGGGGACTGTATATTCCTTGGCCTAAGAAGCCTGAAGGCCCTGCCACAACAGAAGGGACCAGGAAAGCCGTACCAGGCCGGGAGCAGAAAGGAACCCACGTTGCAGGCCATACAGGCGAGAGTACACGGAGAGCTCGGAAACATGGGCTGTTACCCTATAAGGAGGAGATTGCCAGAAGGAGCGCAGAAAGCACGGTAGGCCTACACCCTCACCCTGACCAGGGCCAATCTCCCAATTGCTCTCAGACATCCAGGTCCCCTCCTAGCCGGGACTGTTTATGGGTCAGTTTACCTGTTTTAGTAAAGACCCTGGACTGCAACCTGTTGTCTGTGTGTTCCTTTGCGCCTCCAGCACTACCGGTACTGGGACTCTCACCACCATCACTCCCACCATCCATTATACTGCCCTGGGGCCGCACTCTTCCCGTGGGGAGTCACACTACCCTAGCTGCACACCTCATCAGCCCCAGCGGTCTGCATGCAGCGGCGGTTCCTTATAACCGCGATCCACGGTTGGCGTAGTCGGACATAATCATCAGCGCATAACGGACTACCACTGGCCTGACCACCCTGAACCGGGTTGCCACTACTACTCCCACCGTTTCCCTATTGCCCGGATCCGAGTGCCCCACGGCCCAGGGGGCGAGTCAGCTTTGGCGTAGTCGGCAGGATAGTAACCAACCCACCACAAACTGGTATTGCGTGTCTGGAAAAAGACTGTACACGCACCTGAAAAGAGGTTTCCCGCCATCCGGAGCCGTTTCCCGCCATTTCCAGCCGTCTCCCGCTATCTTCCGTCGGTTCCCGCCATCTTCAGCCGTTTTCCCGCCATCGGACGCCATCTTCAGGACGCCGCGCGGGAAGAAGAGGGGCGTGGACGTCCAAATCGCGCGAGACCCGAAGCTCCGCCCAACGCACCGACGCTGCGCAAGGTCCTGGAAGGGAGAGAGAGCGACGCTGACGTCACCAGGACGCGACGCAAGGTCCTCGTCCAGAGCAGCACCAGCGGAGCCGCGGTCTACAGAAGAGGATCGTCGGAAGGTAGGCCACACTTAACTAGGGGGGAGGAAGATGTCGGACACAGAGGCGCCCACTACCACCAACGCAGCTGCAGCAGCGGTGATGCCATTTTCCCTGCCCTACATCCCTGGAGCGGCCTGGCTGCCTAAGTATTCAGGGGAGCCCCATGCCCTAACTGACTTTAAGGAAAGGCTGTACAGTTTGTTCCAAGTTTACCCCCTGACAGAGGAACAGAAGATTAGCATACTAACGGGGCAGTTAACTGGCGCAGCCCAAAGGGAGGTAAAGTCATGGCCTGCTGAGGAGAAAAGGACCGTAAAGGGTATTCTGGCCCGGCTGCGGGGTACCTTTGACACACGTACCTCCGCTGAAATTAAAATGAGGTTCTATGGATGTAAGCAGCGGGCACAGGACAGCATCAGATACTATGCCCTAAATCTGCAGGAAGCCTTGAGGGCCATCCAACAAGCTGACCCAGGCAGCGTGCAGGATACGGATAAGCTCCTAACAGAACAGTTCATAGAAGGTCTGCTGTCTAGCGCCCACAGGACCCAGCTGCGCCTCATGTTCTTTCAGAACCCTGATCTGACCGTTGCCCAATTAAAGGACAGGGCCATGAGGGTTCTCCGTGAATCCACAAGTGGCGCTATAAACCCCCGGCGCCCTGCTCTCACCTACCACCAGGAGGCGGCGCCCTCCTCTATGGACTCCGTGGGGGCTGATGCACAGGCCCTGAACCAAGCCCCGTCGAAAGATCTGGACCACCAAGTCCAGGAGCTGACCAGGAGCGTCGCGGCGTTGACCAGGACCGTCCAGGCGTTACAAGTGGACCCGTCAAGAACCATCGAGCTGGCTTCAAGTCCGGAGGATGTCCCGTGGCGTCGACAGAGGAGGATCCCGTCGTTCCGAGGGAGGCCCACAGACCGCTACGCAGAGGATGGACAGCCCATTTGCCATCGATGCAACCAGCCCGGACACATTTCCAGGTACTGTAATTTAAATGGGTCCAACCTGGGGCAGAGGGCCAACCTCCAGGCATAAGATCACCAGGCCCTTACAATTGGCGTAATAAGTACTTTGGGGGGCGCCCGGTTTTACCCGTGGTGCTGGACGGTATCCCCATGAGCGCCTTGCTGGATACTGGGTCGCAAGTAACCACTATCCCTTATGTACTTTTTAAGCAGTATTGGACTGATGCTGATATCACACGGTATCCAGACAGTAACTTGAGCATCATCACCAGTAATGGCTTGCCCGTGCCGCAGATGGGGTTCAAGGAGATGACCATTAAAATTGGTAAAGTTGAACTGCCGGCACAGGGAGTAATTATTGTGGACATTGACCGTCGTGAAAGTCACCCTAAAATAACTGTGGGTACTAACGTGATTGAAAATTGTCTTTCAGAGGTAATTGTAATTCTACAACAGGTGGCGGTGAATGCTAGTTCCAGCCAACAGAGAGTCCTCAACAAAGAGATAAAAGCCCTGATGAGACGGCAGGAGGTAGAACTGTCTGGTGGTGAGATCGGTAGCGTAAGACTGAGTGACCCATTCCCCATTTCCATGCCTCCCAAAAGTGAAATGATGATCTGGTGTCGGACTGCAATCGGGTTGAGAGGTAGAGACTACTAAGCTATGGTAGAACCCGTGTACTCGGACAGCAGGCCCACCATTTTGACAGCCCGGGGGGTGGTTGATGTCCGTCATGGGAGGGTGCCCGTCCACATCCTCAACATTGGGGAGAGGGAAGTACACTTACCCAGGTACGCTACACTCGCCAAACTGTTTGTTGTCGAACACAAAGCTATCAGGGCCGTGGAACCCTTGCCTCCATCTCCACAGGCGGAGGGTAATGGCTCCCAGAAACAAAAGGAGGACTGGTGCCAGAAACTCCATGTGGGTGCTGACTCCACTCCCCTGCACCAAAAACAAGGAGTCTACCGGGTGGTACAGGAGTACGAGAGAGTCTTTAGTAAGCACCCGCTAGACTTCGGCAGAGTAAAAGGGATAGAACACCACATCCCCACAGGGAGCCACCCACCGATAAAAGAGAGACACAGACCTGTACCCCCTGCACATTATCAGAACGCAAAGGGCATGCTAAGAGAAATGAAAGAAGCTGGGGTCATTAGAGATAGCTGTAGCCCCTGGGCAGCCCCCTTGGTTCTGGTGAAAAAGAAGGACGGCACCATGAGCGTGGACTATAGACAAATCAACCGTATCACCAACAAAGACGCATATCCGCTGCCTAGAATAGAGGAGTCTTTAGCCGCACTAAAATCAGCTAACTTCTTTTCTACTTTGGACCTTACTAGCGGGTACTAGCAGGTTCCTGTGGCAGAGGCTGACAAGGAGAAGACCGCCTTCACCACCCCGATGGGACTGAGTAAGTTCAACTGTATGCCCTTCGGGCTCTGCAACGCACCAGGGACCTTCCAGAGGCTGATGGAATGCTGTCTAGGGCACCAAAACTTCGAGACGGTCCTCCTTTACCTGGACGACGTGATCGTCTATTCGAAGACCTACGAGGACCATCTAAAGCACCTTGCCGAGGTGTTCGAAGCCCTGGCAGGCTATGGCCTGAAGGTGAAACCATCGAACTGCCACCTGTTGAAACCAAAGGTCCAGTGCCTAGGGCACGTAGTAAGTGCGGAAGGAGTAGCCCCCGACCCTGACAAGGTCACGGCAATCAAGAGCTGGCCAAGCCCCTCGAACATCAAAGAGGTGAGACAGTTCCTCGGGTTGGTAGGCTACTACCGAAGGTTCATCCCCGGGTTCACTAAGATGGCAGCTCCTATGCAGGACCTCCTGATTGGACAGTCTAAGTCCCGAAGTCAAAAGCCACCCTTCAAGTGGGATAAACCGGAAGAGGAGTCCTTCCGCCAGTTGAAGATGGCCCTCACGGGGAATGAGATCCTGGCCTACCCTGACTATGGCCAGCCTTTTATTCTCCACACAGACACCAGTAATGTGGGACTGGGAGCCGTACTGTCCCAAAACCAACAGGGCAGAGAAAGGGTGATCGCGTACGCCAGCCGGAAGCTAAGGCCCACCGAGAGGAACCCGGAGAATTACAGCTCCTTCAAGCTAGAATTCTTGGCAGTGGTGTGGGCCGTAACGGAAAGCTTCAAGCATTACCTGGCCTCCGCAAAGTTCACCGTGTACACGGACAACAACCCGTTGACACACCTGGACAATGCAAGACTGGGTGCCCTGGAACAGCGGTGGATGGCCCGTCTCTCCAATTATGACTTCGTGATCAAGTACCGGGCAGGCAAAACCAATGCCAACGCTGACGCCCTATCGAGAATGCCTCACTTACCTGAAGGTGACGAAGACCCAGAAGAGCTGGAGGAGGTAGAACTCCCCGCGTTTCACCGGTATGGAGCCGCTCAATACTCCCACCGCGTGAAGGAGGAGGATCTAACAACCGTGATGATCAATCCCCTACCTCACCACAGCTGGGCCGAGACCCAAGATAGTGACCCTGCCATCCGCCTGGTGAAAGATCTGCTGACCCAGGAAGATGCCCGCATAGATCCGGATGCTCCAGAGGAAGCCAAGCTGCTATGGAAAGAGAAGAGCAAGCTGTTCCTCTACGAAGGCAAGCTGTGCAGAAGGATTGTCAACCACCGGACGCACGAGCTGACCTGGCAAGTCGTGGTCCCAAGGCGGGATGCAGCTATGGTCCTGGGGGCTTACCATGACAGAGCGGGGCACTTCGGTTGGAAGAAACTGGAGTTCCTGCTAAGAGGACGGTTCTTTTGGGTCGGCATTAGAGGGGCTGTAGAGAAGTGGTGCAGAGACTGTGGTCCTTGTCACTTAAGGAGGAAGGACCGTGCCAGCCAGAAGACACCCTTGAGGCCCATCGTCACCACGCAGCCTCTTGAGCTGGTAGCTCTGGACCACGTCAAATTGGCTCCAAGCCGGTCAGGATACATCTATGCCCTTACAATCGTGGACCACTATTCCCGTTTTCTAGTGGGGGTCCTGGTAAAGGACTTGACAGCCCAAACAGCGGCCAGAGCCTTCCAGCAATACTTCTGCCGTCCCCACGGGTATCCGGAACAGGTCCTGACAGACCAGGGTCCTGCGTTCGAAGCTGAAATCTTCCAAGAGTTCTGCAACCTCTATGGCTGTAAGAAGATTCGGACAACGCCTTACCATCCACAAACCAACGGGATGTGTGAGAAAATGAACAATATAGTCATTGATTTCCTGAAGACGTTGCCCCTGGAGGAACGCAGCCTGTGGCCAGAAAAACTGCCGGATCTGATAGACTTATACAATCATATCCCGGTGAATGCTACAAACTGCACCCCGGCTTACCTGATGCGAGCCAGACCAGGTAAGCTGCCCGTAGACCTGGAGATGGGAGTCCTAACACCTGAGGACACCTCCCCGGATGCGGACTGGGATACGGAAAGGCAACAGCAGTACAAGAAGGTACAGGAAAGTGTGGAGAAGAGCCTGGCCCAGGTGAGAGAAAGGCAAGAAAGACTCTTCAACCAACACGCCCCTGCTGGTCCCCTAGAACCTGGTGAGCAGGTCCTGAAGCGGAAGAGAAGGCTTCACAAGTTGGACGACCAGTGGGAAAGGGAACCCTACACCGTACTGCAGTCTGATCACGACAACCCAAAGGTGTGCGTGATCACCAAGGACGGAGGAGAAACCACTAGTACCGTCGCCAGAGACCGCCTCAAAAGGTGCCCCGAGCAACTCCGTAGTGCAGAAGAGGATCAGAGTGACCTTGAACCCGCAGAGGACAAGGAAGAAATGATCAGCACCATTCTCGGAGAGTTCCCCCAGTCCTGGACTCGGATAAACGATGCCATAGTGGTACCCGTCCTGCATTTCCTGCAACCGACTGCGCAACAACCTGCACCAGAGCCAGAAGGTGAAGAGGAGCAAGCAGTTCCAGAGGCAGAAGAGCCTGTACCAGCAGCCCAGGAGAGTCAACCCTCTGTTGACAGTGAGCCTGCCATGCCTGCGGTAAGCCAAAGGACCCGCAGACAGCTGCCTGCCCTACCTGTACACCCAGCAGGTAGCTGTACCCCTAACGCTAGTGGGGAAAGCCAGGTCGGTCCACCACCAGACAGTGGGTTAAGGAGATCAACCAGGAGCACAAAGGGACAGATACCCGCTCACTGGAGAATATAGGGTGCACTAATTGTAAATAACCCTGTTGCCAAATGTTGAAATGTTTGCCAAGTTACATGCATGTTTGGTAATTCTGTGTTTCAATTTCTTGCAGCTACCATAAGGACTCAAAGGTTATGGACTTTTTTATAACCGGGACCTTGTATGGACTGCGTTCGGAGCCAAACCAAAGAAGGAACTAAGACTGTGAAGGACTTGGGGTAGGACAGACCCCCACCTGGTTAAGGCTCCCCGTTGTGTCGGTGATATGGACACCCGGTCACAGACCACACTGTGACCTTAAGAACTCAATCTGTGCGTCATCTGTCTGTTAATGTTTTATGGTATGCATATTGTCTTTGTTTATTGTTTAGTCCCGGAGTACTAAATTTTACTAGGGGGGAATGTGTCACCTTGGCCTGGATGCCACAAAATGTAATAAAGCTGTGTATGAGAGCAAGGGGGAGGTTCTCTACTCATTGGAACATTAGCATGCAGTACCTCCTGTCTCAGGCCAGTAGGGGGAGCAGGCTGCCCCTATAAAAGCTGGTGCTGGGGGCAGGGTTAGGGAGAACTGGATGACCTGTCTCAGCACTGAGACGTGTCCCGGAGCAGAGCAGGGACAGAAAGTTGTATTGCACCTAAGAGGAAGTGTGGCAGGAGGAGAGCCACAAGCCAGAGACAAGAGGCAAAGTGAGCCTGTCTTGGCAGATAAAGGACTTAATTTACCAGACTTTGGTGTCTGAGGCTGGGAGAATTCCACATTCTCCAGCAGATAACCAGTCCGCAGGGGACTGTATATTCCTTGGCCTAAGAAGCCTGAAGGCCCTGCCACAACAGAAGGGACCAGGAAAGCCGTACCAGGCCGGGAGCAGAAAGGAACCCACGTTGCAGGCCATACAGGCGAGAGTACACGGAGAGCTCGGAAACGTGGGCTGTTACCCTATAAGGAGGAGATAGCCCGAAGGAGCGCAGAAAGCACGGTAGGCCTACACCCTCACCCTGACCAGGGCCAATCTCCCAATTGCTCTCAGACATCCAGGTCCCCTCCTAGCCGGGACTGTTTATGGGTCAGTTTACCTGTTTTAGTAAAGACCCTGGACTGCAACCTGTTGTCTGTGTGCTCCTTCGCGCCTCCAGCACTAGCGTTGCAGGGCTCTCACCACCATCACTCCCACCATCCATTATACTGCCCTGGGGCCGCACTCTTCCCGTGGGGAGTCACACTACCCTAGCTGCACACCTCATCAGCCCCAGCGGTCTGCATGCAGCGGCGGTTCCTTATAACCGCGATCCACGGGTGGCGTAGTCGGACATAATCATCAGCGCATAACGGACTACCACTGGCCTGACCACCCTGAGCCACGGAACCGGGTTGCCACTACTACTCCCACCATTTCCCTATTGCCCGGATCCGAGTGCCCCACGGCCCAGTGGGCGAATCAGGAGCGTCAGCTGACTCTCCCTCTACCATCATTCCCCCTCTGCATCTGACGTCTCAGCTCAGCGGTCACGATGACGTCATTAAAACACGTCTGCTGTACCGAGATGTGCAGAGGATCTGAAGACACCATGAAGAGATCGGAGCAGCAGGGGAACGGGCAGAGGTGAGTATTTTTTTTTAATGTGGGGCCTATTATACTGTATGAAGCACTATGTGGAGTGCATTATACTGTATGGAGCACTATGTGGGGCCATCATACTGTATGGAGCAATATGTGGGGCATATTATACTGTATGGAGCACTATGTGGGGCCCATTATACTGTATGGAGCACTATGTGGAGTGCATTATACTGTATGGAGCACTATGTGGGGCCCATTATACTGTATGGAGCACTATGTGGAGTGCGTTATACTGTATGGAGCACTATGTGGGGCCATCATACTGTATGGAGCACTATGTGGGGCCCATAATACTCTATGGAGCACTATATGGAGTGCATTATACTGTAGGGAGCACTATGTGGGGCCATCATACTGTATGGAGGACTATGTGGTGCCATTATACTGTATGCAGCACTATGTGGGGCCATTATACTATATGAAGCACTATGTGGAGCCATTGTACTATATGAAGCACTATGTGGGGCAATTATACTGTATGGAAGGCAATGCAGGGCCCATTTACACTGTATGGAGGATTTTTGTGCCCATAGGCTACACTATAAGGGACTTACACTATAAGGGTCTGTTTACACGGACCAACCGGCGGCATGATATGACTGCAGATCACTAAACCTTTACCAATCAGTGACTGTTTGATTGCCTGTTTACACAGACCAAGGTGAACGATGAGCACTTAACGATCTGTAATAGATCGCTCGATGCGTGTAAACTGCCATTGTTCTTGGCAGTGCAAGTCCTGTTTACCCAGGATGAGGCACCTCCAAGGACGATGATCTTTTGATCGTTCATCAGGTGATCGGCAGCCTGTTTACACTGAAAGATTGTGGAAACGAGCGTTTTTAAGAATATTCATTCACAATTATCTTCCAGTGTAAATACAGCTTGAAGGGGGTGTCCACTACTCAAACAACCCCTTCTCAGTCACTATGGTCCCCCCATGGAAAATAATAACAGCTATACTCACCTCCAGTGTGGGCACCGTCCAAGCAATCAGCGATCTCACTCACTTTGGACAAAACTGACACCTGGAAGAAGTTAAAGGTGCTTCCTCTGGATGTGAGTTGTGTCTGAAGGATGTGAGGGAAGTGACTACTGATTGGCTGCAGGGCTAGCGTAACATAACAATGTCACGTGAACCTCGGGACTGCAAGTGCAAGTGTCTCAGTAATGGTGCCCACACCAGAGGTGAGTATAACTGTTATTATATGACATGGGGAAGTTATAGTGATTGAGAAGGGGTTGTCTGAGTAGTGGACAACCCCTTTAAGTCAATGTCTTACTCTTTAAAGAGCCTTGCAACAAGACCAGGGATAAACACGGAGCAAGAAATTCATCTACAGATCGTTTGTTTCAGGTTGTTTTCCCCTCATCAGTTCGAATCAAAGTCTGGTTGGCTGAATGCGAAGCACTTTAGGCATGATTTGGGAAGTATTGGTTCTCCCTTTAAAGTGTCATACACTGACTAAGGGTATGTGTACACGTTAAATATTTTCTGCATTTTTCCCCGCGCAGTTTAGCCACACGAACTGAAATCTCATGCACATGCTGCTTACTTTTTCATTCATAGAACAAAAAAACTATCAAAAAAGTCCTTAAACAAATTGATATAAAAAGAATGATTTTATTGATGTACAAATATTAAAAGAAAATATGCGACAAATGCGGGAGCGAATGGCATGAAACCATGTGCAAAAGTGAACAGGACCTGCAGTCCACCAGAAAGCAGTGACCCAAAAAAAGTAATAATAATAAATATGCACACAATTTGCTAATAATGTATCAATCCTAGATACAAACCCCTACAAGTATCTGTGCACCTATATTGGTACAATTGGGCATATACAAGTGTATTAGACAATTATTAAGACATTTGGCGAAGTCACTATATGCCTAGGTAGGGGGATCCAGCAAGGGTATTGCTCACCTGGTGGACGCACTATGTATGTGGATTATCTTTACTTTTTCATTGCAGATCTGAAGCAGTTCCAAATCTGCACCATGTCATTCTTTCAGTGTTTTTGCTGCATTTTGCACCCAACTGGGAAAAAACACATTAAAAAAGCGCATCAAAATCACACACAATAATGCTCGTTTTTGTGCCGCATTTTTCCTGCCAAAAGACACGTTTTTTATGGAGAAATGTATGCAGCAAATACTTAATGTGTGCACATACACTTATAGAGAAGTGATCTCTCCAAGGTGAAATAGTCTCTGTCTGCAGGGCAGCTAATTTGCATACTTTTTCCATAGAGGATTAACTGTAAGACTTTAAACTGAGCTAGTTTCTTTAACCCCATGACGGGTATATACAGGAGATGAGCCCTCTCCACACAGGAAAAATGCCAGCGGTGTAAAGTAGCCAGAATCTGCCTTTAACGAGCAATCAGCGCAATGCTGATCATGTCAATCCCTTAAATGGCACCATCAGTCACTGACAACGGCATTTCAGTACTGCAATCCTGTCTTGGCATTCGTTAGGGCAACTATCGCCACCACCCATGATGTGGGGCTCCAGTGTGTTGCTATAGCAGTCAGATTAATGCTGAAGGGCCCCGTCACTACCATGTTCGTTTTCCTGTGAAGCCATAAACTGGGCTTCATAGGAGACAGTGGTTTTTGCTATATACAGTAATATTGAAGTATTGCTGTGTATAGTGGAAGCAATCAAGTAATCACAGGTTCAAGTTCCCTATGGGAACTGAAAAAAAGGGAATATTTTAAAAAACTGTTTTTGAAAACATAAAAAAATAAACATTTGAGTCACCCTCTTTTTCATCAACGAAAAATGAGAAGTGTAAAAATTGAAAAAAAAATACTTATTTGGTATTGACAAGTTTGTAAAAGTTTGATCCATCAAAATATTAAAAAAATGTTTAACCTGTAAGGTAAAAGTAATACAGAAAAAAAAAAATAAGTGATCAAAATGTAGTATGTACCCCAAAATGGTACCAATGCCAAAATTCCAGCTCATTATGCAAAAAAAAACGAGCCCTCTCACAACACCATTGATGGAAAAATAAACAAGTTATGGGCCTCGGAAAACAGCGACACAAACCATTTTTTTTTTACAGAGTTCAGTCCTTAAAAGTAGGTTTCGGTGCTGTCCAGCTGCCGTACAGCATGGCTCCTGAGAGAGAATTATCTTTATTCATTCAGGGGGCCACTGTCTTGCAGTGTATCTGTGCAGCTGTCAGACAGAGTGCTGGGGGGCGCTTACAGCTGCCGCTCACTGTATACTGAGTGATGACTGTAGCCACTCCATGCACATCCCTATGACTGAAAGCCGGTGGATGCCGGGTGAAATAAGCTTTATTTTCTCCTAATAATCACGCTTGCAAGTAAGGTTGCCAGACAGCATTGGAACAATATTAACCTGCAGATTAACCTCACATCTGCAGGTTAGTAGCGTTTGTGGACAAGACAGATTCTCTTTAACCCCTTTACCCCTCAGGGTGGTTTGCACATTAATGACCAGGCCAATTTTTACAATTCTGATCAGTATCAATTTATGAGGTAATAACTCTGGAACGCTACAATGAATCCCACTGATTCTGAGATTGTTTTTTTGTGACATATTGTACTACATGATGGTGGTAAAATTTATTTGATATGACTTGCGTTTATTTGTGAAAAAATTTGAAATTTGGAGAAAATGTAGAAAAATTTAGCAATTTTCAAATTAGAATTTTCATGTCCTTAAATCAGAGAGATATGTCACACAAAATAATAAATATGAATTAATAATAATTAATAGTAATAAATACAATTTCCCACATGTCTACTCTACATCAGCACAATTTTGCAACCCCAATTTTTTTTTGTTAGGAAGTTATAACAGTTAAAAGTTGACCAACGATTTCTCATTTTTCCAGCAAAATTTACAAAACCATTTTTTTGGCGGACCACATCACATTTGAAGTGACTTTGAGGGGACTTTATAACAGAAAATACCCAAAAGTGACATCATTCTAAAAACTTTTTTTCACAAAAAATTAACTTTAGAACCAAATTTTTTTATTTTTGCAAGGGTAACAGGAAAAAATGGACCCCAAAATGTGTTGTGCAATTTCTCCTGAGCACGCCGATACCCCACATGTGGAGGAAAACCACTGTTTGGGCGCACGGCAGGGCTCAGAAGGAAAGGAGCGCCATTAGACTTTTTGAATGTAAAATTTGCTTGAATAATTAGCGGATGCCATGTCGCGTTTGGGGAGCCCCTGATGTGCCTAAACAGTGGAAACCCCCCTCAAGTGACCCCATTTTGGAAACTAGACCCAGCAAAGATTTTATTAAGGGGTATAGTGAACATTTTGATCCCAGAGGTACAACACAGAATTTGATAACATTAGGTCATAATATTGAATATGTTGTCATTAGTCTTGAGCGCAAGTGCTCGCTACTTGAGTTTGCATCAAGTACTCGGTTATGCACCAAGTATCGCGCGTGCTCGAGTGACTTGCTCGAGTGTCACGGGTGTGTCGCCACGAAGATCGTCACGATTACACAGCCTGACTTCTTGCAGCTGACTTTTTGGTGCTTTGTGTTTTCGGCAGTGAGGGAGTTAATTCTCTCTCTCTCTGTGCTAGACGAGGTCCAGCCTCGCCCAGCTGCAATCAATGCTGCTGTAGTGAGACTCCTTCAAATGCCTGCTGGTCTGTTTGGGAAGTGTCGGTGAAAGCATTTCATACAGACTAACAGAGCGGATCGTGGTAGTTGGAGTTTCTGAGATAAGTGTATTTGGAGTGTTTTTTCCCTTCCTCGCTTTATCATTTATCTCCTTTCCCGTTGGTGTTCCCTCTGTTGTAGTTGTGTAGTTTTTGTATGCAAGGTGGTTTTGGTTTTTCCCTTGTACTGTCTCGTTCGTCTAAGTACTGTGTGTGGGCATATTATTACTTGTCCTCTTTTGTTGTGATCGGGGTCCTTCTCAGGACTAGATTACTTAGGTGCCGGGATCCTCAGGAGGTAGGGGTTACGCTGGCGGCCTGGACCTCTGTACCTTTAACAGTACCTCCAGGTTGAGGGATTAGTCAGGGCCCCAGCTTAGGGTCAGCTTAGGCCCCCTACCTCCAGTATACAGAGACAGCGTGACATTTTCACCGACCCACTTAGTTTTTCTCCAGCTACCATGGATCCAGTAGCCGGTCTAGCTCGGCAGTTGCAGAGTTTGTCCATGGAGCTGGCGGACGTTAGGTCCAAGGTTTTGCATCCTCAGGAGCAAGCCGGACCAGAACCTAAAGTAGCTCTCCCTGACAGGTTCACTGGGGGGCGGGACAAGTTTTTTGTTTTCCGGGAGGCATGCAAATTGTACTTTCGGCTGCGGCCTCGGTCATCGGGGAGTGAAGAACAAAGGGTGGGAATTGTCATATCGCTCCTACAAGGGGACCCACAATCTTGGGCGTTCTCTCTTCCCCCGGGCTCCCCGGCTCTCCAGTCAGTGGATAGGTTTTTCGCTGCTCTGGGACTCGTATATGATGACCCAGATCGGATCTCCCTTGCTGAGTCTAAGTTACGTATGATCCAGCAGGGAGATCGTCCGGCGGAGGAATTCTGTTCGGAGTTCCGTAGGTGGGCCACGGACACCCAGTGGAATGACCCGGCTCTTAGGAGCCAGTTTTGTCAAGGTTTATCCGACAAATTACAGGATGTGTTGTCACAGTATGACTCTCCCGCGTCACTGGAAGCCGCTATGGCCCTGGCTATTCGCGTTGACAGACGGCTTCGGGAGAGGTGCGGGATAACTCGACCCCCTGTGATGACTCCACCTCCTACAAGGTCCCCTCATATGGTGGTTCCCCTGGTCAGTCCAGAGGAGCCTATGCAATTAGGAGGGACATCATTTCGGGGGAGGGGACCGGTGGTGCGCCATAAGACAGGAAGGTGTTTCTTCTGCGGGAGAAAGGGACATTTTATTGGGGGGTGTCCATCCCGTCCCTTGCAGAGTGAAGGGTCGTCGGAAAACTGTTGATCCCAGGTTGTGTGGTGGACGGCAATCTGGGAGTAGGTATTTCGTCCCTAGGTTCGTCTCAGTTTCTCGTACCGGCGGAGGTGGTGGTGGGTACGAGAACTGAGAGGATATCTGTTCTTCTGGATAGTGGGGCCGGGGCTAATCTGGTTGATGCTCGGTTTGCCCGGGTTCAAGGTATGCGATTGAGTGAGTTGGCTAAACCCATCCCCATATTCTCGATCGATGCCAGGCCTCTCGGTCAGGGAAGTTTTTTGCAAGCTGTGCATGACGTAAAACTTCAAGTGGGGGCGATACATAAAGAACTGTTGTCTTGCTACGTGTTGGAGGGTCTTCCCACTCCTATAGTGTTGGGCCTTCCTTGGTTAACTAAGCATAACCCGGTTATTAATTGGCAAACCAGAGAGATAAGCCAATGGAGTAAATTCTGTAATAAAAACTGCATGAACACGGTCATCGGTGCGGTTACTCCTTGGGTCTTACCTCCATTTCTGGCGGACTTTGAGGATGTATTCTCGGAGAAAGGGTGTCAGGAACTACCTCCTCATCGCGAGTATGACTGTTCTGTAAAACTGCTCCCTGAGGCCAAGTTACCTAAAGCTAGGTTGTATAACCTTTCTGGTCCTGAGAGGCAGGCCATGAAGGATTATATTTCAGAAAGTCTGGCTAAGGGGCATATTAAACCTTCATCTTCACCGGTGGCTGCGGGGTTCTTCTTTGTTAAGAAGAAAGATGGAGGCCTACGCCCTTGCCTGGATTTCCGTGAACTTAATCGGATTACGGTCCGAGATCCGTATCCACTCCCACTTATTCCCGATCTCTTTAATCAGATCGTGGGCGCCAAATGGTTCTCTAAGTTGGATCTCAGGGGGGCGTACAATCTGATTAGGATGAAGGAGGGGGATGAGTGGAAGACGGCGTTTAACACTCCGGAGGGGCATTATGAGAACCTTGTCATGCCATTCGGTCTGACTAATGCCCCGGCAGTGTTCCAACACTTTGTTAATGACATTTTTCGCCGCCTGGTGGGACAGTTTGTTGTCATATATCTGGATGATATCTTAATTTACTCGCCGGATCTGGTGTCTCATCAGGAGCACGTTAGGCAGGTGTTACAGATCTTGCGGGATAATAAACTGTATGCCAAATGGGAAAAGTGTGTGTTCGCCGTACAGGAACTCCAGTTTTTAGGCTTCCTGGTTTCAGCGTCCGGTTTTCGTATGGACCCTGGGAAAGTGCGGGCAGTTCTTGAGTGGGATCGGCCAGAGAATCTTAAGGCACTACAACGTTTCCTGGGGTTTGCTAATTATTACCGGAAGTTCATTCGTAATTTCTCGTCCATGGTTAAGCCTCTCACAGACATGACTAAAAAGGGGACGGATTTTTCTAGGTGGTCTGACAAGGCTTGTCAAGCATTCTCCTCCTTGAAAAAATGTTTTGCCTCGGCACCCATACTCATTCAACCTGATGCGTCACAGCCATTCATTGTAGAGGTAGACGCTTCCGAGGTAGGGGTGGGAGCAGTATTGTCACAGGGTTCGTCCCCTGGTAAGTGGCATCCGTGCGCCTTTTTCTCTAAAAAATTGTCGTCCGCTGAGAGGAATTACGATGTCGGCAATAGGGAACTCTTGGCCATTAAGTTAGCTTTTGAGGAGTGGCGCCATTTTTTGGAGGGGGCAGTCTATCCGGTCACCGTCATCACCGATCACAAGAACCTGCTATATCTGGAGTCCGCGAAACGTCTGAATCCCAGACAAGCTAGGTGGTCATTGTTTTTTACCAGGTTTAATTTTGTCGTTACATATCGTCCTGGGTCAAAAAATGTAAAGGCGGATGCCTTATCTCGTAGTTTCCCTGGGGCCGGGAATACGGACGACCCGATTCCTATCCTTCAGGAGGGGGTGGTGGTTTCGGCAGTATGCTCTGAGCTGGAGGAGGAGGTATTGGAGGCTCAGGGGGACGCCCCTGTTGGACCTCCGGGGAGACTGTTTGTTCCAGATCAGTTGCGACAAAAGGTGATCGAGGCACACCATAACTCAGTTTTGGCAGGACACCCGGGGAGTAAAGCAACTGTGGATCTCCTCTCGCGTCGGTTTTGGTGGCCTAACTTACATAAGGAGGTGGTAACTTTTGTCGCGTCCTGTGGGGTTTGTGCGCGCTCTAAGACCTCACATACCCGTCCGTCTGGGGCCCTCTTACCTTTGAAGATCCCGGAGCGTCCTTGGACTCATCTGTCTATGGACTTTATTACGGACCTCCCTCCGTCTTCGGGTAAAACGGTCATACTCGTTGTAGTGGACAGGTTCAGCAAGATGGCATATTTTATCGCTCTTCCGGCTCTCCCTAATGCTAAAACTCTTGCGCAGGTGTTCATTGGGGAGATTGTGAGGCTTCACGGGGTACCCTCCGATGTGGTGTCTGATCGGGGGTCTCAGTTTGTGTCCAAGTTCTGGAAGGCGTTTTGTGCACGGCGGGGGATGCATTTGTCATTCTCATCGGCTTTTCACCCTCAGACCAATGGTCAGACGGAACGTATGAACCAGAGCTTGGAGACATATCTCCGGTGTTTTGTGTCAGAGAACCAGGAGGACTGGGCTTCTTTCTTACCTCTGGCAGAGTTTGCTCTTAATAATAGGCGGAGCGAGTCCACTGGTAAGTCCCCGTTTTTTGGGGCATATGGTTTTCACCCCCAGTTTTGTACTTTCAGTAGGGGGGGCTCTTCGGGGGTTCCTGAGGAGGAACGATTTTCCTCATCACTCGCTTCTGTATGGAGAGGGGTGCTGAAGAATCTGAATACTATGGGGAACCGATACAAACGTATGGCTGATAGGTCCGGACCAGACACTCTCCTCCTAAGTGTGAACGATCGGGTATGGTTGTCTACCAGGAATATTAAACTTAAGGTTCCCTCCTGGAAACTGGGTCCCAGGTTCATCGGGCCGTACAGAATCAGTTCTATTAATCCGGTGGCATTCCGTCTTGACCTCCCCCCTACGTTTAAAATTCACAACGTGTTCCACAGATCGTTGCTTAAGAGGTATGTGGCGCCGGTGGTACCGTCACCTTTACCTCCCCCTCCAGTGGTGGTCAATGGTAACTTGGAGTTCCAGGTATCAAGGGTCATCGATTCACGCTTTAATCGCCGGTCCCTTCAGTACCTGGTTCATTGGAAAGGGTATGGTCCTGAGGAGAGGATGTGGGTTCCTGCGTCGGATATTAACGCAGACCGATTAGTTCGGGCCTTCCACACGACTCACCCGGATAAACCTGGCCCTGAGGGTCCGGAGGCCCCTCGTAGAAGGGGGGGTACTGTCACAGGTGTGTCGCCACGAAGATCGTCACGATTACACAGCCTGACTTCTCGCAGCTGACTTTTTGGTGCTTTGTGTTTTCGGCAGTGAGGGAGTTAATTCTCTCTCTCTCTGTGCTAGACGAGGTCCAGCCTCGCCCAGCTGCAATCAATGCTGCTGTAGTGAGACTCCTTCAAATGCCTGCTGGTCTGTTTGGGAAGTGTCGGTGAAAGCATTTCATACAGACTAACAGAGCGGATCGTGGTATTTGGAGTTTCTGAGATAAGTGTATTTGGAGTGTTTTTTCCCTTCCTCGCTTTATCATTTATCTCCTTTCCCGTTGGTGTTCCCTCTGTTGTAGTTGTGTAGTTTTTGTATGCAAGGTGGTTTTGGTTTTTCCCTTGTACTGTCTCGTTCGTCTAAGTACTGTGTGTGGGCATATTATTACTTGTCCTCTTTTGTTGTGATCGGGGTCCTTCTCAGGACTAGTTTACTTAGGTGCAGGGATCCTCAGGAGGTAGGGGTTACGCTGGCGGCCTGGACCTCTGTACCTTTAACAGTACCTCCAGGTTGAGGGATTAGTCAGGGCCCCAGCTTAGGGTCAGCTTAGGCCCCCTACCTCCAGTATACAGAGACAGCGTGACATCGAGTCCCCATCCCGCATGTTTCATAGTTGTTAGACACCCAAAAAAAACATGAGGGGATCGCTCGTGTATGGCAGGCAATCCCCATGTGCTTTTTTTGGCTGTATAACAGCCGCAAAACATGTGGGCGGGGACTCGAGCATGTCACTCGAGCACCCGCGATACTCGGTGCATACCCGAGCACCCGATGCAAACTCAAGTAGCGAGCACTTGCGCTCAACACTAGTTGTCATATCGTTATCATTTTTGTCTTTCCTTTTGAAAAGATCCCAACCCCAACGCTAACCCTAACACAAACCTAACCCTAACACAACTATAATACAGTAACCCTAACCCTAACCCTAACACAACCCTAACCCTAACACAACCCTAACCCTAACACAATCCTAACCCTAACACAACCCAGACCTTAACACAACCCTAACCCTATCCCGAGGGATCCATTCATTATAATGAAGCAGCAGAGTTACTCTGTACTCCGTTTGGCCTCTGTTTAGAGGTGTTCTTTTTTTCAGAGGTTCACAAAACTGTGGCCGACGGCACGCTTATGCATGCCTAATAAAAATACGGACACCGTGGGATCACAGGCCAGACGGCATTCACTGTGCTTCCATCTGCCTCATTACAGGCAATCTTCTGCCGGGGGTTCTGTCTGAATCACATATTTCAGAGATTTACACGGAAACCCCGGTGTAAGCACTCAACGCAGAGCGCAGAATAGATGTGAGCCGAGACATACTGCGATCTTTGTGAGGCAGAATGAACAAATCAGCAGCAGGTGAAGAATTGATTTTATTTATTTTTATGCTGTTCCTCGTGTGGTATAAGTAATTAGACAACTTTATTCTTTGGGTCGGTGCGATACCAGATTTATATCGGATTTTTATGTTTGGCAGCTGTCACACACTAAAAAAAACCTTTTCTTTACAAAGACTAGTTTTTGCATCGCCATATTTATTTTTCGGCCGACACAGTCATTTAAGGGCTTGCTTTTTGCGGGACAAGTTGACGTTTTTATTGGTACCATTTTCGGGCATGTGACTTTTTTATCTCTTTCTATTCCGATTTTTGGGAGTCAGAATAAACAAAAATCAACAACTCAGGAATTGTTTTTTTTATGCCGTTCCGCGTGTGATAAAATTGATAAGGCAGCTTTATTCTTTGGGTCAGTAGGTTTACAGCAATACTACATTTATATCGTTTTTTATGTTTTGGCGCTTTTACACAATAACAACTACTTCATAGAAAAAAGAATATTTTTTGCATCGCTTTATTCTGAGAGCTATAACTTTTTTATTTTCGGCTGATGGAGCTGTATGGTGGCTTGTTTTTTTGGGGGACAAGATGATGTTTTCAGCGGTACCATTTTTATTTACATTCGTCATTTTGATCGCGTTTTATTCCACTTTTTGTTCAGTGGTATGATGATAAAGCATTGTTTTTTGCTTAGTTTTTTTTTTATTGTGGGTAACTAGTAGGACAGTTTTATAGGTCAGGTTGTTACGGATGTGGCGATACCAAATTATTGGGTTTTTTTTTCATAATATTTATTTATGGGTACAATATACACTGCTCAAAAAAATAAAGGGAACACTGAAATAACACATCCTAGATCTGAATGAATGAAATATTCTCATTGAATACTTTGTTCTGTACAAAGTTGAATGTGCTGACAACAAAATCACACAAAAATCATCAATGGAAATCAAATTTATTAACCAATGGAGGCCTGGATTTGGAGTCACCCCCAAAATTAAAGTGGAAAAACACACTACAGGCTGATCCAACTTTGATGTAATGTCCTTAAAACAAGTCAAAATGAGGCTCAGTATTATGTGTGGCCTCCACGTGCCTGTATGACCTCCCTACAATGCCTGGGCATGATCCTGATGAGGTTGTGGATGGTCTCCTGTGGAATCTCCTCCCAGACCTGGACTAAAGCATCCGCCAACTCCTGGACAGTCTGTGGTGCAACGTGACATTGGTGGATGGAGCGAGACATGATGTCCCAGATGTGCTCAATCGGATTCAGGTCTGGGGAACGGGCGGGCCAGTCCATACCTTCAATGCCTTCATCTTGCAGGAACTGCTGACACACTCCAGCCACATGAGGTCTAGCATTGTCCTGCATTAGGAGGAACCCAGGGCCAACCGCACCAGCATATGGTTTCACAAGGGGTCTGAGGATCTCATCTCGGTACCTAATGGCAGTCAGGCTACCTCTGGCGAGCACATGGAGGGCTGTGCGGCCCTCCAAAGAAATGCCACCCCACACCATTACTGACCCACTGCCAAACTGGTCAATCTGAAGGATGTTGCAGACAGCAGATCGCTCTCCACAGCGTCTCCAGACTCTGTCACGTCTGTCACATGTGCTTAGTGTGAACCTGCTTTCATCTGTGAAGAGCACAGTGCGCCAGTGGCGACTTTGCCAATCCTGGTGTTCTGTGGCAAATGCCAAGCGTCCTGCACGGTGTTGGGCTGTGAGCACAACCCCCATCTGTGGACGTCGGGCCCTCATACCACCCTCATGGAGTCGGTTTCTAACCGTTTGTGCAGACACATGCACATTTGTGGCTTGCTGGAGGGCATTTTGCAGGGCTCTGGCAGTGCTCCTCCTTTTCCTCCTTGCACAAAGGCGGAGGTAGTGGGCCTGCTGCTGGGTTGTTTCCCTCCTACGGCCCCCTCCACATCTCCTGGTGTACTGGCCTGTCTCCTGGTAGCGCCTCCACCCTCTGGACACTACGCTGAGAGACACAGCAAACCTTCTTGCCACAGCTCGCATTGATGTGCCACCCTGGATGAGCTGCACTACCTGAGCAACTTCTGTGGCTTGTAGAGTCCGTCTCATGCTACCACGAGCGTGAAAGCACAACCAACATTCAAAAGTGACCAAAACATCAGCCAGAAAGCATTGATACTGAGATGTGGTCTGTGGCCCCCACCTGCAGAAAAACTCTTTTATTGAGGGTGTCTTGATAATTGCCAATAATTTCCATCTATTGTCTATTCCATTTGCACAACAGCATGTGAAATTGATTGTCAATCAGTGTTGCTTCCTAAGTGGACAGTTTGCTTTCACAGAAGTTTGATTTACTTGGAGTTATATTCTGTTGTTTAAGTGTTCCCTTTATTTTTGAGCAGTGTATATACAGTATATATATATTTTTTATTATTTTTCTAATTTTTAAAAAAATATTTTACAACTTTTTTTTTACACTTTTTTTTTTTTTTATTAACGCTCGTTAAACACTGATATCGCACCAATCCCAGCATTTACGGGGTTAAAGTGCCAGGAACGGTGCTATTTAATGCCATAATCTAAACTATTTTCTCATTTATTTCTATTTTCTACAGCAGTAATGCTATTCAAATTTCATATATTTCATGTTCGCATACTTAGCTTAGCTTAGTGTGCTGCTTTGTTTGTTAGTTAAACTATTTTCTAATATACTTCAATTAAAAATTCCCTATTCTTCTCCAACTCTACTGTCTAACTGCTTTTCTTTTTTTTTCCCACTCCCTTCTTGATGACTCTTCATTTGAGAAGTCCCATTACATACTGGGATACTCAAACGCATCATCATCAGGGGACAGAGTCTGCGATCACTGCTGCAGACCCTGCCCCCTCCCTGAAATGAAGCATCATCAGTGAGTGGACTGGGCTAGTCCCTGCATGATGTGCACTGTACGACGTGCACAATGACAGTCCGCTCTCTGTTGTCGGCTCAGATCAGTAGTAACAAGCCAGAAAGAGAGCGTGTGAGAGGGCGGCGCTGGTCTCTGCAAATCAGGTATACTGACAATGTGCTTTGGTGCCAATTTGTTACTATGGATCTGAGCCGGCAACTGAGAACGGACTATTTAATTCAACAGAGAGGGAATATTTAATGCAAGTATACTAGAAAGTTTAGATTATGGCACTAAATAGATAGGGATTTAGGACAAAAATTTATTTGGACTTCGGATCACCTCTTTAAGGGGTTAAGTATTTCCCTTAGGTTGCACTCAAAGAGACAGACTCTGCTCCACACTGCTGAGGGGCAAACAACCTGAAACAGGCAGTCTGTAGATAAGTGGAGATAAGTTTCTGGCTTGGCATTAATCCCTAGTCATGTTGCAAAGCTCATTAAAGGGTTGGACATTGACTTATAGTGTAGCCACCTCTCCAAGATGATATAGTTTCTTTTGCTCTGTGAGAGCGGTAACTTGCTCACATTTTACCTATGAAGTATTGCTTATAAGACTCCTTACAGATCTAATCTTTTTAAGGAGACCAGTCCTGACCCTTCATGTAGTATCAAAATCCAGCAACTGTATATGTTAAAATGGATAATGAAATGGCTTTTATTTTCCTTGAGCATACTTCCTGGATAATGTACTCTCCAATGGAAATAGGCTTGATTTATTTGTATCAGCACACATTACTAATCATAAGAACAAATAAAGTGAAAACACATGTGCTTGATGGTATCTGCTGTTTGAATTAGGAGCCCTACAACCTAGAATTTTGATGTTTCTGGATAGAGAACATACTCTCTGCCTGCACAGCACTGTATGTAGTAAGTATGGATATGTAAAAAAAATGACATAACGTTTCATAAATAAGACGACAACTATGAAGCAGTTTTTTTGGGTGGCTTAGGAAAGGATCCATATTCGGACACCAGTGGATCAGAGGATTCTACAGTAGGCTCAGTGGGTTCAGTCCAGTTGACCCAAAAACAACCACAAATATATTGGTAGGTTAATTTGTTTCTCAAGAAATTGACTCTTGTATGTAGTGGGGAAAATAAGTATTTGATACACCTCCGATTTTGCAAGTTTTTCCTTTGACAAAGAATGGAGAAGTCTGGAATTTTTATGGTAGGTAGGTACACTTCAACTGTGAGAAACAAAATCTAAAAATAAAAACTAGAAAAATCACATTGTCTGATTTTTAACCCCTTTACCCCCTAGGGTGGTTTGCACATTAATAGCCAGGCCAATTTTTACAATTCTGACCACTGTCATTTTATGAGGTAATAACTGTGGAATGTTTCAACGGATCCCCCTGATTCTGAGACTGTTTTTTTGTGACATATTGTACTTCATGACAGTGGTAAAATTTCTACGATATCACTTGCGTTTATTTGTGAAAAAATCGGAAATTTGGAGATAATTTTGAAAATTTTGCAATTTTCAAACTTTGAATTTTCATACCCTTAAATCAGAGAGATATGTCACACAAAATAGTTAATAAACAACATTCAGCACAATTTTGGAACCAACATTTTTTTTTGATTAGGAAGTTATAAGGGTTAAAAGTTGACCAACGATTTCTCATTTTTCCAACAAAATTTGCAAAACCATTTTTTTAGGGACCACATCACATTTGAAGTCACTTTGAGGGGCCTTTATGACAGAAAATACCCAAAAGTTACACCATTCTAAAAACTGCACCCCTCAAGGTGCTCAAAACCACATTCAAGTAGTTTATTAACCGTTCAGGTGCTTAACAGGAATTTTTGGAAAGTGGAAGAAGAAAATGAACATTTAACTTTTTTCACAAAAATGTTACTTTAGACCCCAATTCTTTTATTTTTGCAAGGGTAACAGGAAAAAATGGACCCCAAAATTTGTTATGCAATGTCCTGAACACGCCAATGCCCCATATGTGGGGGCAAACCACTGTTTGGGCGCACGGCAGGGTTTGGAAGGGAAGGAGCACCATTTGACTTTTTGAATGTAAAATTTGCTTGAATAATTAGAGGATACCATGTTGCGTTTGGAGAGCCCCTGATGTGCCTAAACAATGGAAACCCCCCCACAAGTGACACCATTTTGGAAACTAGACCCCTCAGGGAACTTATCTAGATGTGTGGTGAGCACCTTGAACCCCAAGGTGCTTCACAGAAGTTTATAACATTGAGCCATAAAAATAAAATGTTCACATTTTTCCCACAAAAATGTTTTTCAGCCCCCAATTTTGCATTTTCATAAGGGTAACAGGGGAAATTGCATCATACCATTTGTTGTGCAATTTCTCCTGAGTAAGCCGTTACCCCCTTATGTGAGAGAAAACCACTGTTTGGGCGCACGGCAGGGTTTGGAAGGGAAGGAGCGCCATTTGACTTTTTGAATGTAAAATTTGCTTGAATAATTAGCGGACGCCATGTAGCGTTTGGAGAGCCCCTGATGTGCCTAAACAGTAGAAACTCCCCACAAGTGACACCATTGTGGAAACTAGACACCTCAGGGAACTTATCTAGATGTGTAGTGAGCACCTTGAACCCCAAGGTGCTTCACAGAAGTTTATAACATTGAGCCGTAAAAATAAAATTTTCACATTTTTCTTACAAAAATGTTTCTCAGCCCCAAATTTTGCATTTTCATAAGGGTAACAGGAGAAATTGCACTATACCATTTGTTGTGCAATTTCTCCTGAGTAAGCTGAGAAAAACAGTGTTTGGACGCACAGCAGGGTTCGGAAGGGAAGGAGCGCCATTTGACTTTTTGAATGTAAAATTACTAAAACCCAACCCTAACACAACCCTAACCCTAGCACAACCCTAGCCCTAGAGTTTATTTTTTATACCTTTCCTTGTGCTGTATAAGTGATTAGACGACTTTATTCTTTGGGTCGCTGCGATTACAGCAAGACCAGATTTATAGTGGGTTTTTATTATTGACAGCTGTCAAACACTAAAAGACGCTTTTTTTTGCAAAGACTAGTTTTTGCATCGCCATATTTTGAGAGCTATAATTTTTCCAGATTTCGGCCGACAGAGTCATGTGATGGCTTGTTTTTTGCGGGATGAGTTGGCGTTTTTAATGGTACCATTTTCAGGCACATGACATTTTTTGATCACTTTCTATTCCAATTTTTGGGAGGCAGAATAAACAAAAACCAACAATTCAGGAATATATATATATATATTTTTTTATGCCGTTCCGCGTGTGGTAAAATTGTTAAGGCAGCTTTATTCTTTGGGTCAGTATGTTTACAGCGGTACCACATTCATATAGATTTTTATTTTTTGGCGCTTTTACTCAATAAAAACTATTTTATAGAAAAAAGAATATTTTTGCATCGCTTTATTCTGAGAGCTATAACTTTTTTTTATTTTTCGGCTGATGGAGCTGTATTTTTCCTGGACAAAAAGACATTTTCAGCGGTACCATTTTTAATTACAGTCGTCTTTTTGATCGCGATTTATTCCAATTTTTTGTTTGGCGGTATTATGATAAAGCATCATTTTTTGCTTCGTTTTTTATTTTTTACTCTGTTCACTAAAGGGGTTAACTAGTGGGAGAGTTTTATAGGTCAGGTCGTTACGGATGCGGCGATACCAAATATGAGTACTTTTATTGTTTTTTTTCAGAATAATATTTATTGATGGGTACAATATATTTTTATTTTTTGGGGATTATTTTTTTCATTTTTTTTAAATATATATATTTTTTCACTTTCTGATTCATTTTTAACTTTTACACGTTGTCCCACTATGGGACTTTCAGTTGTTGCAGGCTAATCGCCTGTATAGCATAGGGATGCAGCACCATCCCTGTGCTATACAGCCTGTCAGCGCTGCAAAGGCAGAAGATACTGTGATCGTGCACTGCACATGATCAAAGTATCTTCCTGGTGTCAGGTGACGACATCCGGGTCACCATGACAACCATGGGACCCGGCCACAGACAGCACGGGACGCCGGTGAGCAGGTAAGTAATGGCGCTTACCTCCTCTTGCCACGAGAATGCTGCGATCGACTTCGATCCCAGAATTTTGGGGGTTAATGTGCTAAGAGCGGTGCAGGACCGCTCCCAGCACATAGCACAGGGTATCAGCTGTGACAATCAGCTGACACCCGGCAGCAATTCCGCCCGCACAGCCTGTGTGCGGGTGGAATCGCCGATGCGTACTAATACGTATCTGGTCCATAAGGCCCTGAGCGCAGATACGTATTAGTATGTATCATGTCAGAAAGGGGTTAAAAAATTAAATTGCATTTCATTGCATGAAATAAGTATTTGATCACCTACCAACCAGCAAGAATTCTGGCTCTCACAGACCAGTTAGTTTTTCTTTAAGAAGTCCTCCTACTCTGCACTCATTAACTGTATTAATTGCATCTGTTTGAACTTATTACCGTGGTGGCGACCCGGTCCCGTGGCTCAGAGTGGTCAGACCGATGGCAGTCTTTTAGGGGTTTTAGGTTAATTGTCCGACTACGCCACCCGTGGATTGCGGTCAGGGTGTACCGCCGCTGCGAGGCTGTCCGCTGAGGCTGGTGTGGTGTGCGCAGCAAAAGATGGGATAAGTATGGCCTCAGGGCAGGGAATGTGGATGATGGGAGTGATGGTGCGCGGGCGTCCCAGCACTAGTAGTGCTGGTGCGGCGATGAGCAGGAACGACTCAGAGTCTTTGCAGTGCAGTTCAGGGTCTTTACTGGTGATATTAAGGCAGACCCTCCCAGGAGTACTGGCTAGCATAAGGGGCCTGGTCAGTCTGCGAGCAAACAGGAGTTCCCCTGGCCAGGTGGAGTTGCAGGCCTCCCCGTCTATCTGCACTCTTTCTGGTTACCTTGCTGTAAGCGGGTAGAAGTAGCCCACGTCCCTGAGTATACCGTGTGGTGCTCACCCGTATGGCTGGTGACTTGGGGCCTTCTGTTATCCTCCGCTCCTGGATGGCGGTGCTGGTCCCTTCCTTGTGACTGAGCCTCCGGGCTTCTATGGCCAGAGGACCTGGAATCCCCTGCCGGCTGGTTTCTGCTGCTGGGTGGATATCAGTCCCCACAGCCTCGGACTCCGGTGTCCGGTTATCAGATTCTTCTGCCAGGGCGAGCTATATCTCTGCTTAGCTCCAGCCCCTGGTCTTCAGCTATTGCTCCTACAGAGCTTCTGCTGTAATTCTCCCTGTGTCTGGAACTGTCTCCAGGCTCTGACTCAACTAATCCCGCCCCAGACCCAGTTTATAAGGGCAGATTCCTCCCCTCCCAGGTCTGGGCGGGCGGTGTTGCATGCTTAGGGCTCCTGACCAGAGAAACCTCCCACTTGCTCTCAGACGTAATATTCCTATTACTGTGGCAACCAGACCCCTGGGGTGCCACACACACACTCACACTCCAACCTCTCCACCATGGCCAAGACCGAAGAGTTGTCTAAGGACACCAGGGGCAAAATTGTAGACCTGCACAAGGCTGGGATGGGCTACAGGAAATAGGCAAGCAGCTTGTTGAGAAGGCAACAACTGTTGGCACAATTATTAGAAAATGGAAGAACCACAAGATGACTGTCAAATAAATTTTCTTCTTTGGTCTGGAGCTCCATGCAAAATCTCGCCTTGTGGGGTAAGGATGATTCTGAGAAGGGTCAGGAATCAGCCCAGAACTACACGGAAGGACTTGATCAATGACCTGAAGAAGGCTGGGACCACAGTCTAAAATATTACTGTTAGTAACACACTACGCCGTCATGAATTTAAATCTTGCAGGGCACGCAAGGTCCCCCTGCTCATACCAGCACATGTCCAGGCCCATTTGAAATTCACCAATGACCATCTGGAAGATCCAAAGGAGACATGGGAGAAAGTCATGTGGTCAGATGAGACCAAAATAGAACTTTTTGGTATCATCTCCACTCGCCGTGTTTAGAGGAAGAAGAAGGATGAGTACAACCCCACGAACATCGTCCCAATGGTGAAGCACGGTGGAGGAAACATCATACTTTAGGGGTGCTTTTCTGTAAAGGGGACAGGACGACTGCACCATATTGAAGGGAGGATGGATGGGGTCATGTATCACAAGATTTTGGCAAACAACCTCCTTCCCTCTGTAAGAGCATTAAAGATGGGTTGTGGCTGGGTCTTCCAGCATGACAATGACCCGAAACACACAGCCAGGGCAACTAAGAAAGGGCTCCGTAAGAAGCATTTCAGGGTCCTGGAGTGGCCTAGCCAGTCTCCAGACCTGAACCAAATAGAAAATCTCTGGAGGGTGCAGAAACTCAATGTTGCAAAGCGACAGCCCCGAAACCTGAAAGATCTAGAGAAGATCTGTATGGAGAAGTGGGCCAAAATCCCTGCTGCAGCGTGTGCAAACTTGGTCAAGAACTACAGGAAACAACTGACCTCTGTAATTGCAAACAAAGGTTTCTGTAGCAAATATTAAGTTCTGTTTTTCTGTTGTATCAAATACTTATTTCATGCAATAAAATGCAAATTATTTATGTAAAAATCATATGATGTGATTTTCTGGATTTTTTTTCTCACAGGTGAAGTGTACCTACGATAAAAATTACAGACCTCTCCATTCTTTTTAGATGGGAAAACTTGCAAAATCGGCAATGTATCAAATACTTATTATCCCCACTGTATATGTGTTTCAGAATAATAATCTAGAACATGATGTCCATTGGAGGCAGTAATTGATGTGTTTATGATCACATTAAAGAAAACATTAGTGCCATAGAGAATAATTGAGCATGCATTGCCACTTCCGTGGTGGAATTAGGGACCCCTGTTATTGAAGTTAGTAAAAATGTCCATACATGAGATAGCTGCCTGCCAAACTAAAGTTTAGCCAAAAGTTATTTCTCCACAATTCCCCATACACATGAGAGCTCAGCTTATGTTCCCTGAAAACAAAAGTATCAGCTATTGAAATTCTAAAAGGTTGTTCCATCTCATGGGAGAGTCAGGGGGCCCCATACACATTAGATGGTGACTGGTCCTGCTATAATCAACATCTTCCGATAACTATTATCTAATGTCTATGGAGGCCTTTAATGTACTCAATGGTCAACCCATCACTGTTGAGACATTTATGGTGTAATGCACACGCCCGGGCTGAGTGGCGTGTGCGTGTATATGTAGTGATTCCACTGGACCGTGCCGGAGAGTGAATGCCTGGAGGGGCGTAACTAAGTATCCACCCAATCCGACCAGGGTCGCACGACGGCATACAACGCCAGTGCACCAAGGAAGAACCGAGCAGAGGGACCAGGTGCTACTCCAGGACAGACCTCGGACACGGCTGTTGACCCACACAGGGGAATACAGGAACAGGCAGGTTAGGCTGGCACACAGACTGCTGGGTATAGGCAGACACGGCTGGTATGCAAACTGGCGGATGCTGGTAAGCGCGACTGGTATGCAGGCAGGGAGGTACTGGCAGGTACGACAGGTTGGAGCACCGAGTGGATAGGACCCAGTACAGACTGGGACTCAGGAACAGAACCGCAGATGCGGTGGACAAACAGCAGAGTGAGGCCGCCCAGAGCGGCGAGCAAGAGCAGAACAAGACGAGATCGCCTGGAGCGGTGAGCGAGAGAAGAGCAGGACAAGGCCGCCTGGAGCGGTGAGCGAGAGAGGAGCAGGACGAGACTGCCGGAGCAGCGAGCAAAGGGTCAGAGCAGAGCGAGACAGCCGGAGCAGCGAGCAAAGGGTCAGAGCAGAGCGAGACTGCCGGAGCAGCGAGTAAAGGGTCAGAGCAGAGAGAGACTGCCGGAGCAGCGAGCAAAGGGTCAGAGCAGAGCGAGACTGCCGAAGCAGCGAGAAAAGGGTCAGAGCAGAGCGAGACTGCCGTAGCAGCGAGCAAAGGGTCAGAGCAGAGCGAGACTGCCGGAGCAGCGAGCAAAGGGTCAGAGCAGAGCGAGACTACCAGAGCAACGAGCAAAGGGTCAGAGCAGAGCGAGACTGCCGAAGCAGCGAGCAAAGGGTCAGAGCAGAGCGAGACTGCCGAAGCAGCGAGCAAAGGGTCAGAGCAGAGCGAGACTGCCGGAGCAGCGAGCAAAGGGTCAGAGCAGAGCGAGACTGCCGGAGCAGCGAGCAAAGGGTCAGAGCAGAGCGAGACTGCCGGAGCAGCGAGCAAAGGGTCAGAGCAGAGCGAGACTGCCGGAGCAGCGAGCAAAGGGTCAGAGCAGAGCGAAACTGCCGGAGCAGCGAGCAAGGCAGAGCAGGCAAGAACCGCCGGAGCGGTGAGCAAGGCAGAGCAGAGGGGACAGGGCTCTGTTCACACGAAACAGACTGGAATGGAAAGGCAGAACCAAGTACACACAGTATACTTGCAATGAAGTAGCGAGTGGACTCTAAACTCACAAGCGGGTGTACAGAGACAACGAGTAGGAGATAGGTACGAGATCAGATTCTGCAGGAAAAGGGAAGGTACGAACATAGAGAAAAACAGGAAACAGGCTAGGAGAGTATTCAGACAAGAACAGACACAGCAGCAAGATACAGGAGCGGGTCTAGGTATGCGGCCCCTAGAAGGCGGAAAGAACAGGCTAGGAGTGTGTTCACACAGGCCTGGAAATACAGCCTCCAGGATAGGCAGAAGACAACAGGCTAGAAGATAATACAGACAGGACACAGTTCAGACACGGGAACTGATACCGAAGGCAGGAAACATAAACGGGACCTGGCATATCAGTGACCAGAAGCCAACTGACAGAACACAATGCTCAGGCAGGGTTTCTTGGGAGGAGCTGGGTTAAATACCAGGTGACAGACAGCAATAGGCTGAGGACGCATCAGGGGTGTGTCTGCAGCAGGTACAAGAAACAGAAAGTGATCGGGCGCCACCCTTAAGCAGCAGAAACAGAGGCAAGCAGACAGCATGGAGGGAAGCCAGGCTAGCAGACTGGACTGGAGATCAAGTGCGCGCTCTTGCACAGTGGGAGATGGACCACTATGCAAGGACGCCACCAGGTATGTTACAGTACCCCCCCCTTCCGCCCCCTCTTCTTCAGGCCTGCCAGAATGTTCCGCAGGGAATTCGAGGGCCAATCCTTCACTTCAAGGAGATCACTTCCACTGTCCACAGGAAAAACTGGTCTCATCTGAGTAGCTAGGATGCTACCTCCTATCCAGCCATCCTCAGCAACAGACGAAATGGGTGGAGTACCAGGAACAGCACACAAGGAAGTCTCTCTCCACTTATTATCAGGTAGCACCTCAGAGGGTTCAGGAGACAACAGGAAGTCCTCCGCCGGGTTGGAGGGGTGCAGAGACTCGGTGGTAACCTCTGCTTCGGGGTACATCTTGTCAAGCTCACAGGATGAAATGGGCGAGGTATCAGGTACAAGGTGTAGAAAAGTCACTGTCTCTTTGTTATCTGGTGGTACCCCGGAGGATTCAGGAAACAACTGAGGGTCCTCCGCCGGGTCGGAAGAGTGCAGAGACTCGGGGGTAACCTCTGCTTCGGAGTAAACTAGGTCGGACTCGCTGGAAGAAGCGGGCGAGGTATCAGGTACCGAGTAGTGTTGAGCGAGCACTAAAATGCTCGGGTGCTCGAAGCTCGGGCCGAGCTCACTGTGATACTCGGGTGCTCGACCCGAGCAACGAGCCCAATGTTAGTCTATGGGAGACCCGAACATTTTTGCGGCGGCTCCCCCGGCAGTCTGTAGAAAGCCTAAAAAGTGCCCAAAACGATAGTGACAGTGCTCAAATGACATGGGGACAGCATGGGGATCACCCCAGGAAGCATTTCTGACCCCCAGGTCACTGCTGTCAACAACGTGGTCAGAGGTATTAAGCCACTTTTACAGGCTCACAATAAAACGTTCAAAAACGAAAGTGAAAGTGCTTTCCTGTGAAATATGTTAACCCCTTAACGACCATGGGTCTTTCTGTTTTTGTGTTTTCCTTTTTTGCTCCCCTTCTTCCCAGAGCCAGAACTTTTTTAATTTTCGTTCAATATGGCCATGTGAAGGCTTATTTTTTGCGGGACGAGTTGTACTTTTAAACACCATCACTGGTTTTACCATATCGTGTGCTGGAAAATGAGAAAAAAATTCCAGGAGCAGTGAAACTGCAAAAAAAATGCAATTCCACAGTTGTTTTTTGGGTCCTTTTTTTACCACGTTCACAGATTGCTAAAACTGACCTGCCATCATTATTTTCCAGGTCGTTACGAGTTCATAGACACCAAACATGTATAGGTTCTTTTTTATTTAAGTGGTGAAAAAAAAATCCAAAGATTGCTAAAAAAAACAAAAAAAATGACGCCATTTTCCGAGACCCTTAGCTTCTCCATTTTTCGGGATCTGGGGCCAGGTGAGGGCTTATTTTTTGCGTGCCGGGCTGACGTTTTTATTGATACCATTTTGGGGTAGATCCGATGTTTTGATCGCCCGTTATTGCATTTTATTGCAAAGTTGTAGCGACCAAAAAAACGTAATTCTGGCGTTTAAAATTTTTTTCTTGTTACGCCGTTTACTGATTGTATTAATTCTTCTTTTATATTGATAGATCGGGCGATTCTGAACGCGGCGATACCAAATATGTGTATGTGGTGTTTTTTTTTATATATATATATTTTATTTTGAATGGGGCGAAAGGGGGGTGACTTAAACTTTTATATATTTTTTATTTTTTTAAAAACTTTTTTTTTACACTTTCTGCTTGCTTCTATAGTCTCCAGAGGAGACTAGAAGCAGCAGTTGTCTGATTGCTTCTACTGCATACAAGCAATGAGCAGATCGCTTGTATGCAGGAGAAATGCTCACTTGCTATGAGCGCTGACCACTAGGTGGCGCTCATAGCAATTGAGACATGACAACCACAGGCGTCTGCTGCAGACCCTGAGTTGTCATGCCCACCCATTGGTGACCCGCGATCACGTGACGGGGTCACTGATGGGCGGGGCTTAGGACTCCCGGAAGCGCGAGTTAAATGCCACTGTCAGAGATTTAACATGTTAACAGCCGCGGGTGGATTGCGATTCCAATAATCAGCTGACATGTGCTCGCTTCAGTGCGGGCTCACCGCCGGAGCCCCCGCTGAACCGGCCTTCCCGACCTGGTGCGTACTATTACTGACCAGGTCGGAAAGGGGTTAAGGAACATCCTTTCCAGGGTAAAGACTTGTGTATAAGGTAAAATAAATAACCAAAAACAAAAATACTCCTCCACACCTTGGGCTATGTTCACAAGTAGCATTTTTTATGCGTTTTTGCACGTTTGTATTGCTTTCAACCGTGACAAATGCATTCACCGGGAAATGTCATTTTAACATTTTACAACCTTATCTGGCCATGTGCTGTGTGACACATGCATACAGTGCTAAAAAGACATGGGAACAGCATGGGGAAGACCCCTGTAAGCATCTCTGACACCCAGGTCACTGCCTAAAAGTGTGCCCATCAGAAGTGATCCTTGCCGCATCAGAAGATGCAGACTTGCAACTATCCCCGTGCAAGTCCTTGTCCCAGGGCAGTGTTCAATTGTACCTCCCCCATAACTTGCAATACAAGCGCAAGTATGCAGCCTGCCACCCACCCACCCCCAGGCTGCAATACCATACTGCTAGCTTGCTTGCACTTGAAATTGGGCCTTTTAGGCATGTGGAGGTGGAATCTGGCCACCACGTCATGGCTGCATCGGTAGCCTGGTATTCATACTCAGTCCCCAGCCGCCCGGCGGCCGGGTGTCCACGCTTGGTCCCCAGCCGCCAGGGGGCGGCCGGGTGTCCATACTCAGTCCCCAGTCGCCCCGCTGCTGGGTGCCCACACACAGTCCCCAGCCGCGTGGGGGTGGCCGGGTGTCCATAAACGGTCCCCAGCCGCCCCTATTTGTCCCGGTGCGCCTTATACACAAGCGCGCATACCAAAACATTACCTGTGCCATCCCCAGTGCATTTAGTGGGAAGGACAGCCTAACCACAAACACATGGACAAGTGAATGTGGCCAGGAATGGTCCATCTCACTGACGCCTTCACACTGGGTTAATATTGTGGAAGCCGGGACACAGTTGGACACTGGGATGCAACACGTCCTCCAGACATAGAGGATTGCGGGTCCTGGGTCAATCAGGCTTCAATACGAAGTTCAGAAGGTAGACAGCAGCAGTGGTCGGCCTCCTACACAACGAGTAAATTATTCATGATCATGAGGCCATCCACCTCCTTAGCTTTCTGTTCCTTGGAATGCAAGCGCATGTATGTAGTAGCAGCTAGGCCGAGGTGGTCAGCGTTTTGGCGCATATTCTACCTCCTTCGAGGATTGCTGGATGTTTTCCTGCTACTATTCCAGTTCTATGACTCCCGTTAAAACAAAGCTTCAGGTGATGAATGATGGATGAGGTGGTGGCAAAGGAGAAAGAGCAGGAGGAACAGGGACCATTCACATCAATATCAGGCCAGCCAACCACACATGTCTTGTAGGATATGTTTCTGTACCAAAAGGAGCGGTTCAGCTACACAGTTATAAGGCATACAGTGAATGCAATGCCTACCAAAAATTTCGAGGCACTCCAATGCCCCTTGGAAGTGACATGGAGGTCAGAGGGCCTTAACTAAACCGTTTTTTCCATGTATAGCAACTGGGTCTCCTGTACACTGTTGGCCTAAGCAGGGAATGGAAGGCTTTCCAAAAATTATTAGGCACTGCAATGCCCCTTGAAACAGACGTGGATTACAGCGTATTAAAAACCTTCTACCCATTATTGGGGAGTGGGTCTCCCTTAGTGTTCGCCTATGCATTGAAAAGCAAAAGCTGACAAAAATTAGGAGGAAATGCAATGCCCGTTGCAAGAGTCGTGGAGGTTAGAGGTAATTAAAAACAACATGTCAATGCCCCTTGGAAGAGCTGTGGAGTTCAGAGTGGTTTAACAAGACGGTTTTAATGCCCCTTAGAAGAGACGTGGAGTTCAGAGTGGTTTAACAAGACAGTTTTAATGCCCCTTGGAAGAGATGTGGAGGTCACAGTAGCTTAACAAGATGGTTTTAATGCCCCTTGGAAAAGACGTGGAGTTCAGAGTGGTTTAACAAGACAGTTTTAATGCCCCTTGGAAGAGTGGTGGAGGTTACAGTGGAATAAAAAGACAATATCAATGCCCCGTGGAAGAGACGTGGAGGTCACAGTAGCTTAACAAAGACGGTTTTAATGCCCCTTGGAAGAGTGGTGAAGGTCGCAGTGGAATAAAAAGACAATATCAATGCCCCTTGGAAGAGTGGTGGAGGTTACAGTGGAATAAAAAGACAATATCAACGCCCTGTGGAAGAGACGTGAAGGTCACAGTAGCTTAACAAGACGCTTTTAATGCCCCTTGGAAGAGTTGTGGAGGTCGCAGTGGAATAAAAAGACAATATTAACGACCCTTGGAAGAGACGTGGAGGTCACAGTAGCTTAACAAGACGATTTTAATGCCCCTTACAAGAGCCATGCAGTACAGTATATTAAAAACATTATTCCCATTATTGGGGAGTGGGTCTCCCATAGTCTTTGCCTATGCCTTCCAAGCAAAAGCTGCCAAAAATTAGGACAGAGGAACTTGCAATGCTGGCAACATGGACCACGGTCACCCTGGTGGTATAGTGGTCGTGGAGGCTGAGGATAAGGAGAAGAGCAAAAAACAGCCGAAATGAGGAAGCATATACCCATGTGTGAGTGTGAAGCGATGCATGGGAATACACCTCCCGAAATAACACAGTGGATTTGACTTTATGTTACTCTGCTGTCATTTGGTGGTGATGAGAAGTCTGGCCCAATCCAGCCCTTGTTCATTTTGATAAGGGTCAGCTTGTCAGCATTGTCAGTTGACAGGCGAGTGCGCTTATCAGTTATAATTCCCCCAGCGGCACTAAAAACACGCTCCGATAACACGCTAGCGGCAGGGCAGGCCAGGACCTCCAAGGCATACAGAGTGAGTTCATTCCAAGTGTCCAGCTTGGATACCCAATAATTAAAAGGCACAGAGGAATCACGGAGGACGCTGGTACTCCCTCACCATCTTTTGAAACTTTCCACTCCTTGTGAGAGTACCCTGCGCCTCAGGGCCTGTAAGCTGGGCAGGTCTCAGAAAACTGTCCTAGAACATTGACAGTGTTCCCCTGCCTCTGCTGGATTGGAGTTGCGTCTCTCTCGCCTGTATGCCTTAGTTGGGCAGCGAACTGTGACCTCTGCCGCTACCGTGTTAAGATGGGAATTTTTTTAAGAGTTCTGCAGCAAGGGCCTTCTGGTACTGCCCCATTTTTGTAGACCTCTCCAACTCAGGAATAAGAGAGTGAAAGTTCTCCTTGTAGAGGGGGTCTAAAAGTGTCATCAACCAGTAATGACTGTCACCCAAAAATTTTGACAATGCGAGGGTCACAGTTAAGGCAGCGTAACATAAAGTCAGCCATGGGTGCCAGACTGGTAACGGGCAAGACTTCCGTGTCCTCACCAAGATGACGACTGATAGTGTTGAGCGATCACTAAAATGCTCGGGTGCTCGAAGCTCGGGCCGAGCTTACCGTGATACTCGGGTGCTCGACCCGAGCAACGAGCCCAATGTTAGTCTATGAGAGACCCGAGCATTTTTGCGGCAGCACCCCCGGCAGTCTGTAGAAAGCCTAAAAAGTGCCCAAAACGATAGTGACAGTGCTCAAAAGGCATGGGGGCAGCATGGGGATCACCCCTGGAAGCATTTCTGACCCCCAGGTCACTGCTGTCAACAACGTGGTCAGAGGTATTAAGCCACTTTTGCGGGCTCACAATAAAACGTTCAAAAACGAAACTGAAACGGTTTTCCTGTGAAATATGTTAAGGAATTTCCTTTCCAGGGTAAAAACTTGTGTATAAGGTAAAATAAATAACCAAAAACAAAAATACTCCTCCACACCTTGGGCTATGTTCACAAGTAGCATTTTTCATGCGTTTTTGCACTTTTATATTGCTTTCAACCGTGACAAATGCGTTCACCGGGAAATGTAATTTTAACATTTTACAACCTTATCTGGCCATGTGCTGTGTGACACATGCATACAGTGCTGAAAAGACAAGGGATCAGCATGGGGAAGACCCCTGGAAGCATCTCTGACCCCCAGGTCACTGTCTAAAAGTGTGCCCATCAGAAGTGATCCTTGCCGCATCAGAAGATGCAGACTTGCAACTATCCCCGTGCAAGTCCTTGTCCCAGGGCAGTGTTCAATTGTACCTCCCCCATTCCTTGCAATGCAAGCGAAAATATGCAGCCAACCACCCACCCACCCGCAGGCTGCAATACCATACTGCTAGCTTTCACTTGAAATGGGGCCTTTTAGTTTGGAGGAGGCCGAAGCTAGCCACTACCTCATGGCCGCTTCGGTAGCGAGGTATCCATACTCTGTCCCCAGCCGCCCTGCGGACGGGTGTCCACGCTCGGTCCCCAGCCGCCAGGTGGCGGCCAGGTGTCCATACTCGGTCCCCAGCCGCCCTGATTTCTCCTGTCACCTTCCCCCACACTTTTCTTAGCCTGGCCTGCTTTAGGGCAGCATTGGACGAGCCCACCAGAGAACCAGACTCCTCCGGTGGGCCCTGGCTTCTCCATCAGGGGAGTTGAGAGTGCCTAGGTGAGGAGCATGATGATGATAGAAGTTAGCATCTGCTTTGTTTTCTTGGAATGCAAGCGCATGTATGTAGTAGTGGCTAGGCCTGAGGTGGTCCGTGTTTTGGCGCATATCCTACCTCCTCCGAGGATTGCTGGATGTTTTCCTGCTACTATCCCAGTTCTATGACTCCCGTTAAAACAAAGCTTCAGGTGATAAATGATGGATGAGGTGGTGGCAAAGGAGAAAGAGCAGGAGGAACAGGGACCATTCACATCAATATCAGGCCAGTCAACCAGATATGTCTTGTAGGATATGTTTCTGTAACAAAAGGAGCGGTTCGGCTACACAGTTATAGGGCATACAGTGAGTGCAATGCCTACCAAAAATTTCGAGCCACTCCAATGCCCCTTGGAAATGACATGGAGGTCAGAGGGCGTTAACTAAACCTTTTTTTCGATTTATAGCAACTGGGTCTCCCGTGCACTGTTGGCCTAAGCAGTGAATGGAAGGCTTTCCAAAAATTATGAGGAACTGCAATGCCCCTTACAAGAGCCATGTGTGGCACCCCAGGGGTCTGGTCACCACAGTAATAGAGATATTATGTCGGAGAGCAAGTGGGAGGTTTCCTGGTCAGGATCCCTTAAACATGCAACATCCTCCTGCCCCATTCCTGGGAGGGGAGAATTCTGCCCTTATAAACTGGATCTGGGGCGGGGTTGAGTGACTAAGAGAACAGTCAGAGTCAGAGTGAGAGCAAGGGAAAGTAACAGCAAGGAGCTCTGTAGGAGCTAGGAGCTAAAGACCAGGGGCTGGAAGCTGAGCAGAGCTCGCCCTGGCAGAAGACAATAGGAACCGGACACAGGAGTCCGAAGCTGTGAGGACTTATATATCCAGCAGCAGAAACCAGCCGGCAGGGGATTCCAGGTCCTCTGGCCATAGAAGCCCGGAGGCTCAGTCACAAGCAAGGGACCAGCACCGCCGTCGTGGAGTGGAGGCTAACAGAAGGCCCCAAGTCACCAGCCATATGGGTGAGCACTACACGGTACACTCAGGGACGTGGGCTACTTCTACCCGCTTACAGCAAGGTAGCCAGGAAGAGTGCAGACAGACGGGGAGGCCTACAACTCCACCTGGCCAGGGGAACTCCTGCTTGCTCACAGACTGACCAGGCCACTTATGCTAGCCAGTACTCCCGGGAGGGTCTACCTTATAATCATCAGTAAAGACCCTGAACTGCACTGCAAAGACTCTGAGTCGTTCCTGCTGCGCTCGTGCACCATCACCCCCATCATCCACACTCACTGCCCTGAGGCTATACTCCTCCCGAGGGGAGTTATCCCATTCTATGCTGCGCACACAACACCAGCCTCAGCGGTCTGCCTCGCAGCGGTGGTACTCCCTGACCGCAATCCACGGGTGGCGCAGTCGGACAATTGACCTCAAAACCTAAGAAAGACTGCCACTGGTTTGACCAGCCTAAGCCACGGGACCGGGTCACCGCCACGGAGACTACAGACCCCAGAGACCCGGCATCGGGTATCCCACACACGTGTACACACGGCCCAGGGGGCGCGTCACATGCAGTACAGCATATTACAAACATAAGTCCCATTATTGGGGAGTGGGTGTCCCATAGTACCCAACTTGCAATGCTGGCACCCTGGTGGTATAGTGGTGGTGGAGGCTGAGGATAAGGAGAAGAAGATTAAACAGCCGAAACGAGGAAGCGTATACCCATGTGTGGGTATGAAGCTGTGCATGTGAATACACCTCCCGAAATAACACAGTGGATTTGACTTTATGTTACTCTGCTGTCATTTGGTGGTGATGAGAAGTCTGGCCCAATCCAGCCCTTGTTCATTTTGATAAGGGTCAGCTTGTCAGCATTGTCAGTTGACAGGCGAGTGAGCTTATCAGTTATAATTCCCCCAGCGGCACTAAAAACACGCTCCAATAACACGCTAGCGGCAGGGCAGGCCTGGACCTCCAAGGCGTACAGAGCGAGTTCATTCCAAGTGTCCAGCTTGGATACCCAATAATTAAAAGGCACAGAGGAATCACGGAGGACGCTGGTACGATCGGCAAGGTACTCCCTCACCATCTTTTGAAACTTTCCACTCCTTGTGAGAGTACCCCGCGCCTCAGGGCCTGTAAGCTGGGCGGGTGTCAGAAAACGGTCCCAGAACGTTGACAGTGTTCCCCTGCCTCTGCTGGATTGGAGTTGCATCTCTCTCGCCTGTACGCCTTGGTTGGGCAACGAACTGTGACCTCTGCCGCCAGCGTGTTCAGATGGGAATTTTTTTAAGAGTTCTGCAGCAAGGGCCTTCTGGTATTGCCCCATTTTTGTAGACCTCTCCACCTCAGGAATAAGAGTGAAAGTTCTCCTTGTAGCGGGGGTCTACAAGTGTCACCAACCAGTAATGACTGTCACCCAACATTTTGACAACGCGAGGGTCACGGTTAAGGCAGCGTAACATAAAGTCAGCCATGCGTGCCAGACTGGTAACGGGCAAGATTTCCGTGTCCTCACCAAGATGACGACTGACCATGCTCTCCTCCTCCTCCTCCTCCTCCTCCTCTTCCTCCTCCCCCCTGTCCTCAGGCCACCCACGCTGAACCGACGGTATGACACTTGTACAGGTACTACCGTCTACAACGCATGATAGCAGCTCCTGTTCTTCCTCCTCCTCCTCCTCCTCTCCCTCATTGTCCCCCAATGCACGTTGGGATGAGATGAGGCTGGGCTGTGTGTAATCGCCCGCTACGGCTTCTTGATCCATCTCATTATACTCTGGCTGCAATGCCTCCTCTTTAATTCTCTGCAGAGAGCGTTGCAAAAGACAGACAAGTGGGATGCTGACACTAATGATGGCGTCATCGCCACTCACCATCTTGGTGGCCTCCTCAAAGTTTGTCAGGATGGTACATATGTCAGACATCCAGGTCCACTCCTGAGGTCTTATGTGTGGAGTCTGACCTGAATATCGACGGCCTTGTTGCAGCTGGTACTCCACAACTGCTCTCTTCTGCTCACAAATTCTTTGCAACATGTGGAGGGTAGAGTTCCAACGTGTGGGGACATCACACACCAGTCGGTGTGCCGGAAGCTGCAAACGCTGCTGCAACACAGCAAGGGTGGCGGAAGCTGTAGCCGACTTGCGAAAATGAGCTGACAGGCGGCGTACTTTCACGAGCAGATCTGGCAACTCGGGTACGATTTAAGAAACCGCTGAACCACGAGGTTAAGCACATGAGCCAGGCATGGTACGTGTGTGATCTCACCTCGCCTCAGAGCTGCCACCAGGTTACGGCCATTGTCACACACGACCATGCTGGGATGTAGGTTCAGCGGTCTCAGCCACAGATCTGCCTGCTCTTTCACAGCTGTCCACAACTCACAAGCAGTGTGAGGTTTATCACCTAAGCTTATGAGTTTCAGCACAGCCTGTTGCCGCTTGGCGGAGGCAGTACTGCAATGCTTCCAGCTTGTAACTGATGTGGTGATATCTGAGATGGAGGCTGAACATGAGGAGGAGGAGGAGGATGCGCAGGAGCTGTACACTGTGGGGGCAACTCTGACTGACATAGGGCCCGCAATCCTCGGTGTGGGGAGGATGTGTTCCGTCCCAAGGTCCGACTGGGTCCCGGCTTCCACTATGTTTACCCAGTGTGCCGTCAGAGAGATGTACCGTCCCTGGCCACAAGCACTTGTCCACGTGTCCGTTGTCAGATGGACTCTCCCAGTAACTGCGTTGTTGAGGGCACGGCAGATGCTTTGGGACACGTGCTTGTGTAGTGCGGGGATGGCACACCGGGCAAAATAGTGTCGGCTGGGGACTGAGTACCGAGGGACAGCCACCGCCATAAGATTGCGGAAGGATTCCATCTCCACCAGCCTAAAAGGCAGCATTTCCAATGCAAGCAGTCGTGAAATGTGCGAATTTAGGACTGTGGCCTGTGGGGCGTTAGCTGCGAATTTCCGCTTTCGTTCAAAGGTCTGGGATATGGACAATTGAACGCTGCGGTGGGACGTGGACGTGGACGTTGATGCTGTTTCTTGAGAAACTGCCATAACAAGTGAAGAGTGAGAGGAGGGGGCATCTTTACATGCAGTATGGACAGGGGATTGCATTGCACGCACAACAGTGGAAGAAGCAGTGGTGACACCCGCTGACACTGGTCGTGGACCCTGGGTTTCGCCCCACAAAGTCGGGTGCTTTGCTGCCATGTGCCTGATCATGCTGGTGGTGGTCAGGCTGGTAGTTTTGTCACCCCTGCTGATGCTGGCATGGCAGGTGGAACATATGGCCTTTTTGGGGTTATCAGCAGAGTCTTTAAAAAAATTCCACACTCTGGAAGACCTACCGCTTGTACTGGCAACGTCCCTCGTGTTGGTGTTACGGGGAAAGGTTGCCTGCCTTCTGTCTGCGGCCACCACACTGCTTCTTCCTGCCTGTTGGGGTACTCTGCCTCCCTCCCCCTGTGTGCTGCTGGCCTCACTCTGCATGTCCTCCTTCCACGTTGGGTCAGTTACTAGATCATCCACCACCTCCTCCTCTTCCACTTGCGCACCACGATCCTCCTCCTCACTTCCTGGCAATTGTGTCTCGTCTTCGTCCACCTCTTGTGACAGATTGCCAACGTCGACTTCCTGTGGCTGTGGCTGTTCAAATATTTGGGCATCGCAACATGGGATCTCCTCTTCCACCACTTCAAGCGTATCAGGCGAGGGGCCCAAATATGGAAATGGACCAGTGAACATCTCTTCAGAGTGTCCAAGTGTGGGATCACTTGCTGTCTGACGACACTCGGCATGGTGGGAGGAAGGAGCATCAGGGTGAGGAGGAGTATGCGGTCGAGACTCACGGCTACTAAGAGTTGACCGTGTGGAAGACAGACCGGAGGTGGTGGTGTCCAGGTAACTGGAAGTATTGTCTGCTATCCAATTAATAACCTGTTCACACTGATCAGTTCTCAATACTGGTGTTGTTCTGTGCTTCCCTAGTAATTCGGTCAAGAAGTGGGAGCGAGAAGATGTGGCTGTTGGTTGTGGCACATTTTCACCTTGGCCACGGCCCCGTCCTCTACACGAACCATCACCAGAACATCCACTTCCACGTCCCTTGCCACGCGCCTTGCCCATTGTAAATTAAGTAAAATAGCTTACACTTGCACTATCAATGGAAAAAGGGTAATAAAGAGTAGATTAGAACCGTGGAAGAGGAAAACCACAGTTATTGTTTACTGGGGTATACCACACTTTTTTAAATAGAGATATTTGCGGCTGAACAGTGAGCGACACACTCAAACTGCTTTTTTTTAGATACCAAAGGCCCAAAACTGGATAGTACAGCGATTTGACCCGTGGAACTGCGAAACCACACTGGGATGTCGGGCCTACACAAGACTATTTTCAACAGATATATTTTTGTGTCACAACAGTCAGGAGACACTACTGTTTTTCTTTACGGAAAAAACTACCAAAACCTGAATAATAGAGATTTTTTACCGTGGAATGGCAAAACCGCGGTTATTGTTTACTGGGGTATACCACACTTTTTAAATAGAGATATTTGCGGCTGAACAGTGAGCGACACACTCAAACTGCTTTTTTTTTAGATACCAAAGGCCTAAAACTGGATAGTACAGCGATTTGACCCATGGAACTGCGAAACCACACTGGGATGTCGGGCCTACACAAGACTATTTTCAACAGATATATTTTTGTGTCACAACAGTCAGGAGACACTACTGTTTTTCTTTACGGAAAAAACTACCAAAACCTGAATAATAGAGATTTTTTACCGTGGGATGACAAAACCACAGTTATTGTTTAATGGGGTATACCACACTTTTTTAAATAGAGATATTTGCGGCTGAACAGTGAGCGACACACTCAAACTGCTTTTTTTTTAGATACCAAAGGCCCAAAACTGGATAGTACAGCGATTTGACCCGTGGAACTGCGAAACCACACTGGGATGTCGGGCCTACACAAGACTATTTTCAACAGATATATTTTTGTGTCGCAACAGTCAGGAGACACTACTGTTTTTCTTTACGGAAAAAACTACCAAAACCTGAATAATAGAGATTTTTTACTGGGGTATACCACACTTTTTTAAATAGAGATAAAATAGTGTGAAACAACTGAAAATATGTCTTATATTCTAGGTTCTTCAAAGTAGCCACCTTTTGCTTTGATGGCTGCTTTGCACACTCTTGGCATTCTCTTGATGAGCTTCAAGAGGTAGTCACCGGAAATGGTTTTCACTTCACAAGTGTGCCCTGTCAGGTTTAATAAGTGGGATTTCTTGCCTTATAAATGGGGTTGCAGTTGTGTTATGCAGAAGACTGGTGGATAGACAGCTGATAGTCCTACTGAATAGACTGTTAGAATTTGTACTATGGCAAGAAAAAAACAGCTAAGTAAAGAAAAACGAGTGGCCATCATTACTTTAGGAAATGAAGGTCAGTCAGTCCGAAAAATTGGGCAAACTTTGAATGTGTCCCCAAGTGCAGTTGCAAAAACCATCAAGCTCTACAAAGAAACTGGCTCACGTGAGGACCGCCCCAGGAAAGGAAGACCAAGAGTCACCTCTGCTTCTGAGGATAAGTTTATCCGAGTCACCAGCCTCAGAAATCGCAGGTTAACAGCAGCTCAGATTAGAGATCAGGTCAATGCCACACAGAGTTCTAGCAGCAGACACATCTCTACAACAACTGTTAAGAGGAGACTTTGTGCAGCAGGCCTTCATGGTAAAATAACTGCTAGGAAACCACTGCTAAGAACAGACAACAAGCAGAAGAGACTTATTTGGGCTAAAGAACACAAGGAATGGACATTAGACAAGTTGAAATCTGTGCTTTGGTCTGATGAGTCCAAATTTGAGATCTTTGGTTCCAACCACCGTGTCTTTGTACGACAGAGAAAAGGTGAACGGATGGACTCTACATGCCTGGTTCCCACCGTGAAGTATGGAGGAGAAGGTGTGATGGTGTGGGGGTGCTTTGCTGGTGAAACTGTTGGGGATTTATTCAAAATTAAAGGCATACTGAACCAGCATGGCTACCACAGCATCTTGCAGCGGCATGCTATTCCTTCCGGTTTGCGTTTAGTTGGACCATCATTTATTTTTCAACAGCACAATGACCCCAAACACACCCACAGGCTGTGTAAGGGCTATTTGACCAAGAAGGAGAGTGATGGGGTGCTATGCCAGATGACCTGGCCTTCACAGTCACCAGACCTGAACCCAATCGAGATGGTTTGGGGTGAGCTGGACCGCAGAGTGAAGGCAAAAGGGACAACAAGTGCTAAGCATCTCTTGGAACTACTTCAAGATTGTTGGAAGATCGTTTCCGGTGACTAACTCTTGAAGCTCATCAAGAGAATGCCAAGAGTGTGCAAAGCAGTCATCAAAGCAAAAGGTGGCTACTTTGAAGAGCCTAGAATATAAGACATATTTTCAGTTGTTTCACACTTTTTTGTTAAGTATATAATTCCACATGTGTTCATTCATAGTTTTGATGCCTTCAGTGTGAATGTACAATTTTCAAAGTCATAAAAATACAAAAAAATATTTAAATGAGAAGGTGTGTCCAAACTTTTGGTCTGTACTGTATATATTTGCGGCTGAACAGTGAGCGACACACTCAAACTGTTTTTTTTAGATACAAATGGCCCAAAAGTGGATAATACAGAGGTTTGTACCGTGGAACTGCAAAACCACACTTGTATTTCTCGGGCCTACACCAGACTATTTTCAACAGATATATTTGTGTCTGAAAAATCAGGGAGACACTATTATTATTTTTATACAGCAAAAAATGCCCAAAACAGGATAATAGAGATGTTTTACTGTGGAACATCAAAACCACAGTAATAATTTACTGGTGTATACCAGACTTTTTTAAATATATATATTTGCGGCTGAACAGTGAGCGACACACTCAAACTGCTTTTTTTAGATACAAATGGCCCATAGAACTGCAAAACCACACTTCTATTTCTCTGGCCTACACCAGACTATTTTCAACAGATATATTTGTGTCTGAAAAATCAGAGGCACACTTTTTTTTGGGGGGGGGGGCGACACCAAAAGGTTAATAAGATGGGTATTTGTACATTGTGAAGGAGGGAAAAAAAAAGAGGATTTAGATTAAAAAAAAGGATTTTTCCTGGCCCCCGGGACCTGGAGCTAAGTCCAGCAATTTCAGCAACAGGAGCAGCACACAGGACTGTAATGCAGCGTTTGCTGGTATAACCACTGCGTCTCCTATACAGCCTGCCTGCCTGCCTGATATACCTGGGATGGATATTAGTCCTGAGAAGGACTGTTTGTTTGTTCTGGCAGCCTTTACAGACCCTACACTAACTATTTTGCAGGATATATCTCTCCCTAAATCAGCAGCGCTGTCCCTACACTGTCTGATCCGGAGCGACTGTGTCCAAGATGGTGGCGCCCGGTTTTAAATACTTGAGGTGACGCTGTGCGGCCAGCCAATCACTGTAATGCCCACAAACAACATGGCTGCGGCATTACAGTGACTGGCTGGCAATCCCTGCATGTTCATTGGCTCTGTAAAGAGCGCCAAACATGCAGGGCGGAGACCCGAGCTCTCGCCCGAGTTACCCGGAAATGCTCGGTGCTCGCCGAACATCCCGAGTAGCGTGATGCTCGGGCGAGTACCGAGCAGTGTCGAGCATGTTCGCTCAACACTAGTACCGAGTATAGGAGAGTCCCTGTCCATTCGCTATCAGGTAGCACCCCGAAGGGTTCAGGAGACAACTGGAGGTCCTCCGCCTGGTCGGAGGGGTGTAGAGACTCGGGGATAACCTCTGCTTCGGAGTACACTAGGTCGGACTCACTGGAAGAAGCGGCTGAGGTATCAGGTACCGAGTATAGGAGAGTCTCTGTCCATTCGCTATCAGGTAGCACCCCGAAGGGTTCAGGAGACATCAGGAGGTCCTCTGCCTGGTCGGAGGGGTGTAGAGACTCGGGGATAACCTCTGCTTCGGAGTACACTAGGTCGGACTCACTGGACGAAGCGGGCGAGGTATCAGGTACAGAGTATAGGGAAGACTCTGTCCATTCGCTACCAGGTAGCACCCCGAAGGGTTCTGGAGACAACTGGAGGTCCTCCGCCTGGTCGGAGGGGTGTAGAGACTCGGGGTTAACTACCGCTTTGAGGTACCCATTGTCAGGCTCACAGGACGGAGCGGACGAAGTATCGGGTACCGGGTGTAGGGAAGTCTCTCTCCATTTGTCATCAAGTGGTATCCCGGAGGATTCAGGAGGCAACAGGGGGTCCTCCGCCAGGTAGTAGAGATGCACAGACTCGGAGGTAATCACTGCTTCGGAGTACCCTGGGACAGGCTCACCGGTTAAAGTGGGTGAAGCATCAGATACCGGGTGCAGGAAGTCCTCCTGTATGGATTCTAGGTGGGCAGAAGTCTCTTCGGGCAGGAGAACTGGTGCGCTACCCACGCACATTACCCGTCGGGGCTGCTCCAGGATACAGGGAAGTGAAGCTTCAGCAGGGACTTTAAGGTTTGGATCAGGAGGTCTTTGGGAGGACAGACCCTGGCGTAACGGCTTGTCTCTACGCCTAGCACGTCTGGATTGCCTCTTGAGGTTGGGAGAAGTATTCCGGAGAGAGTATTCATCCTGTGTGGATTCTGGGTGGGCAGTAGTCTCTTCGGGCAGGAGGACTAGTGCGCTACCCACACACATTACCCATCGGGGTTGCTCCGGGTTATTGGGAAGTGAAGCTTCAGCAGGAGCCTCCGGATTAGGGTGATCGAAGGCCATTAGAAAGGCCACCAGGAAGGCCATTATGTCCAGGACGATAGGATCCTGTGCGTCCCATAGGGGGGTGATCCATTTCAAGGCATCACCCGCTAGGTAAGATATCATGAATCCCACCTTAGCCCGATCGGTGGAAAAACAAAGAGGGTAGAACTTGAAGTGTAGCATGCATTGCTCCACAAATGCACGACTCTGTCTTGGATCCCCATAGTATCGTGGCGGATCCGCAGGAACGGGTGCAGAAAGCTCCATCTGGACGGGTGCGAAATTCGCCTGGAACTCAGCTAGTAGCAAAAAAAAAATAAATTTCTTCTAGATGCACGTATTCGCTGGAAAAGGTCTCAGAGAGCGAAGGCCGTGGGGCTCAACGGGAACCATGGCCTGAGCATGCTGTAATGCACACACCCGGGCTTAGTGGCGTGTGCGTGTATATGTAGTGATTCCACTGGACCGTGCCGGAGAGTGAATGCCTGGAGGGGCGTAACTAAGTATCCACCCGATCCGACCAGGGTCGCACGACGGCATACGACGCCAGTGCACCAAGGAGGAACCGAGCAGAGGGACCAGGTGCTACTCCAGGACAGACCCCGGACACGGCTGTTGACCCACACAGGGGAATACAGGAACAGGCAGGTTAGGCTGGCACACAGACTGCTGGGTATAGGCAGACACGGCTGGTATGCAGACTGGCGGATGCTGGTAAGCACGACTGGTATGCAGGCAGGGAGGTACTGGCAGGTACGACAGGTTGGAGCACCGAGTGGATAGGACCCAGTACAGACTGGGACTCAGGAACAGAACCGCAGATGCGGTGGACAAACAGCAGAGTGAGGCCGCCCAGAGCGGCGAGCAAGAGCAGAACAAGACGAGACCGCCTGGAGCGGTGAGCGAGAGAAGAGCAGGACAAGGCCGCCTGGAGCGGTGAGCGAGAGAGGAGCAGGACGAGACTGCCGAAGCAGCGAGCAAAGGGTCAGAGCAGAGCGAGACTGCCGGAGCAGAGAGCAAAGGGTCAGAGCAGAGCGAGACTGCCGGAGCAGCGAGCAAAGGGTCAGAGCAGAGAGAGACTGCCGGAGCAGCGAGCAAAGGGTCAGAGCAGAGCGAGACTGCCGGAGCAGCGAGCAAAGGGTCAGAGCAGAGCGAAACTGCCGGAGCAGCGAGCAAAGGGTCAGAGCAGAGCGAGAATACCAGAGCAGCGAGCAAAGGGTCAGAGCAGAGCGAGACTGCCAGAGCAGTGAGCAAAGGGTCAGAGCAGAGCGAGACTGCCGGAGCAGCGAGCAAAGGGTCAGAGCAGAGCGAGACTGCCGGAGCAGCGATCAAAGGGTCAGAGCAGAGCGAGACTGCCGGAGCAGTGAGCAAAGGGTCAGAGCAGAGCGAGACTGCTGGAGCAGCGAGCAAAGGGTCAGAGCAGAGCGAGACTGCCGGAGCAGCGAGCAAAGGGTCAGAGCAGAGCGAGACTGCCGAAGCAGCGAGCAAGGGTCAGAGCAGAGCGAGACTGCCGAAGCAGCGAGCAAAGAGTCAGAGCAGAGCGAGACTGCCGGAGCAGCGAGCAAGGCAGAACAGGCAAGAACCGCCGGAGCGGTGAGCAAGGCAGAGCAGAGGGGACAGGGCTCTGTTCACACGGAACAGACTGGAAGGGAAAGGCAGAACCAGGTACACACAGGATACTTGCAATGAAGTAGCGAGTGGACTCTAAACTCACAAACGGGAGTACAGGGACAACGAGTAGGAGTTAGGTACGGGATCAGATTCTGCAGGAAAAGGGAAGGTACGGACATAGAGAAAAACAGGTAACAGGCTAGGAGAGTATTCAGACAAGAACAGACACAGCAGCAAGATACAGGAGTGGGTCTAGGTATGCGGCCCCTAGAAGGCGGAACGAAAAGGCTAGGAGCGTGTTCAGACAGGAACAGGCAAGATACAGGAACGGGTCTAGGTATGCGGCCCCTAGAAGGCGGAAAGAACAGGCTAGGAGCGTGTTCACACTGGCCTGGAAATACAGCCTCCAGGATAGGCAGAAGACAACAGGCTAGAAGATAGTTCAGACAGGACACAGTTCAGACACGGGAACTGATACCGCAAGGCAGGAAGCATAGACAAGACCTGGCACATCAGTGACTGGAAGCCAACTGACAGAACACAATGCTCAGGCATGGATGCCAGGAAGGAGCTGGGTTAAATACCAGGTGACAGACAGCAATAGGCTGAGGACGCACAAGGGGTGTGCCTGCAGCAGCAAGAAGAAGCAGGAAGTGATCGGGCGCTGCCCTTAAGCAGCAGAAACAGAGGCAAGCAGACAGCATGGAGGGAAGCCAGGCTAGCAGACTGGACTGGAGATCACGTGCGCGCTCTTGCACAGTGGGAGATGGATCACTATGCAAGGACGCCGCCAGGTATGTTACATATGGCATATCAATGAAATGAAAAAAGGCCAGCATTTCCGGTTACAAAAGTGAAAGAATTCTTTTTTTATTTATTCCATCTCATAAGTGCAACACTTAAAAAAATTATAAACGTCCCACATTTATGGAAATGTTTTTAAATGTTGCACTTATGAAATGGAATAAATAAAAGCTTTTTCACTTTTGGAACCGAAGAGGCAGGACTTTTTTCATTTAATTTACATTAAAGGGGTTCTCCGAGAATGTGACTAACATGCCTGTGACCTTTAAGGCTCGGAAATGTTTTACCACAGACAAAGCAGAATCTGCAAACCAATGCAGTCCTGTCTGTATCCTCTTTTGCGTCCTCCCCTGCCCAGGAGATGTGGTATGATTAGACCATGTTCCTGCACGGTCAGACACAGCCATTACCCAGTACATAACATGGGCACATTTATTAGATTATCTCAGCACAGGAACATTTTTTTTAACACATCCAATTGTGGAACTTATTTTTTTTTTTATTGATTAAAATATACTTTGTTCATTGGAAAGCCCATTTAATTCAAACTGCAGCCATCATAGTCATGTGTTATGATGGCTACACTTTGAAGAAGCAGAGCTTGAAACAATCTCGTCAGTTAAGAGGAGCTGCCGTCATAAACACGCATACTTCTCTTAGCCAAAGAGCAGTGCTAATGACTCGCCCCCTGGGCCGCGTGGGGAACCCGGAACCGGGCCTCTGGTGGGATGCTGGAGGTGGTAGTCTCAGTGTGGCGGCGACCCGGTCCGTGGCTCAGGGTGGTCAAACCAGTGGCAGTCTTAGTGTAATAACAAATGTCCGACTACGCAACCCGTGGATTGCGGTCAGTGGGGACCGCCACTGCGCTGCAGACCGCTGAGGCTGATGTTGTAAGCGCAGCCAAGTATGGGATAACTCCCCACGGGAGAAGTATTGCCTCAGGGCAGCTAGTGTGGATGATGGGAGTGATGGTGTGAGCGTCCCAGTACTAATGGTGCTGGTGCGGCGATGAAACGCAGAGACGTGTGGTGCAGTTCAGGGTCTTTACTGATGGTATAAAGCAGACCCTCCCGGGAGTACTGGTTAGCAGTAGAGGCCTGGTCAGTCTGTGAGCAAGCAGGATCTCCCCTGGCCAGGCGGAGTTGTTGGCCTCCCCGTCTATCTGCACTCTTTCCTGGCTACCTTGGTGTAAGCGGTTACAAGTAGCCCACGTCCCTAACCGTGTGGTGCTCACCCGTATGGCTGGTGACTTGGGGCCTTCTGTTAGCCTCCGCTCCAGGATGGCGGCGCTGGTCCCTTTCTTGCGACTGAGCCTCCGGGCTTCTATGGCCAGAGGACCTGGAATCCCCTGCCGGCTGGTTTCTGCTGCTGAGTGTATATCAATCCCCACAGCCTCGGAGTCCAGTGTCCGGTTGTAGTGTCCTCAGCCAGGGCGAGCTCTGCTCAGCTCCAGCCCCTGGTCTTCAGCTACTTTTCCTACAGAGCTCCTGCTGTATCTTTCCCTCTCCAAGCTCTAACTCTCTAATCCCGCCCCAGACCCAATTTATAAGGGCAGATTCCTCCCCTCCCAGGTCTGGGCGGGCAGTGTTGCATGCTTAGGGCTCCTGACCAGAGAAACCTCCCACTTGCTCTCAGACATAATATTTCTATTACTGTGGCAACCAGACCCCTGGGGTGCCACATTCCCCCCTAGTAAATTTTAGTACTCCGGGACTAAACACATTTTTAAAGAAACATAAATACAAGGGTATAAACGATAATACAATAGCATATTTACAAGAAGCTTTAGTTCTTTAAAGGTCACGGCGTGTCCGCAACCGGGTGTCCATATCACCCAAGGTGAAGTTTTAAGCGAAGTAGGGGACCTATCCAAAGCAAACCCCTTGCGTTGGCCTTGGGCGTGGCTGCAAGGCTGAAGCTAGCTACTTTGGGCTGCAAGGAGGCCACGCCAGACAGGTTTTCTCTTCCGCGGCCATCTTCGCAAGAGGCACAATGTGCAACTATCTACAAAACTGTTCCGGTTATCCAGCGTCCATAACCTGTTAGTCCAAATTAATCTGCATGGTAACTGAGAAACATAATTAATAACAGGCAACAACAAAAACCATCAACATTTCTCAATAAACAGGTAAATTTACAGTGCATTACTTTATATTTTCCAGCGAGCGGGCATCTGACCTCTAGTGACTCTAGTGGACCTACGGAGCTCACTAACTGGTCCTGCACTACAGGGTGTAGGAGGTGTTATGGGTAAGCTGGGCAGCTTACTCTTTGGCTCACTAGGGACATGGCAGGCTCACTACTAGCAGAGGGTTGATCCTCCTGCGCTGCTGGTGTGGACTCTTCTGCCTCCTGGGTCGGCTGCTCTTCCAACTCTACCTGGTCTTCTGTAGGCACTTGAGGGGCTGGCTGGAGAAAGGTGAGGACAGGCACCACGATAGCGTTGTTTACTTGTGTCCAGGACCGGGGAAAGTCTCCGAGTACGTTGCTGATCATTTCCTCCTTTTCCTCTACGGGTTGAGGGTCTTCCTGATCTTCATCCGCGCTTTGCAACTTCTCGGGGCACTTTTTCAGGTGGTCTCTGGAGACAGTGTCTGTGGTTTCTCCTCCATCCTTGCTGATGATGTACACCTTTGGATTATTGTGGCTTGAGGGCAGTACGGTGTACGGGTACTTTTCCCACTGGTCGTCCAACTTATGGAGCCGCCTTTTTCTTTCCAAGACCTGCTCTCCAGGTACCAGGGGAACAGCGGGAGCATGTTGGTTATAAGTCCTCTCCTGCCTTTCTCTTGATTGACAGAGACTTCGCTCGACGCTCTCCTGTACTTTCCGGTACTGCTGCTGCCGTTCTGTATCCCAGTCTGCCTCTGGCGAGGTGTCCTCAGGTGTCAGGACTCCCATATCCAGATCAATAGGCAGCTTACCAGGTCTTGCTCTCATTAGGTAAGCCGGGGTACAGTTGGTGGAACCTACCGGGATGTGGTTGTACAGGTCCACCAGATCGGGCAGTTTCTCAGGCCACAGGCTGCGTTCTTCCAGGGGCAATGTTTTTAGCAGATCTATCACCACCTGGTTCATCTTCTCGCAGAGTCCGTTGGTCTGCGGGTGATAGGGCGTTGTTCTTATCTTCTTGCAGCCATACAGGTTGCAGAACTCCTGGAAGACCTCTGCTTCGAAGGCTGGTCCTTGGTCTGTCAACACTTGCTCCGGGTACCCGTGTGGACGGCAGAAGTGCTGCTGGAAGTCTCTAGCTGCTGTTTGAGCCGTTAAGTCCTTGACGGGAACCACCACCAGGAACCGGGAGTAGTGATCTACGATTGTGAGGGCGTAGACATACCCAGATCTGCTCGGAGCCAGTTTCACATGGTCCAGGGCTACCAGTTCCAGTGGCTGTTTGGTGATGATGGGCTGCAGGGGAGTCTTCTGGCTGGCACGGTCCTTTCTTCTTAGGTTGCACGGGCCACAGTCTCTGCACCACCTCTCGATGGCTCCTCTCATGCCTACCCAGTAGAACCGTTCACGCAACAAGTACTCCAGCTTCTTCCATCCAAAATGTCCTGCTCCGTTGTGGTATGCCTCCAGAATCATAGCCACGTCTCGTCTTGGGACCACTACCTGCCAGGTCAACTCATGTGTTCGAGAGTTAACCATTCTTCGGCACAGCTTCTCCCTGTAGAGGAACAGCTTACTTTTCTCCTTCCACAGTTGCTTGGTCTCCTCCGGAGCGTCTGGGTCAAGACGGGCATCGGCCTGTGTCAGCATTTCCTTCACCAGACGGACTGCGGGATCACTGTCTTGCATTTCCGCCCAGCTGTAGTGGGGCAAGGGATTGAATGTCACAGAGCGCCTGTCCTTCACACGGTGGGAATACAGGGTAATCCCATGATGGTGGAATGCAGGGAGCTCGACTTCTTCCAGATCTTCTGGATCTTCCCCTACGTCCGGTAAGTTTGGCATTCTAGACAGGGCATCCGCGTTGGCATTTGAGCGTCCCGCCCGGTATTTGATGGTGAATTCATAGTTGGACAGGCGGGCCATCCATCTCTGCTCCAGGGCACCGAGCCTTGCAGTGTCCAGGTGTGTCAACGGGTTGTTATCCGTGTACACGGTGAACTTGGAAGAGGCAAGGTAATGCTTGAAACGTTCGGTCACTGCCCACACCACTGCCAGGAACTCCAGCTTGAATGAGCTATAATTCTCAGGGTTCCTCTCCGTGGTCCGTAGCTTTCGGCTGGCGTAAGCGATTACCCGTTCTTTCCCCTGCTGGATCTGGGACAGTACGGCTCCTAGCCCGATGTTGCTTGCGTCCGTGTGGAGGATAAAGGGCTGGCTGTAGTCAGGATATGCCAGGATTTCATCCCCCGTGAGGGCCATCTTCAGCTGGCAGAAGGACTCCTCTTCCAGCTTTTCCCACCTGAAGGGCGGTTTATGGTTTTTGGCTTTCCGAGATTGACATATCAGGAGGTCCTGCATAGGGGCTGCCATTTTGGTGAAACCGGGAATGAATCTTCGGTAGTAGCCTACCAACCCGAGGAACTGCCGCACTTCCTTTATGCTGGAGGGTCTTGGCCAGTCCTTAATCACGGTGATCTTATCACGGTCGGGAGCCACTCCGTCAGCACTCACCACGTGTCCCAGGTACTGCACCTTTGGTTTCAGGAGGTGACACTTGGAGGGTTTCACCTTTAGGCCGTAGCTTGCCAGGGCGTCAAACACTTCTGCCAGGTGTTTCAGGTGGTCCTCGTAAGTCTTGGAATAAACGATGACATCGTCCAGGTATAACAGGACCGTCTCGAAATTCCGGTGTCCCAGACAGCTTTCCATCAACCGTTGGAAGGTTCCTGGTGCGTTGCAGAGCCCGAACGGCATACAGTTAAATTCGCTGAGACCCATCGGGGTGGTGAATGCGGTCTTCTCCCGGTCCGCCTCTGCTACAGGAACCTGCCAGTACCCGCTAGTGAGGTCCAAAGTAGAGAAGAAGTTAGCAGATTTTAATGCAGCTAAGGACTCTTCTATCCTTGGTAACGGGTACGCATCTTTGTGTGTGATACGGTTGACCTTCCTGTAGTCTACATACATTCTCATGGTGTTGTCTTTCTTTTTCACTAAGACTAGTGGAGCTGCCCAGGGGCTACAGCTGTCCCTAATTACCCCAGCCTCCTTCATGTCTTTTAACATCCCCTTGGCGTGCTGATAGTGTGCAGGGGGTACGGGTCGGTATCTCTCCTTTATGGGAGGATGGTCTCCCGTTGGGATGTGATGTTCTACCCCCTTTACTCGCCCAAAGTCTAGCGGGTGTTTGCTAAACACTCTCTCGTACTCCTGAACCACCCGGTAGACTCCCTGTTTTTGGTGTGAGGGAGTGGAGTCAGTACCCAAATGCAGTTGCTGACACCAGTCCTCCATTGGTTTCTTAGAGCCGTTACCTTCCTCTGGTTGAGATGGAGGCAAGGGTTCCACGGCCTGTACAGAGTTCTGGTTGATGGTGAACAATTTGGCTAGCGTGGCATACCGGGGCAGGTATACTTCTCTCTCCCCGATATTTATGATGCGGACGGGCACCCTCCCATGGCGTACATCAACCACCCCCCGTGCTGTCAAAATGGTGGGCCTACTGTCTGAGTAGACGGGTTCTACCATTGCTTGGTAGTCTCTACCTCTTAGACCAATAGCTGCCCGGCACCAAATCATCATCTCACTTTTTGGGGGCATGGCAATAGGGAACGGGTCACACATTCTCACGCTACCTATCTCACCACCAGATAATTCCACTTGTTGCCGCTTCATCAGTGCCCGGATCTCTTTTTGGAGCACATGCTGCTGGCTGGAACTGGCGTTTTTGGCAACCTGCTGCAAAATAAGAATCACCTCTGTAAGACAGTTTTCAATTACGTTAGTACCTAGGGTTATTTTTGGGTGACTCTCGCGATGGTCAATGTCCACAATGATCAGTCCTTGTGCCGGCAGTTCAACTTTACCGACCTTAATGGTCACTTCTTTAAATCCTATCTGTGGCACGGGCTGACCATTGCTGGCGATAATGCTCAGGTCGTCATCTGGGTAGCGGGTTATGTCCGAGTCATTCCAGTACCGCTTGAAGAGCACGTACGGGATGGTGGTGACCTGTGACCCGGTGTTCAGTAGGGCACTCATAGGAATGCTGTCCAGTACCACAGGCAAGACCGGACGTCCCCCTACGTACTTTTCACGCCAGTTCGATGGGCCTGATGATCTTAGGCCTGGAGGTTGGCCCTCTACCCCAGGTTGTGCCCTTTTAAATGACAGTACCTTGCCATATGTCCGGGTTGATTGCAGCGGCGGCAGATGGGTCGTCCATCCTCGTTGTACCGGTCGCTGGGTCTTCCTCTGGCCGGTGGGGTCCTCCTCAGTCGGCGCCACGGGACGTCCTCCGGTCCGGATGCCAGCTGGATCTTTCCTGGAGAAGAGACCTGCAAAGACTGCACAGTTCTGGTTAGCGCGGCAAGGCTCTTAGTCAGCTCTTGGACCTGATGGTGCAGGTCTGTAGCCGGGTTATTGTTCAAAGCCTGCGCATCAGCTCCCACAGGCCCTGCAGACAAGGGCGCCGCGTCCTGGTGATAAGTGATAGCAGGGCGCCTGTGGGTCACAGCGCCACCTGGTGCCGGTTCTCGGAGCACCCGGATGGCTCTGTCCTTGAACTGTGCAAAGTCCAGGTCAGGGTCCTGTAAGGCCATTGTCCGCAACTGGGTTCGGTGGGCATTGCACAGTAGACCCTCAATAAATTGTTCGGTCAACAGCTTGTCTTCATTCCCCACGCTGTCAGGGTCTGCCTGTTTAATGGCTCTCAGGGCCTCTTGTAGGTTTAGAGCATAGTCTCTTATACTTTCATGTGCCCGCTGTTTGAACCCGTAAAATCTGAGCTTTATTTCGGCTGAGGTTCGGGTATCAAATGTGTCTTTCAGCCGGGCTAGTATTTCTCTGACAGTCCTCTTTTTCCCAGGTGACCAGGACTTTACCTCCCTTTGGGCTGCCCCGATTAACTGGGCCACCAGGATGCTTACTTTTTGCTCTTCCGTGAGGGGGTATACCTGGAAGAGGCTATCCAATCTTTCCCTAAAGTCACTTAGGGTATGTGACTCCCCTGAGTACTGGGGTAGCCAGGTTGCCCCCGGGATATAGGGCATGGTGAATGGCATGACCACTGCAGCAGTTGCGCTGGCGGCCGGTGTGGCGGTGGAGCTCCCCACGGTATCCGACATCCTTCTACCCCCCTAGTGGACCGTGGCCTACCTTACGATGCTCTTCTTCCGTAGGCCGCGGCTCCGCAGTCAATCGTCGGGGTAGAGGACCTGGCGTCGCGCTCCGATGACGTCAGCGTCGCTCCTCCTCCCTTCCAGGACCTTGCGCAGCGTCAGTGTGTGGGGCGGAGCTTTGGATCTCGCGCGCTTTCGGCATCCACGCCCCTCTTCTTCCCGCGCGGCATCCTGAAGATGGCGGGAAGCAGCTGCGGATGGCGGGAAGACGCCAGAAGATGGTGGGAAACGACCCAAGATGGCGTCCGATGGCGGGAAACGACTCCGGACGGCGGGAAACTTTGCCACAGGTAAGTACAAAAGTCTTTTTCAGGCACGCAGTACCCGGTGGTTGCGGGCACGAAATCCTGCCGACTACGCCAAAGTTGACTCGCCCCCTGGGCCGCATGGGGAACCCGGAACCGGGCCTCTGGTGGGATGCTGGGGGTGGTAGTCTCAGTGTTGCGGCGACCCGGTCCGTGGCTCAGGGTGGTCAAACCAGTGGCAGTCTTAGTGTAATAACAAATGTCCAACTACGCCACCCGTGGATTGCGGTCAGTGGGGACCGCCGCTGCACTGCAGACCGCTGAGGCTGAAGTTGTAAGCGCAGCCAAGTATGGGATAACTCCCCACGGGAGAAGTATTGCCTCAGGGCAGCTAGTGTGGATGATGGGAGTGATGGTGTGAGCGTCCCAGTACTGGTGCTGGTGCGGCGATGAAACCCAGAGACGTGTGGTGCAGTTCAGGGTCTTTACTGATGGTATAAAGCAGACCCTCCCGGGAGTACTGGTTAGCAGTAGAGGCCTGGTCAGTCTGTGAGCAAGCAGGATCTCCCCTGGCCAGGCGGAGTTGTAGGCCTCCCCGTCTATCTGCACTCTTTCCTGGCTACCTTGCTGTAAGTGACGCGCCCCCTGGGCCAGTGTTGTTTGGGGGATACCCGGAGCCGGATCAGATGGGGGTTGTAGTCTCCGAGTGGCGGTGACCCGGTCCGTGCCCAGGGTGTCAAGCTCAGTGTGTGGCAGTCCTACAGATGTTGCTGGATGTTCTTTAGTGTCGACTACGCCACCCGTTGATTTGCGGTCAATACGGCCGCCGCTGCAGCAGGGTCCGCTGAGGCTGGTGGTGTGTGTGCAGCTTCTGGTAGTATAACCCCCAACGGGAGGGGTATAGCCTCAGGGGGTCAGTTGTAGAGGGTGGTGGTTGTGGTGGTGCAGTGAGGATGGTAATAAGACTCAGAGTCGGGCTGTGCAGTTCAGGGTTTTTACTTACTGCCGTTGTGCTGGTCACTCCGGCCTTGAGTGACCGCCCGAGCCGTGCTGCGTCCACCAGGTCCTGGACTCGGCCAACCCCCAGGTAATTCTGGAGCGTGATCCTGAGCTCCCTCTCTGACGTTCCTTTTCTCTGGCCTTCCCCACCAGGGATCCACTTATGTCCGGCTCCCTCGGGCCTCTTGTTGGTAAAACCCTTGTCTCTGGGTTCCCTGACCCTATACTTGGTGTGCCTTCGCAGTGGATTTAGTGGGGGGTCGTGGCAGATCCTGCCCACAACCTCCGGTCTCTGGCTGAGGATTAGTGCCCTCCACCAGCTTGGGATCCGGTACCCTTGTGCCAACCCTTCACCCTTCTGGTTGTATTTGGGCTCTTGGGGTTCCCTCTTCTTCCCCTCTGGGTCCTTCTCTTCTCTCTCTTCTTTCAGGACTGCTTGACCCTCTACAAAAGACTGACTGGTAACTGTCTGCCTGTCTGACCCTGATCTAAGATGGTTCCCACCTTATATACTCCCTCTATGTGTGAGCACAGGTGACCAGCACCCAATGAGCTCCTAGCATTACCCAGACTGCTCCCCCTATCTGCCCCTACACTACTGGGATGTTCCACCCCCCTCCCACTCCAGCCAGGGACAGACACTGTCGTACCTGCACATATACCTAGTGGGAGTACCATTGATCTGTCCCCCGGAAATGGGATGTATGTAGTGCATGCAGCCTACTGAGCTCAGTTCCACACTCCATCCTTACCCGGGAGTGGAATATCACACCTCTGGCTTGAGGTGCAATACCCCTGTAGCAGCCGAATCCTCAGGGTGCTACATAAGCGGTTACAAGTAGCCCACGTCCCTGAGTATACCGTGTGGTGCTCACCCATATGGCTGGTGACTTGGGGCCTTCTGTTAGCCTCCGCTCCTGGATGGCGGTGCTGGTCCCTTTCTTGTGACTGAGCCTCCGGGCTTCTATGGCCAGAGGACCTGGAATCCCCTGCCGGCTGGTTTCTGCTGCTGGGTGTATATCAGTCCCCACAGCCTCGGACTCCGGTGTCCGGTTGTAGTGTCCTCAGCCAGGGCGAGCTCTGCTCTGCTCCAGCCCCTGGTCTTCAGCTACTGTTCCTACAGAGCTCCTGCTGTATCTTTCCCTCTCCAAGCTCTAACTCTCTAATCCCGCCCCAGACCCAATTTATAAGGGCAGATTCCTCCCCTCCCAGGTCTGGGTGGGCAGTGTTGCATGCTTAGGGCTCCTGACCAGAGAAACCTCCCACTTGCTCTCAGACATAATATTTCTATTACTGTGGCAACCAGACCCCTGGGGTGCCACACTAACATGAGACAGATTAAATCTTTTCACTGAATGAGCACGAGAGGAAGTAGAGGGTTTCTTCATCTTTAGTGCTCAGCAGAAGGGGAATATGTAGTCAGTCAGTGAAAAGATTTATTCCGTCTCAGTATCTTAACTGTCAGAGGAGCTGCTGTCATAACCATACATACCTCTCGCAGCCAAGGAGCAGCGCTGACATGAGACGGAATAAATCTATTCACTGACTCAGCACATATACCCCTTTCGCTGAGCACTGAAGCTCTAAAAACATGTAACATGGCACGGGGCAGCAGCTGTGGGAGAGGTACTCGTCTTTCACACCTCAGCAAAAAAATGGGGGTCCTGACTGGGTGTGTGGACTTTGTCTACGGGGGCACTATGCCCTTGCAGGCCACATGGTGCCGTTGACTTAGGCTGGTCAGGACTGGATGTTATAGAGTTCAATGAGGGAGACCACCCCTTAAAAATAAACTGTCTTTTACTGAACCATAATGTGGGGAGGATTATGTACAGTGAATTGGGGGTACAAATCTTCATGGATGTTTCTCTTAACACACGTAACATCTTTATACACATTCTTTCTTTCTTTCCTACACTCACTCAGTTCTGCCTCAGTTACTGCCTCAGTTAGTTCCTCAGCCTTCACCACAACCCAGCATAGTGCTTCGCGAGCCTCCCTTGTCCCCAACAACGGCACATAAGTTCAGTAAGCGAGAGTCCTAATTCTCAACCTGTGGTTCCAATTCCTCTTCCCCCTAGGGTAGTTACTTCTGCCACTATGGCCTTTACTTAGCGTCTCTACTTGGCGACACCTTGGAACTACCGCCCCGTGCACTCTCTTCGCCTCGTGTTCTCTCCCGTTACCTCTTTGGCTTGCAAACTCGGGATCGTCCCGCTAGGCCTCCTGCCCGTCTCCGGAGAAGCACTCACTCCTTCTATCACTTTTCCTCTTCTCTACTCTGGATTTCACTATTCGTTGCCTCAGTCTCCTCTGACTTCAGGGACACCCACTTCATGTGGCTTTTTTCACTGGTCAGACTATAGGTCTGCTCCTGCTGCACTTTGGTCCCTATCTGCTCTCCAGGAAACTCCCTCTGTCCCTTCACATTAGCTCTCCCACTCTGGGCGAGTCCCAATCGTTAACCCTAAGTGTGCCTATTAACTCCCAGCAATTGGGCAGGACACAACCTATCACTAATAACATATGTCACTAAACACACTACACATCAAAATACATTGCAACAATACACGTCTTCAAGGGAGAATGTGGGCAACACTTCCATCTTCTTACATTTCCCCCTTCTTTAACAATGGCCATCCTTGGCCATTTGGAACCTAAAATACACCAAACACCTTACTACACACAATGGGTATCAAACAATGTTGACCTGGTCATCTTCGTAAGGACACCAAGTCCTTTCAACCCAGAACCAGTACATCGGGTTAGTCTGGCTCTTCTTAGCAAGGGCCCTGGAACAAAACAAATGCAAAGTCTGTCTTTTACGAGTAGCCCACACAATGAGGGCACAGTCCTTTGGCCCGTCATCAGTCCTTAGGACAGGGACGCAGTCCATTAAGGGCTTCAACGCCTTCCAATCAAGCAGGAGAAGGTGCAACGAGCGCAACAAAACCAGGAGTGTGGGGAACAATTCAGCCATCCTCTATTATCATGTCACTAGAGTCCCGGGCTTTTGGACCATAGGTCTGTTGCATCTACGGCTCCCTGGAACCTCCAACAATTCCAGACATTGGTGTGCAATGGGCACAATGTAAGCTTCTCCAGCTCCCGACTCCTTTTAAACTTATTCTCTTCTGGTCCCTCTCAGACTCAGGTCTTCTTTGGCCCTGTCTCCCGCAAAAACACCGCCGAATGTGCACCTTGAGCCATGTACACAACTGCTGGATTTGCCATAGCAACTAGTAATTCTGTAGACACTCCACCCGCAGTTCCTGACTCCTCCCCTAAACTGTGGAGACTGGGTTTTCACATCGACTATGCCCTCCATGTGGCCTCCCGGGCATGGGGGCATAAGGGCTCAAGTGGCGGCCGCCTCTACTCTGGACTGCACTGCCGTTGACTCTTTCTCTGTCTCCAGCCCCTTCGTCACTCAGGAGATGACCACCATGTACCAGTCCCATGGGCCATCGTCCTTTAGAAATTGTACCCACTCCCCGGTCTATGATCTCTGCAAGTGGGATAGAGAGGCGTCATGCTGGACGAAGCTGGAATTCACATATACCACATGCCTGGTACATTCTTCCTCTAGGAAACAGTATCCTTGCTCCCTGTCGAAGGATAGTACCATCCACCATGTCATCTGCTAGACCAGGACTTTTCACTCAGGACTGTCCAACTGGGCCTTCACCCACTCCTCTCTTCTCTTCTTGACTGCAATCACATCCATGATTCATCAAGCTATGGTGGTGTTCGTCACCTTCACAGGGCTAGGGGCCAGTTTGTTTAGGGGACGGTGGGGAGCTCTTGGGCACTTGGGCCTGTAAGGCTAGCAGCCACTTGTTTTTTGCGCAGGCCGTGAACCAAGCCAGGGTATTACATATTGAACGTGCTTTGAGTGCTAAACATAACCAGTTTAAAAATTAGAACAGTTTATCTTAAAGAGTGGAGAACCCCTTTAAGAAGAAAAGAATCAGACAAGTTTAAATTCAACATGCCTAACCTTCCTTCAATGGCCCTTGTAGGAGAGTTGAGACACCACCATTAGAATGTCACCAGTTCCAACAAAATGAGCATATTTAACCTTCATTTATCTAGTGTGTATGGGCGCCATAACTTAAGAATTCTAGAAATTAAGCTGACGGCTGTCTAAAGTGTATAGCCGGCTTAAGTTGCTAAAAGGTGATAACTAATCGGACGTTTAAGGTTCCGGAAGGCATATCAATGACCCTTGATCTGTATTTTTAAATGAGCCCCACATTAAAGACATGTTATCAGTACACTTATGTTACAGGTCCAGGGCCATACAGTTCCTTCATAATATTTATGACTTTCTTCAAATTTGATATGTGTAAAGTAGTTGTTATGACGGTAGACTTCACTTGTGCAACCTTGATTATAATCTTTGTTTTATACATTCTTGCAGTTTATGTGCTGAAAACCCTCAGTGACAGGTTATGATATTCTAAATAAACACGGAGAGTATATCCGCTATCACACTGGTAACAACATAATTATAAAAAGACTCAGGTTTCAAATCCAGGATCTCCTTGGGAAATGCTGAGCACTTTTTTTTCCTTCTTAGCTCTTCACTGGTCACATGTCTGGAAGATCAGATTTCATTTTGTTCAAGAAAAGAGCTTGTGTTTTATGCTTGTGTTTTAATATTCTTTTTTTTCATATAACCTTTATATTTATAAAAAAAAGTTGCACAATTTTATTTAGTTTATTTTCATGTTTAACTTAAAAAAACTTACCTTTTTGACATACCCATCAGCAAGGTTGCCAACTTGACTTTTTATTTTTTCTGGACATCTTATTAAACAATCACGGACAGAGAATATTTTTTATGGACACATTTGAAAACCATAATAAAGCATTCTGATTATAAGTAATACATATCTACAGCCAATAATTCTGATAAAAAAGACATCAGCTGCATTCACTGGAAAATCTAAAATGATGATAATTACAGTCAAAATAATCTCTATAAGCTTCTTCAGCTTCAAAAAAATCATGGACGCCTTACATTTTTTATGGACAGGGCAAAAAAAGTGCTTTATTTTTACAGACCGCCAGTGAATTTCCGCCCTTCAGTAGAGCTATGTGGGGCTTTTTTTGCAATGCCAACTATAGTTTTTACTGCTATCATTTAGAAGTGCATATAACTTTCTGATCATATATCACATTTTAATATTTTTTTATTACAGCAAATACACTGAAAAACAGTAATTCTGGTATTTGTATTTTTGGTTTGCGTAGTCCACCATGCAGGATAAATAATGTTAAATGTAAAAATTTTGGACTGTTCTAAATATCAAATACGTTTATTACGTTTATGTATATATTTTAAAGTATGAGAAAAAATGATGATTCAAACTTTTATGTTTTTATATTATCTTTACATTTCTTTTTTTTTTCAACTGCTTTCTATATTTTTTTACGATCTCATACGATACATGAACCTGCTTGATTGTAGGTACAATACGCTGCAATACAGAAGCATTGTATTTTATCCATCCTCTACAAAGTCAGGGGTACATAATGGCAGACTGGAGGCCCTCAGTAGACTGCCATCACAGCCCATTAGCACCCTGTGATTTAATTATGGAGGGGAGCGGTGATGGGGGTGACAAGGGAACATACCACCTCATTTAGATGCCACAGTCGTTGGCTTCTAAGAAATTAATATGCTGTCGCTGAAGCTAGCTACTATCGTTGTAATTAAAGATGGTATAACACAGTTAAGATCCCACCGTTCCATAGAGAGGGCTCAGTTCCTTAGTCCACGTCATACACCAAGACCCAATATGTGATATATACAGTGGGGAAAATAAGTATTTGATACACTTCCGATTTTGCAAATTTTCCCTCACACTCATTCACACTCCAACCTCTCCACCATGGCCAAGACCAAGGAGCTGTCTAAGGACACCAGGGACAAAATTGTAGATCTGCACAAGGTTGAGATGGGCTATAGGACAATAAGCAAGCATCTTGTTGAGAAGGCAACAACTGTTGGTGCAATTATTAGAAAATGGATGAAACACAAGATGACTCTCAATGTTCCACGATCTGGAACTCCATGCAAAATCTCGCCTTGTGGGGTAAGGATGATTCTGAGAGAGGTCAGGAATCAGCCCAGAACTACACGGGAGGACCTGGTCAAAGACCTGAAGAGAGCTGAGACCACAGTCTCAAACATTACTATTAGTAACACACTACGCCGCCATGGATTAAAATCCTGCAGGGCATGCAAGGTTTCCCTGCTCACACCAGCACATGTCCGGGCCCGTTTGAAGTTCGCCAGTGACCATTTGAATGATCCAGAGGAGGCATGGGAGAAGGTCATGTGGTCAGATGAGACCAAAATAGAACTTTTTGGTATCAAGTCCACTCGCAGTGTTTGGAGGAAGAAGGAGGATGAGTACAACACCATGAACACCATTCCAACCATGAAGCATGGTGGGAGAAACATCATACTTTGGGGGAGCTTTTCTGCAAAAGGGACAGGACAACTGCACCGTATTGCAGAGAGGATGGATGGGGTCATGTATCGCGAGATTTTGGCCAACATCTCCTTCCCTCAGTAAGAGCATTGAAGATGGGTTGTGGCAGCATCTTCCAGCATGACAATGACCCAAAACACACAGCCAGGGTAACTAAAGAGTGTCTCCCTAAGAAGGTTCTGGAGTGGCCTAGCCAGTCTCCAGACCTGATCTCAATAGAAAATCTTTGGAAGGAGCTGAAACTCAATGTTGCCCAGCGATAGCCCCAAAACCAAAAAGATCTGGTGAAGATCTGTATGGAGGAGTGGGCCAAAATCCCGGCTGCAGTGTGTGCAAACTTGCTCTAGAACTACAGGAAAAGTCTGAAATCGGTAATTGCAAACAAAGGTTTCTGTACCAAATATTAAATATTTAATACAATAGAAAACCAGAATGTATTTCATGCAATAAAATGAAATTAATTATGTAAAAATCATACAATCTAATTTTCTGTTTTTTTTAAGATTCTGTCACTCACAGTTGAAGTGAACCTACGATAAAAATTAGAGACCTCTCCATTCTTTGTAGGTAGGAAAACTTGCAAAATCAGCAGTGTATCAAATACTTATTCTCCCCACTGTATGTATGTCACTGTAAACAGATGCGTGGATGCAACGGCACAGAAGATGTAGACACAGTGGTAACTTAACCAAAAATTATTTATCAATCTAACACAACGGTTTAGGTGAATAAGTTACAGAATTAAGAAGGATTGCTAAATTATTGGAACGTAGTGAAGTATTTTACAATGGAAATGTATACCGCTTTATGGGGGTGGGAGTTGCTATAACAATTCTAACAATGAAAACTTCATCTTACAAGGCAACATACAATAATGATGGATCATGTCTTGGTCCTAATACCCTGGTCTATAGTGTGTCACAGCCAGTCCATCTGGTACTCTTCCCCGTTGATGCTGGCATGTTGTCAGTAACAATCTCAGTACAGGCCCTAAAGAGAATCAGTCGTACTACTGATTTAGGCTGTAAGTCCATTATTGACTAGCTGCTTCAGCAATGCGTTTACCCAGACGCCTCTGTTTCCTGAAGCAAGGACCCAAGTCCCCTCTGTACAGTGATTTACACCACAGTCATCTGAGTTCCTCTGATCGGCTCCCTCTCTCTCAATTCCTCTGATCTTCCCTCTTGGTTGTCTTGATCCCTCTGGTCGGCTCTCTCTCTCCGATCCCTCTACCTTGATTCCTCTGATTGGCTCTCCCTCACTCTCGATTCCTCTGATCGTCTACCTCTCTCGGGTCATCTCGGTCCCTCTGGTTGACCTTCTCTCTCAGATCCCTCTTCCTCCCTCAAGGCTGAGGCTTCACTTCACTGCTCCTGTGCTGGTAGTTGCGGCCATAAACCAGTTCAGCTACTTCAATACGTCTGTTCTGAAACAAGTTCAGCCGTCGACCCCTTCCCTACTCTGCTCCCCTGGGCCTTTTATAATTCTTAGCTGTGGAGATTGTGGGCCCCAATGGAGACAGTGCCGATAATGTCTGGAAATTGTCTGAATTGTAAAGCGCTGTGGAATATGTTAGCGCTATGTAAATAAAAAGATTATTATTAAAAAAGAAAAACTGAAATATCACATATCATAAGTATTCAGACCCTTTGCTCAGACACTCATATTTAAGTCATATGCTGTCCATTTCCTTGTGATCCTCCTTGAGATGGTTCTACTCCTTCATTGGAGTCCCGCTGTGTTTAACTAAACTGATAGGACTTGATTTGGAAAGGCACACACCTGTCTATATAAGACCTCAAAGATCACAGTGCATGTCAGACCAAATGAGAATCATGAGCTCAAAGGAACTGCCCAAGGAGCTCAGAGACAGAATTGTGACAAGGCAGAGATTGGGCCAAGGTTACAAAAGAATTTCTGCATTACTCAAGGTTCCTAAGAGCACAGTGGCCTCCATAATCCTTAAATGGAAGAAGTTTGGGACCAGCAGAAGTCTTCCTAGACCTGGCCGTACAGCCAAACTGAGCAATCGTGGGAGAAGAACCTTGGTGAGAGAGGTAAAGAAGAACCCCTAGATCACTGTGGCTAAGCTCCGGAGATGCAGTAGGGAGATGGGAGAAAGTTCCACAAAGTCAACTATCACTGCAGTCCTCCACCAGTCGGGCCTTTATGGCTGAGTGGCCCGACGGAAGCCTCTCCTCAGTACAAGACATATGAAAGCCTGCATAGAGTTTGCTCAAAAACACATGAAGGACTCTCAGACTATGAGAAATAAGATTCACTGGTCTGATGAAATGAAGATTGAACTTTTTGCTGATCATTCTAAGCTGTATGTGTGGAGAAAACCAGGCACTGCTCATCACCTGCCCAATACAATCCCAACAGTGAAACATGGTGGTGGCAGCATCATGCTGTGGGGGTGTTTTTTAGCTGCAGGGACAGGACAATTGGTTGCAATTGAAGGAAACATGAATGCAGCCAAGTACAGAGATATCCTGGATGAAAACCTCATCCAGAGTGCTCTGGACCTCAGACTTGCCCGAAGGTTCACCTTCCAACAAGACAATGACCCTAAGCACACAGCTAAAATAACAAAGGAGTGCCTTCAGAACAACTCTGTGACCATTCTTGACTGGCCCAGACAGAGCCCTGACCTAAACCCAATTCAGCATCTCTGGAGAGACCTGAAAATGGTTGTCCAATAACGTTCACCATCCAACCTGACAGGACTGGAGAGGATCTGAAAGGAAGAATGGCAGAGGATCCCCAAATCCTGGTGTGAAAAACTTGTTGCATCATTCCCAAGAAGACTCATGGCTGTACTAGCTCAAAAGGGGGCTTCTACTCAATACTGAGCAAAGGGTCTGAATACTTATGACCATGTGATATTTCAGTTTTTCTTTTTTAATAAATTTGCAAAAATGTATACATCTCTGTTTTTTTCAGTCAGGATGGGGTGCAGAGTGTACTTTAATGAGAAAAAAAATGAACTTTTTAGAATTTACCAAATGGCTGCAATGAAACAAAGAGTGAAAAATTTAAAGTGGTCTGAATACTTTCCATACTCACTGTATATATACATATTATATATATATATATATATATATATATATATATATATATATATATATATATACACACACAGGGTGGTCCAAAAGTAGGTGGACAGAAAGTGTAATAAGGTTATGAAGGGGGAGATTTATCAAACATGGTGTAAAGTGAAACTGGCTCAGCTGCCCTTAGCAACCAATCAGATTCCACTTTTCATTCCTCACAGACTCTGAGAGCACTTGCGTTGATAAAAAGGGCTTTTGTATTATTGTTCAGAATAAAATTTAATTGTCAATGTTATGCTTGTGTTAGTAAATATAATTTTAGATATAAATCAAAATAAATGTTATTATTTTCTGGCCACCTACTTTTGGACCACCCTATATATTCATATTTTGTATATTTTTAGAAACACTGCCTACCTTTCCAGATTAAATATATAAAATTTAATAGCTCTCTTCCTCTTGCTCTGTAACCACACCCCTGAAGCCATACGCTACCTGTAACGGGTGTCCAATCGACTTGTATAAATGATTGGTGGTGCCAGCTAGTAGTTCCTTTTGTTATTGTGAAGTAGGCAGTGATCGTATCAGGGAATATATATATATATTCCATGCCTTGGAATCGGAGATGTATATACCATACAATCACTGTGAGTTTCCAAATAACCGGCCTAGTAGTGGAATCAGCTGTGGTCTCATCCTTCAGTGAATTGCTTAATTGTTCTGATGACTGGATGCAGCAATGTTGTGTCTCCTGACATTATCCATGACAAAGTGGTGGCAGCGGTGGAATCTGCGTGATCCCCCTGGTGTCGTCCTTGACATATACCCACACTAGTTCTGATACAAACTTGGGCCATCTCATCTTCTGGTCATCTTCCATCGTCCTCAGTATTTGTAGCAACATTCTGTTGAAACGCTCACAGGCCCCATTGTGATAGAGCGTCATTCTGGACTTCTCAATACCATACAGTCAGTGTAGTTCTTCCATTATTCTCCCTTGAAGGCACACTCCCTGGTCGAAATGGATCCTCTTGGACACCCGTATACCTTGATGAAGTCACGACAGATGGCTTGGGCCGCTGACTCAGCCATCTGATCCATGGTAGAGGTTACGACTGCGAACTTTGGGAAGTGATCTTTCATCACCAGGCAGTACCCATAATCGCTGTGGGACGGACCGATCATGAGATAGTCCACCATCAACACTTCTAGCGACTCAGACTTCCTTGTCACTTGAGTAGGCGCTTGCTGTTCCTGTTCAGGAGGTGTAGGCAATTCACACTGATGGCACTTCTTGCAAACTTCCTCTACTACTCAGCAAAGTTGTGGCAAACACACGAGTTGATGTAGCCATTGAAAGGTTCTCTCAGTTCCAAAGTGGGCGCCATTCTCATGAGCTTCCTTTACCACGCTGGAAGCCATCGCCTCCTGATTACCAGCAGTATACGGGGTATATAATCAATAACCACTTGATAAATAGATCAAAGCAAAATAGTGCCATCGCCTCTGGAATCACTACTTGCCATTTAGTTCCAAATTCTCTTGGTAACTCTATCCACCTGTATTACAGGCCATTCTTCTTACAGTCGTTCCCATTTTCCTAGTGTCTCTAAGGTACCGATAGACAAGACTGCTCTCTCTGCACCCTTGAGCTACTGGCCTAGGGTCACCCACTTCCGGAGCTTTGATAGCTCTGAGTGTGACAATTGAAGTTGTGCCCATCCTTGGGCGCCCCAGAACTCAATTTGGTTGGTATTCTCCCCTCGATTCTTGAGAAGCCACTAGAGCTGTTGCAAGTCTGGGGTCTCATCTCCCTCCAATTCTTCGACCACATCCTGGACCGGTCGCTCATGGGTCACTCTTGATAGTGCATCTGCGTGGTTATTTTCAGCTTTCGCCCAATAGGTTCTCTTATACCTGTACTTGGAGATCCTTGCAACCTCTTGTTGTTCCAATGCTCCTAGTTTCGTATTTACTAGATGAGCTAGAGGGTTGTTGTCCTTCCGCACATGAACTTCAAACCCCGACAGATACTCTGCAATCTTCTCAGTCATGGCCCACACCAGGGTCAATAGTTCGTGTTTGAACAAGCTGTAGCTCTCAGGGTTTCTCTCTGTGTCCCATAGGAATTGACTAGCATAAGCAATCACTCGTTCCTGTCCTGCATGGACCTGGGCCAACAGAGCTCACAGACCGTAGAGACTCCTGTCAGTGTATAACACGAATGGTTTTGAGAAGTCTGCATAGGCCAAGATGGGAGCATTTTTTAATGCAAGTTTCAGTGCCTGGAAGGCCTCTTCTTGCCTCAGCCCAAACTGGATTGGCCAACTCTTGAGACCACCTGCTGTCTTCCTTAACAACTCATGTAGGGGTGCTGCCATCTTTGCAAAGTCTTTTATGAATCTTCTGAAGTACCCAGACAAACCCAAGAATGCTTTCATCTCTCTCAAGGGGGTTGGGGAAGCCACTTTCTCCTTCGTCATGTACACACCTTCACTGGTGACTGTATGTCCCAGATACTCAATCTCCTTCTGAAACAGGTGACACATTTGGGGCTTTATCTTCAGTCCATGCTTCTGAAGCCACTCTAGCCCTGGTCCCAATCGAGCAAGATGCTCTTGAAATGTGGTGGAGTATATTACAATATCATCCAGATATATTAGCATTGCTTCAAAGTTCAAGTCATCAAGACATCTCTCCATCAACCACTGAAACGTCCCCAAGGCGTTAGTCAGCCCGAATGACATCAAATTATACTCAAACAGTCCCATAGAGAGGATGAAGGCTGCCTTCTGCCTATCACACTCGGCCATGGGAACCTGCCAGTAGCCTCTGGCCAAGTCCAGAGAGGAAAAGTATCCAGCTTTCCATAGTGCCAACAGAGCTTCTTCTATCCCTGGCATAGGGTATGAGTCTTGGACCGTACAGGTGTTCATCCGTTGATGGTCCAGAAGAAGGATGGGACTCTGAGATTCTGTGTGGACTAACACAATGGGCGCAGCCCAGGGGCTCTGATAAATTCACCGCATTCAATCTTGCAAGGTTTTCCTGCATTAAGTAGACTTGCACCATTTCCTTCCTGGGAGTTAACCGTAGGCTCGTTCCACTGAATTTAAGGCATCTTAATAATACTTGTCCCTGGCACACTGTTGTCAGTGTACGGGCAACCAGCAGTCCTGGCATGACGTGTCCAGTCCCCTGAGGATCAATCTGCACTTCCATTTCTTCCAAGGACGTATGAACCTGGACCAGCATAGTGAGCATTGTCTGGCCATGTGGCAGGGTCATGGTGCGAATAGTGGGTACCACTACTTTATCCAGGGCCTGAGAAGCAACTGGTGATCTCTGGATATGACTGGCCCAGATTAGCTGCTGGAATATCCTTCTTCTAGGATGGTGCTATGTCGCTTGCCTCCTACCGCTTCCTCGCCGGCCAATCGCCAGGAACTGCCCTACATTCTTCAGGACATTCATCCCCAACGTCACAAATGGTTCATCCTCGATGGGGCCCTTCACCAAAACAATTCCTTTTTTACCTATGTTTTTGCCAGCACACTCGTATGTCCATCCATACCACTCCCGCTACTGGGATGGGTAACTGGTTCACAGCCATCAATCGGATGATTGAGCTCTCCCTCAATCGTGCAACATTTGGGAACCAATGACAGAAATATGTTTCAGGCATGGTAGTCACCTGAAAACCATTTATCCACCAGACAACAAATTTTCTGTTTGTTCAACTCAGCCCGTGAAGTGGGACTTTCAGAAATGACATTTTCAAAGCTTTCAGTCCCCCTTGCAGAGGAACCTGGCCCCACGTTGTGCTCCCTAACTGCGGGGTGTCTTCGTTTAAAGGCCACCTCAGTCATTTGCCATCACGACTTGTGCAATTCCTTGACATGTGTCTCATTCCTCCACAGTTCCAGCATTCAACTCTGCGATCCTCTAGCTGGTGCCTAGGTCTGAATTGTTGATTCTTGGCTTCGTTTCATACCGAAGCTCCGAATCTGACTCTTGTACGCCCTCAGTCAACTTAGTGATGTGAGCCGTTACTTCCTGTAATGCATTTGCAAATTGAATGACTGTCTCACACTCTCTAGCAAAATCCCAACCCCAACACAACCCTAACCCCAACCCTAATACAACCCCAACCCTAACCCTAGCCCAACCCTAACCCTAGCTCAACCCTAACCCTAACCCAACCCTAACCTTAGCCTAACCTTAACCCTAGCCCAACTGACGCTCCCCCAGGGCCGTGGGGTACTCGGCAGCCGGGCCTATGGATGCCGGTATGGGGAATATTACGGTGGCTGGCCCGGTCCGTGACCCAGGGCGGTCAATAAAAAAAAGGGGATTATTTATAGGGGATTTGTGAAGTTTTCGTGACGCCACCTGTGGAATGCGGCTAAAGGGTGCCGCCGCTGCGGAGCAGTCCTCTGGAGCTGGTGTTACGACAGCAGGGATGGTGTGGCTCTCCACAGGTAGAGCTAGCTCCAGAGCAGTGTAGGATGTGTAAGTTGCGCTGGGCGTTGTAGTGCCGGGAGGCAAGAGGGCGCAGATGAAAGAATGGACGGAGGCAGTACTGTGCAGTCATCCGAGTTTTTACTCACAGTTCTTATGACAGTTCCACTGGTGCACTGTACGGGTGCCAGCCTCCCACGTCGCGCTGCAATCACCAGGCAGGGATTCAGCTCTTCCTCAGGCAGATTAGGAGCACCTGACAGAACCCCACTTTCTTGTGTTCCAGCTAAACCGTCTTCACGCTGGGTCTTTCTCCCTCCTCCCCTGCGCTTCCCACTCTCAATCCCACTCGGGTGCTCTGAAGTCCCTCCTGTCTTGTTGGAGTTCCTGGACCTGCTTGACCCTCACGGGGATTAGAATGAGGCTTCGGCAACTGACGATATAAGCCAGAAGCCTCCGGTTTTCCCAGCCGAGACTTAGAGTAACACGACTGGACCAGGGGCCGGTCCCCTTCTTGCGGCCTACGATCCCTCTATCTTCTGACAGATTCGGGGAGGACTGGTGCCATCCTGCACTCGCCGTACCCCCTGGGATCCCTTCTTTAGATCGGAGCCTACTCCTCTGCTCCCCTCCTGGGTCTCTAGGACTGGGCCCTGCTTGTGGAGCAGAGCTCCTAAAGAGACTCTGCTCCCTGACTGACTTCACTCTCTTCTGTCCTGACTCATCTGCCACCCTAAGATGGCTTCCCTTTTTATACCTCACTCTATGGTGCTCCCCTAAACTGCTTCCTCCACCCACACCCACTACTGGTTCCCCCTACCTCTGGGTTCCCCCCACTCCAGCCAGGGTCAGGGCTCAGCAGAGACACAATGCATCTTGCCCTTCCAGCCAGCCTGGAGCAGTGTAGTGATGAATGCGGGTGTTGGGGACCCGGGCAGCACTCCCCCCTTACCTGAAAGAAGGAGACACCACATTTCTATTTACATTCGTCTTTTTGATCACGTTTTATTCCATTTCTTGTTTGGCGGTATGATGATAAAGCATCGTTTTTTGCTTCATTTTTTTATTTATTTACCGTGTTCACTAAAGGGGTTAACTAGTGGGACAGTTTTATAGGTCAGGTCATTCCAGACGCGGCAATACCAAATATGTGTACTTTTAATGGTTTATATTTTTTTTTACATAACATTATTTATTTATTGGTACAATATATATATATTTTTTTAATAATTTTATTAAATATTTTTACAATTTTTTTTTTTCCTTCACTTTCTGACATTTTTCTTACTTTTACACATTGTCCCACTATGGGACTTTCACTTTTTACAGCCTGATCAACTGTATAGCACAGGAATGCAGCACCCTCCCTGTGCTATGTAGCCTGTCAGCGCTGCACAGGGAGAAGTTACTTTGGTTGCGCACTGTGCATGACCAAAGTAACTTCCTGCCTTCTGGTGACCCGGATGTTGTCATGATGACATTGGGTTACCATGACAACACCCGGGACCGGACGCCGCTGGATGGCGGAGAGGAGGTAAGTATCGCGCTTACCTTCCCCCTTGCTCCCACAATGCTGCGATCGATTTTGACCTCTCCCTCCACATAATACCGGGTGTCAGCTGTGACAATCGGTGATCTCGCCCACACAGCCTGTAATACGTAACAGGCTCTTAAGTCCCAGGGCGCAGATACGTATTAGTACGTCGTGGGCTAGAAAGGGGTTCAAAATGGGTTGTGGCTGCAAGACAATGACCCAAAACATACAGCCAAGGCAACAAACGATTGGCTCAAAAAGAAGCACATTAAGGTCATGGAGTGACCTAGCCAGTCTGCAGACCTTAATCCCATAGAAAACTTATGGAGGGAGTTGAAGCTCCGAGTTGCCAAGCGACAGCCTCAAAATCTTAATGATTTAGAGATGATCTGCAAAGAGGAGTGGACCAAAATTCCTCCTGACAAGTGCACAACCCTCATCATCAACCACAAAAAAGTCTGACTGCTGTGCTTGCCAACAAGGGTTTTGCCACCAAGTATTAAGTGTTGTTTGCCAGAGGGATCAAAGACTTATTTCTCACCGCAAAATGCAAATAAATTTATCTAATTTATACAATGTGATTTTCTTGATTTATTTTGGATATTCTATCTCTCAATGTTAAAATTAACCTACCCTTAAAATTATAGACTTTTCATGTCTTTGTCAGTGGTCAAACTTACAAAAACAGCAAGGGATCAAATAATTATTTCCTTCACTGTATATTTTACTCGAATATGCAAATAGTTTCTTCAGAGATTAAAAAACTATTTACATCCAATAGATGGCACTAGAGTTTCTGTCCTTTACTTCTCTGAAGAGACAATTTGCATATTTAAATTCCCAGAGGAGCATTGCAAGCAGGGCCGGCGTCAGCACTCGGCGAACCCGGGCAGGTGCCGGGGCCCTGAGCAGGCAGGGGGGCCTACCCACCGTTTGGGACACCAGCGCGATATGGAGCCCGTGATCGGGGGGAGTCCGGGCCCCATGAAGTCCAGCTCCCACGAGTCCACATCCCCCGCTTGCTCAGGGTCCTGACACAATTCTTACCTCTCACCATTCCTCTGCAGAGTCTGTCTCTTCCTCGTCTCCTGACTCTGATGTCTCAGGTCAGAGGGCGCGATGACGTATTTCCAGCACGCCCTCTGCTGAGCAGTCACAGCACAGAGAGCGGGAAGACGGCGACGCTGAGGAGTCCGGAGCTGATCAGCGGCAGTGAGGAGAGGTGAGTATTTTATTTTTTTATGTATGGAGCCATGGAACATTTTTATGGGGGCCAGTATACAGCATGGAGCATTAATATGAAGGCCAGTATTCTACATGGAGCATTATATGGGGGGCCAGTATTCTGCATGGAGCATTATATGGGGGCCAGTATTCTGCATGGAGCATTATATGAGGTCCATTATTCTGTATGGAGCATTATATGGGGTCCATTATTCTGTATAGAGCATTATATGTGGTCCATTAATCTGTATGCAACATTATATGTGGTCCATTATTCTGTATGGAGCAATATATGGGGCCCATAATACTGTATGGAGGACTATGTAGTGCCCATAATACTGTATGGAGGACTATGTGGTGCCCATAATACTGTATGGGGACTATGTGGTGCCCATTATACTGTATGGAGGACTATACTGTCCGGTTTGCACTGTGCACTGTGAGGAGTCACCGATTTTTGAGCTATTGTAGAATTTTCAATAGATATCACTCATGTAATGCAAGAAGTAAGTGAAATCTTTGGCATTGTACTATACCTAGATTTCTCTGCATTATGAATTGTGCTTTGTGTTAAAGGTGCCCACTGAGACTCTTTCGCCCGGGCCCAAGGAAATCTGGAGCCGGCCCTGATTGCATGGCCTACACTGTGTGCAGAATTATTAGGCAAGTTGTATTTTAGAGGATTATTTTTATTATTGATCAACAAATATGTTCTCAATCAACCCAAAAGACTCATAAATATCCAAGCTTAATATTTTTGGAAGTTGGAGTGTTTTTTTTTTAGATTTGGCTATCTTAGGAGGATATCTGTTTGTGCAGGTAACTATTACTGTGCAGAATTATTAGGCAACTTAATAAAAACCAAATATAATCCCATCTCACTTGTTTATTTTCACCAGGTAAACCAATATCAGTGCACAAAATTTAGAAATAAACATTTCTGACATGCAAAAACAAAAAACAAAAAAATTAGTGATCAATATAGCCACCTTTCTTTATGATGACACTCAACAGCCTTCCATCCATAGATTCTGTCAGTTGCTTGATCTGTTTTCGATCAACATTGTGTGCAGCAGCCACCACAGACTCCCAGGCACTGTTCCGAGAGGTGTACTGTTTTCCCTCCCTGTAGATCTCACATTTTATGATGGACCACAGGTTCTCTATGGGGTTCAGATCAGGTGAACAAGGGGGCCATGTTATTTTTTTTTCTTCTTTTAGACCTTTACTGGCCAGCCACGCTGTGGAGTAGTTGGATGCATGTGATGGAGCATTGTCCTGCATGAAAATCATGTTTTTCTTGAACGATACCGACTTCTTCCTGTACCACTGCTTGAAGAAGTTGTCTTCCAGAAACTGGCAGTAGGTCTGGGAGTTGAGCTACACTCCATCCTCAACCCGAAAAGGTCCCACAAGTTCATCTTTGATGATACCAGCCCATACAGTACCCCACCTCCACCTTGCTGGCGTCTGAGTCGGAGTGGAGCTCTCTGCCCTTTACTGATCCAGCCTCTGGCCCATCCATCTGGCCCATCAAGAGTCATTCTCATTTCATCAGTCCATAAAACCTTGGAAAAATCAGTCTTAAGATATTTCTTGGCCCATTCTTGACGTTTTATCTTATGTTTCTTGTTCAAAGGTGGTCGTTTTTCAGCCTTCCTTACCTTGGCCATGTCCCTGAGTATCGCACACCTTGTGCTTTTTGATACTCCAGTAACGTTGCAGCTCTGAAATATGGTAAAACTGGTGGCGAATGGCATCTTGGCAGCTTCACGCTTGATTTTCCTCAATTCATGGGCAGTTATTTTGCGCCTTTTTGGCCAACACGCTTCTTGCGACCCTGTTGGCTATTTGCCATGAAACGCTTGATTGTTCGGTGATCACACTTCAAAAGTTTGGAAATTTCAAGACTGCTGCATCCCTGTGCAAGACATCTCACAATTTTGGACTTTTCAGAGCCCGTCAAATCTCTCTTCTGACCCATTTTGCCAAAGGAAAGTAAGTTGCCTAATAATTAAGCACACCTTATATAGGGTGTTGATGTCATTAGTCAACACCCCTCCTCATTACAGAGATGCACATCACCAGATTTACTTAATTGGTAGTTGGCTCTCAAGCCTATGCAGCTTAGAGTAGGACAACATGTATAAAAAGTATCATGTGATCAAAATACTCAGTTGCCTAATAATTCTGCACACAGTCTATAAATCTGCTTACACCAACTTGGCACTCTCCACAAGGAGAAACATTACCCTTTAGGCCTCAGTTAAGCCCCCGTCTCACATAGCGAGATCGCTAGCGAGATCGCTGCTGTGTCACGGTTTTGGTGACGCAACAGCGACCTCACCAGCGATGTCACTATGTGTGACACTTTGCAACGATCAGGCCCCTGCTGTGAGGTCGCTGATCGCTGCAAAGTGTCCTGGACCATTTTTTGGTCGTTGCTCTCCCGCTGGTCAGCACACATCGCTGTGTGTGACCAGCGGGAGCAGCGATCAGGCTGGTAACCATGATAAACATCGGGTTACTAGGGGCACACGCGCACTTAGTAACCCGCTATTTATCATGGTTACGAGCCTGCTAAAGTGAGCGGTAACCTCCCGCTCACTGTAGCAGAGTGGTAACCATGATAAACAACGGGTTACTAGGAGCGCGTGTGCCCCTAGTAACCCGATGTTTACCATAGTTACCAGCCTGCTCCTGCTTCAGCAGGCTCGTAACCAGGAGCAGGACATCGTGGAAAGATTCTTTCCACGATGTCGCTGCTCCCCTGATCGTTGGTGAGCCTGCCTGTTTGACAGCTCACCAGCGACCACATAGCGACGCAGCAACGATCCCTGACAGGTCGTATCGTTGTCGGGATCGCTGCAGCGTCGCTAAGTGTGACGGGGCCTTTAGAGACATCTCATAGATCCAAATCAGATCTCCTGCTTTGCACTGAGATGGGTCAACACCCCGAAACACATGTCTGCAAATGGAGTGTCTGGTTTGGCTTCTTATCATAAGTCACGTGGTAAGGCTCATTAAATGGTTGATATTGACTTTTAGGATTGTTACATGGAATAGGTGCTACAGATCAATTTCTCTGCCTCTCTGAAGAGGTAATTTGCATATTTACATTCCCAGAGGAACATTGCATGGCCTATAGGTCTCCTTAGGTCAACATGGCACTCTCCAAAAGGAGAAATGTTCTTAGACCTCTGTTTTACTCTAAAAACGCTGCGTTTCAGAGTAAACATGTTTTGAAAGTGTCTTGGATGACTAGTCTCAGGCTGGTCTCCCTCCTGCTCCCCGAGACTGACAGATCTCCCCCTACATGTGTGGCCCGAGCTGTGTGCATCTACTGTCAGGTTCCCTTTAATGAAACAGATCTAAGCCATGCCACATTGCAGCCCATAGAATATTATCTTCCTTGCATCATGTGTTTCATTTTAGTTTCATGGATTATAGTAGATGTAAGTACGGTAGATGAGCAATGTATGTATTATTTTAAATTTTAATATCCTTCTTTGGGTTCTGCTACATGAGACACACATATACCTTGCCTGCATTGTCTGCAATAAATGGGAGTTAATGGTCATAAAAGTCTTCAAAAAGTGATATAGCCCATCCCCCAGAGACCAGGGGTGACAGGGGCTATGGACACAGCCTTATCTGTATGCATGTGGCCTTGCTATCCTGCCTTATCTAGGTCACAAGGAGCACAATAAAGCTGTCATCTGTCATTAAACCCTCAGAAACTCTTCCAGATGATATTTCACAATGAAAGGTGCCCATACACATTAGATAAATGTCAGCCACTGATTTTGTCAGGATCAGATTGTCACCTAATGTATTTGTGGATCACCAATTTGTATCCCAAAAGAGGTAATGAGGACAAGAGGAATCATAGTGTTGGATTTCAACCATTAAAATCAGGAAAAATATATATCTTTGTGTTAGTCAGAAGATAGAAAAATATTTCGATTTGATAGTCCTCAGTGGTTATCTTTTAATCGCTAACATAAAAGATGGTAACAAATTGAAAGCTTTTGAGACTACTCAGGTCTCTTCATCAGGCATAGTATAACCCAAATCTGAGTGTTAGGTCTCTTTATCAGGCATGGTATAACACAAGTAATCTCGAAAGCTTTCAATCTGTTACCATCTTTTCAGTTCGCCACTGAAAGGTATCAACTACTGAAAACTCTCCATCCGCATGTCCCTGGCAGGAAAAACGCATGTACAATCCGCATGTACAATCCATATGTAAAATCCACATGTACAATCCGCATGCGTTTTTTCTGCCAGGGAGATGCAGAAACGCTCAGGAAAAAATCCGGAGCATTTCTGCATCATGGGCACATAGCCTCAATTTGTAATTTATTTTTTTTTACATGAAAATGGTGTATCACATATCTAGAATAATTCATGCCACTTTGTTTTTTGTTTTTTTATTCTCTTTCTTCTTGGATCCCTTAGGTATACCAAGATGACCAAGACCAAGGTCTTCTTGGCTTTTCTCCCCCTAGCTGTGCAGGGAACTGCAACATAGTCCCATTGACTGACCTCATCCTTCTGAAAATCTGCAAAGGTCCTGGCAGTTGTAAATCTTTGGCCAGTCATGTCTGCAAATTGCAGCATTGACTGGCTGAGCGTTTGCTCCATGTCCCTGTCTGCACAGAGGACGAGCACAAGAGCTGCCTGACATTAACATGCAATAGTCTGGTCTGTAAATCAGACCAGACTAGAGAATGCTGTGATGTTCTTTTTACCTGCGTCTCACAGGCTCATAGGCTAACATTGGGTCTGTGTGCTGTCTATTCTACCTTACCCCTTAGACACCATGTCAGAGGCCTCTCATCCGGCCAAATCAGACCCAGCTTTGCACTGATGAGTGGCTTACACCCTGAAATACGTGTCTGGTCTGGCTTCTTATCCTTAGTCATGTGTCAAAACTCCTAAAAAGGGTAGATATTGATTTTTTTGGATTGTTACATCCAATTCCTGGCACTAGAGGTGATATCCTCTTTCTGTCTAAAGAAGCTATTTGCATATTTAAACCTACCCTTGATATGCCACTATTTGATGCTGTGGAATACCCTTTATAATGTGCACTAAACTAAAACAAATCTATTCTGGTTCCTTCCCTTTAAGGGGTTTTAGTCACCGTGAAGACTATAAAGGTCTCAGCACATAATTGGTGTTATGAAAAATAACATTATTGGGGGGTTACTCCTAGTAAATCATCTTAATAAAAAATTAGTTCCATCTCTACAGTCTTAAATGTTGCAAAACTTGCTCCAGTAAAAGATTATGCTAGAAAACACTTCTCACATATCAAACCCCCTGGCAAAAATAGCTTCTAGGAAAATGGTTCGTTGAGGATTTATGAAATCATGTTTATAGATCAGTGAAGGAAATAACATCTGTTCCCCCCTACAGGCGGTGCACTGCTCCCCTCTCCAAACCCAGCATTTGCCCCATGTTACATGCCCATAGGCTGTGATAACACAACAAGCTGAGCTGGAGAGTTGGGGTTGCACACGTATAGGACGTAGGAGATTCAGCTTTAGCTATCGATGATAAAATGTCTGAGAAAAAAGGCTTAATAGTGAACAGTTCACGGATTAATACCATAAATAAAATGCATGATCCTGCAAACAGAAAATTGGAAAACAAAATCTCAAATACTGTATGTTCTGGCTGCTGAACAATTTGGTTTGAGTGAACACAGCAAGTTTTTCCTAAATCAGAAGGTATTCACATTAAATCCAGCTCAGAGCTGCACAAAAAAAGAAAATATGTAAATTGCTCCTGTCTGCCCCTAGTGGACAACGACGCATACATTATACAAATTTGGACTGTCGATAACAAACAAAATAAGTCCTGCCCTCTCGCTATTTAATGCCACCTTATGACTACATGACGGTAAAATATTTCTACCATATACAGTCAATATAATCCTACTTTCAGCACACAAATAAATACAACCTCAAGAAGCGTACATTATCTCATATAGTTCCTACGTGGTAATCCAAAGAAATTCCCAAATAATACTACCAGGCGGCACAAAAAATACTGGGTGGCTTCAAACTAATCCTGTACATCCAGAACTGTGGAGTTAGAGTCCAGAGACCACCTAAAAAGTACAGAGACATTTATTACAACTGACGTTCAGCTCCAGCAATGGAAGATGTGGAAACTGTTATATTGAGGAAAGAAATGGCAAAAAAACTATCCCCGTTGCACTTAATCAATAGATTTATAGTCTGGTATTTTGGCCAGCAGTATCTCTCCAATTACTGACCGGTGAGATTCTGAGGGGGATGTGTCATTTCATGTCTCCTTACCCTACATAGGGTCTTTTTGGGCTTGTCTCTTGGACTACATGGGATAGTTATGTGAAGCCTTTTGGACTTTCTAGCTTGTTTTTTAAAGGATGCATTTTGATAGTGTTTTTTGGAGGTGCACATGTTTTTTTTCAGGTGTAACTATGTTCAGTTTATTTTTTTAACTCTGTGCACGTAATTTTTAATTTCTGTGCATTTATTTTCTTTTTTTATGTTCTGTGCATTGCAAGTTGATGATCTAATGGAATAATAGAGTTAAAGGGGTTGTCCGGTTAGTATAAATTGATGACCTATCTAAAAGATCAACAAGATCAGATTTACGGTGGCTGCATGTAAACACATGCACTGCACAGCTCCATTCAATGTATAGTGGTCACTGATGGGATCTGCAGAACAGAACAGTGTCTATTCAAAAAATAGGATCTGCACTGCAGCACCCAGCAGTGGCCACTACACATTGAAATGAGCTGTGTAGTGCAGGAGTGTTCCATGTGTTTATCTCCAGCCACCACTGATGCCACCACTGATGCTTGTTATAGCTAATTGGGGGTGATGCCAGCTACTGGACCTTCACCAACCTGGTATTGATGATCTATTAAAGGGTCAAATTCTGACTGGACCTCCCCTTTAAGATTTTGTTAATGTCTGTGCTGAGCATTTGCATTCATCTACTCCTTAAAGGGGTTGTGCAGTACTTTAGATTAGCCCCTCATGTATCCCCACCCAGATGCCTAAGACTTTTTGTAAATACCTTCTGCTGTTGATAATGCCTGTGAGCGGCGCTATCACTGGGCGCTCACAGGCATCACGTGACCCCCGGCTGCAGCCGGCTCTGACAAGTGCTGGCACAATCTTCCTGGTTCCAGGTGGATGCCAGGCTGTGGGTGGGGTTACCCCCCGCATCACACGCGGCATCCACCGCGTGCTCTACCTCTCCCCATTCATTGGGAAAGCGCGCGGTAGATGCCGGGTGTGACGCGGTGGGTAACCCCGCTCACAACCCAGCAGCCACCGCGGGGACCCCAGCGCTGAGTCACGCCTCACTTGTCATGACGTCGGCGCTGGGGGTCACGTGATGCCTGTGAGCGGCCACCAATAGCACCACTCACAGGCAGTATCAGCAACAGAAGGTATTTACAAAAAGTCTTAGGGACCTGGGGGGGTTAAATGGGGGGGTAATCTAAAGTACCGCACAACCCCTTTAATATGAGCAAAATGGGAATGATGGAAGTGCTAGATCCTTTAACTGATTGTGGCCGGACGTACCCAACAATCATTATTGATTATAAGGCCACGTTCACATGTTCAGTATCTGGTCAGTCTTTTACATCAGTATATATCAGCCAAAGCCAGGAGTGGGTAAAAAATGCAGAAGAGGTGCGAATGTTTCCATTTTACTTTTTCTCTGATTGTTCCTCTCCTAATTTTGGCTTACAAATGCTGATGGAAAAAAAAATCAAATACTAAACGTGTGAACGTGGCCTAATAGGGTCTGACAGGTTTCTTTCATAATGACAGGTGCTCTGTTTTGTGCAATATTTTTGCCAAAATCTGCAATGGAGGCACTGAACAAAGTATTAGGCCACAGCCCCACTATCAGTATTTGGTCAGTACTTTTTCTCAGGAGTGGGAGCCAAAACCAGGAGTGGGTGATAAGTGCACTTGTTTCTATTATACCTTTTCTCTGATTGTTCCTCACCTGGTTTTGGCTCCCACTCATGAGAAAAAATACTGACCGAATACTGACCAAATACTGATAGTGGGGCAGTGGCCAAATACTGATAGTGGGACCGCGGCCTTACTAGAAATGTATCTTCCTTTACCTTGGTGATTATATTGCCATGGCTGTGAACTCCACATCATCTTTTCTGCAGTCATATAGTTATATATACATAGTACTATGTAAATGAGCTCCTAATCCCTAATGTACACTTTACCGAGCACTGAGTGTGGAATTGCGTCTGCAGAGGAACTGATTGTACTGATTGTACAGATGAACGAGGCACCTTCAGGTATGTTGAAATTGTACCCAAGGATGAGACAGGCTTATGCAAGTCCACAATTCTCTTTCTGATATCTTGGCTGATTTCTTTAGACTTTCCCACGATGCTACACAAATAAGCAGTGTGTTTCAGGTGTGCATTAAAATACATCCACAGGTGTGTCTCTAATTAACTCAGATGTTGCCAAAAAACCTATCAGAAGCTTCCAAACACATGACATCATTATATGTGCAGTCCAAAATTGTTTAAAGGCATAGTAATCTTAGTGCATGTAAACTTTTGACTTTGCAGTAAGTAATAAAATGCCTTAAAACATTCTCTCTCTCTCATTATTCTGGCATTTGGCAAATATTAAAAATTATGGTAATCCTAATTGACCTAAAATGGGAAAGGTTTATTCTGATTTCATGTCAGATATTGAGAAAAACATATATATATATGTGTCTTTTTATATAGTGTATGTAAACTTCTGGTTTCAACTGTATATAATAATAAACTTGGCAGTTTATTAAAAGAATGATGTGTTGCAGGCTGTGTCTGTACATAGCTAATCAAGTGCATTGTGCCAACTACTGGTCATATAGGTGGTGGGGGGAGAGTCACCTGTTCCCCTGTGGGCCAGTCCAAACCTGGCTTTACTGATCAATTTGCAAGCACTGACATCACCAAGATATAGCCAAACATTAAATATGGCTGTGACGAAACAGCTTCTAATCTTAATCAGCTAGACATCTACATTTGTTAAGCCAAGAGAAATACACTATTGTGTTTGTGTTGACTGTGAATGTATGTGTAGCACCCTGAGGATTCGGCTGCTACAGGGGTATTGCACCTCAACCCAGAGGTGTGATATTCCACTCCCGGGTAAGGATGGAGTGTGGAACTGAGCTCAGATAGACTGCATGCACTACATACATCCCATTTCCGGGGAGCAGGCCGACGGCACTCCCACTTAGAAATGTGCAGGTGCGACCGAGCCTGTTCCTGGCTGGAGTGGGAGGGGGGAGGAACATCCCATGTAGTGTAGGGGCAGATAGGGGGAGCAGTCTGGGTAGTGATAGGAGCTCATTGGGTGCTGGTCACCTGAGCTCACACATAGAGGGATATATAAGGAGGGCACCAACTAGGATCAGGGTCAGACGCAGAGGAGCCTGTCAGACGCAGAGAGTCAGTCAGTGCAGAGGACAAGTCAGCAGGAGAGGAGGAGCGGAAGCTGGCAGAGGAGCAGCTGAAAGAAAGAGAGGCCCTGAAGAGAGAGAGTGGAGTGAAGAAAGACCCAGAGGGAGACAAAGAAGGGACCCAAGAACCCAAATTAGAGCACCGGGTGAGGAGTCAGCAAGAGGGTACCGGAACCCAAGCTGGTGGGGGTAAAGACATTCCCCAGCCAGAGACCGGAGACCGTGGGCAGTGTCTGTCACGGTCACCCACTACATTCACCCGGAAGGCACACCACAGGAAGGGTCAGGGAACCTAAGGCCAAAGGTTGCCCAACAGAAGGCCCGAGGGAGCTGGACTTAGGTGAATCACTGGTGGGGACGGCTGAAGAAAGGACAGAGGGGGAGCTCAGGGCCACGCTCCGGACTTGTTTGGGGGTTGGCCGGATCCAGGACCTGGTGGACGCAGCACGGCTCGGGTGGTCACTTGGAGCTAGAGTGACCAGGAACATCAGCAGTGAGTAAAACCCTTAACTGCACAACCCGACTCTGTCTTCCTTTATCATCTATGCTGCACCACCACAACCCCCATCCTCTGCGCCTGTCCCCTCTGAGGCTATACCCCTCCCGTTGGGGGTTATCCCACCAAGCTGCACATCCACCATCAGCCTCAGCGGACCCTGCTGCAGCGGCGGCCACAGTGACCGCATTACAACGGGTGGCGTAGTCGACACAAAAAGAACTCTAATAACATCAGTAAGGACTGCCACATAACACTTAGCTTGACGCCCTGGGCACGGGACCGGGTCACAGCCGCTCGGAGACTACAACCCCCCCCATCTGATCCGGTGCCGGGTATTCCCCTCAAAAAGGAATATGTCCCAGGGGGCGCGTCAACTTTGGCGTAGTCGGCAGGATTACGTGCCCGCAACACCCGGGTACTGCGTGCCTGAAGAAAAGTGCAAGTTTACCTCAGAAAGAAGACTCCTGCCGGTTCCGGAGGGTCCACGCCATCGGACTCCATCACCAGTCGTTTCCCGCCGATTGTCCGCCATTTCCAGCTTGTTCCCGCCATCTGCAGAGTTTCCCGCCACTGGGAAGCGATTCCCGCCAAAACCGCAGATTTCCCGCCTTGGAAGAGCAGCGGACGCCATTATGGGCGTGCCAAAGGAGGGCAAGAGGCCACCTCCCATCGTGGGCCGGGACAGAAAATGGCGCCAAAAGTGGAAACCGCCCCCACCAACAGAGACTGTGATGCTGGAGGTGTCAGTCAGCGTGAAAGAACTACCCCTGGAGCTGACAGTCACCGAGTTGCCCCGGGACCGCCCTCGAAGTGGGAGGAGACGAAAGAAAAGAGCAAAGATGGGTGTCGCTTGGAGCAGTCTAGAACGAGCGCACCCGGAGGCGAGGTGTCCAGAGCAAGAGCACCCGGAGTCGAGGAGAGAAAGAGTAGACCCGGGAATGGAGCGGCAGCAGTGCAGCACCGGCCCGCTGGCCAGGAGCCTGCAAAAGGAAGAAAGAGGAGAGCAGAGCAGCACCGGCCCGCTGGCCAGGAGCCTGCCGGAAGAAGAGCAGAGCAGCACCGACCCGATGGTCAGGAGCCTGCTAGAGTCAACAACCCCGCTAGGCTTAGCGGAGATCCTGGCGCAGCTTCCCCGAGATCGGGAGTGCGCGCGGAGTGCCCTGGAGGGCCTCGCGGGAAGGATGGCCCGAGTGCAGAGGGAGATCCTGGCGGAGTGGGGCCGGGAGATGGCCCAGCAAGCTGGAACCCGTCCACGGAACCCGCTCCCTTGGAAGAAGACACCGACTACCTCTGCGGATGACGCGGGAGGACCCAAGGCCGGAGACGGCGCAGAAGAGGGAGCGAGACGCATGGCAGCAGGTAAGGGGGATGCCTATACCCCATACCGGAAGACCACTTACCTGCCCCAGCTCCCCGTCGCAGAGCCCGAAAGTCCCCCTGCCGTACCCGAGACCGCCATGACACCGCCACCGACTAGGCCCCGACCGGAAGCCGCCGTCGCGACCCCAGTGACGTCACGCGTCGTGACCCGGAGCGTGGCGAAGGAAGGGAAGCCTCCGGCCTGGTCGCAAGGCCTAGCGTTTCCGGGCGCCGCATCCCCAGCAGAGCCATCTACCTCCGCGGAGCCTCCGGCCTGGTCGCAAGGCCAGGTGGCCCAGGGTGCCGCCGTGTTAACAGTTCCATTTACCTTCCAGATGCCCCAGGCCTGGCCGCAAGGCCTGGGCAACCTGGGCGCCCCCACCATCGCGCCCGCACCCGTAACATCAAGGGTGCCAAATCTGGGAGAGGACCCCTTCAGCCAGCTAGCGTGGCCGGACGGGCGGCCCTTCATCTGGCCCGAAGAATTCTTGGAACTGGAGCGACAAAAGAAGTTAGGTCCCCTGTGTGAGCCCCTGATCCCGGCTCCAAAGCCCGTGACTCGGGTCTCGCCTCCACTAGAAGAAGCCCAATTCGTGTGGGACCCCACGGGAGAAGATTTGATGGGGTTCACCGGAGAGACTCGGGCAGCTGCAGCTGAACGCACAGAGTGTTGCCGTCAACAGCTGGCCGAGTTTAAGAGAGAACGGGAGGAGAGGCGGGTCAGAGAGCAATGGGCCCGGACCCGCAGCGCGGAGCAAAAGAGTCGGACCAGAAGGGACCCCTATGCAGCAGATCGTCCCCGTACCATCGGGACGGTAATAAAGTTTAATGCGCAGCATGGGTGGGGCTTCATAAAGGACCGGAACACCATGGGTGACGTCTTCGTTACCCGACGGGATGTCGAGTCCCACCTGCCAGAGGGTCACAAAGGCCGTGACCTCTACGTCGGTGACGAGGTAACGTTCACCCGGCACAAGTGTGCCAAGGGACCTTACGCCCTCCACGTGCATCGCCTGACAGAGGAGGAGTTGCGGTGTAGGGAGGAGGAGCCAGAAGACCCGGACGGGTTCAAGGCTAGAAGGTACTATGACTGAGATAGTACAAAGGACTGTATATAGTTACCTGTCGGGGTACCCAAGTAACCGTGGCTGCTTTAAAGTTTAGTCCCCGTAGGGACCAGTGAACAGTTTAACCCGTGTGTCCCCTACCCAAACCAGGCTGAGGACTGTGAGCAGCCATCCCTTTACTTGGCCGGGGACTGAGAACGGCCAAACTCCCCTGTACATAGTTGCGCTTTCTAAGGCGCCCCCTACTGGTTTTATGAGAAACTGCTTTTCGGTCGCACTTTACCTGGTCACGAGTTGCACGGTGACCAGAGGAGGAAGAAAGAAAGAGACGACGAGAATGTTATTTATATAAATATATCTACTGTTTTATATAATGTTTTATATGTTTTATATGTTTATATGAAAAAAAAAAAAAAATTTTGTATGTTATGGTGTTTTATGTCTTTACAGCCCGAGGACGTGCTGTGATTTGCCAGGGGGGAATGTAGCACCCTGAGGATTCGGCTGCTACAGGGGTATTGCACCTCAACCCAGAGGTGTGATATTCCACTCCCGGGTAAGGATGGAGTGTGGAACTGAGCTCAGATAGACTGCATGCACTACATACATCCCATTTCCGGGGAGCAGGCCGACGGCACTCCCACTTAGAAATGTGCAGGTGCGACCGAGCCTGTTCCTGGCTGGAGTGGGAGGGGGGAGGAACATCCCATGTAGTGTAGGGGCAGATAGGGGGAGCAGTCTGGGTAGTGATAGGAGCTCATTGGGTGCTGGTCACCTGAGCTCACACATAGAGGGATATATAAGGAGGGCACCAACTAGGATCAGGGTCAGACGCAGAGGAGCCTGTCAGACGCAGAGAGTCAGTCAGTGCAGAGGACAAGTCAGCAGGAGAGGAGGAGCGGAAGCTGGCAGAGGAGCAGCTGAAAGAAAGAGAGGCCCTGAAGAGAGAGAGTGGAGTGAAGAAAGACCCAGAGGGAGACAAAGAAGGGACCCAAGAACCCAAATTAGAGCACCGGGTGAGGAGTCAGCAAGAGGGTACCGGAACCCAAGCTGGTGGGGGTAAAGACATTCCCCAGCCAGAGACCGGAGACCGTGGGCAGTGTCTGTCACGGTCACCCACTACATTCACCCGGAAGGCACACCACAGGAAGGGTCAGGGAACCTAAGGCCAAAGGTTGCCCAACAGAAGGCCCGAGGGAGCTGGACTTAGGTGAATCACTGGTGGGGACGGCTGAAGAAAGGACAGAGGGGGAGCTCAGGGCCACGCTCCGGACTTGTTTGGGGGTTGGCCGGATCCAGGACCTGGTGGACGCAGCACGGCTCGGGTGGTCACTTGGAGCTAGAGTGACCAGGAACATCAGCAGTGAGTAAAACCCTTAACTGCACAACCCGACTCTGTCTTCCTTTATCATCTATGCTGCACCACCACAACCCCCATCCTCTGCGCCTGTCCCCTCTGAGGCTATACCCCTCCCGTTGGGGGTTATCCCACCAAGCTGCACATCCACCATCAGCCTCAGCGGACCCTGCTGCAGCGGCGGCCACAGTGACCGCATTACAACGGGTGGCGTAGTCGACACAAAAAGAACTCTAATAACATCAGTAAGGACTGCCACATAACACTTAGCTTGACGCCCTGGGCACGGGACCGGGTCACAGCCGCTCGGAGACTACAACCCCCCCCATCTGATCCGGTGCCGGGTATTCCCCTCAAAAAGGAATATGTCCCAGGGGGCGCGTCATATGTGTTTTACTGTGGCTGGTCAAGAAGGATATACTATTATGTGTATAAACCTGAATTTTGACTTCTCTTCGTCTGGAAAAAATAATGTTTGTTAATATTCTAACTACATATTATACTAAAGCCAGCTAGATGTTGATTTAGAAGAGCCCCCCTGCTATACCAACTATGTAAATTGATTAAATGCTCAAACAATGAGACCTGAGCCATGTGGAATAGTGTCCTCCCTGGTCCTTGACCTGTGGATGTGTGAGGGAACGGTTGTAACTATTTAAGGGACATATGCCTCTGTAGCAGGCAGACTTTACAAGGAGAATCAAAGATCCAACAGACTCTTCAGGACATCGGCTTGGTAGCATGGCTTTATCCAGAGAGACACAAATTTGGATTCTACATGATTCCGGCCCAAGGGTACACGGCCCTGGCTGGAAGGATATGGATCTGCTCCATTGACCATCAGAGAACCCATGAATATATTTGGGGAGACCAGGTTGGGATGATGAAGTCACCTGGCCCCATGAATATGTTGTTTGGGGTTGCCAGGTGGGACCCTCCGGTCGCCTGGAACCATTGGAAACATTCGGAGAAGCCAGATTGGGACCAGCTGGTCATCTGACCTCATGGAAACTCTCGGAGAGGCCATGGTGGGACCCTCGGGTCTCCTGCATTTGTACCTCGATGGACTGTCAGATTCCTAAGCTTGCCGCTACCTCCTCTCAGTGGTGGCCCGCCAAAAGCGGGGGGCCACTGGTTGAGGTAGTTGGCCCTGGAAGTCCCTAAGCCGCAGCTGCTCTATTCCCATCGGGCCAGCAAAAGGATGAGACTGTGTAATGTTGTACCATCTTGGGTATTTGCTGGGACTGTTTTGTTTATTGTCTGTTTGGTGGTTCAACAAAATATTGCCACACTGTTTTACCCTCACCCTGTGTTGTCTGAGTGGTACTACGCCCACGGGAGACCCCGGGTCTTGACAATGGCAATGCTGCCATACAGAATATACTTATAAAATGAAGGCACTAGAGCATAAATTTGCCAATTGCGACCTTTTTCTGGAGGGATCCTAACCACATCTATCTATCTATCTATCTATCTATCTATCTATCTATCTATCTATCTATCTATCTATCTAATCCCACTTCTTAGATCTATTTCTCATCTCCCAGTTCTCTCCTGATTACTGCACAGTATTTGCCTCTTCATTGTCAGATCCAGGGCCATATTTGACATTCCTGCTGCCCTAGGCACTTTAAGTGGGCACGCCCCCTACAGATCAGTCAAACTAAGGGTATGCGCACACAGCGTTTTTTCTGGCAGATCCACTATGTAAACTGGCTGAAAACGTGCTAAATATATGATACAAACAATGAACTCATACACTGCACTGTAAAAACGATTCGCTCTTCATATGCATATGTCCAGTCTTTTTAGTTTTTTTTAACCACTTCAGGTTTCCTAAGACATGAAGCGGCTAAAAGAAGTGACTGGTGCATTTAAAAAAATAAATAAACAAAAACTGATGGCTAAAAGATGTCGGAAAAGATGACCAAAAAGAAGCAAAAGCAAAAAAAGTTACTTTGGGACAAAATGACGATTGTGTCCTGAAGAGTCTTCCGTCTTAAAATCTCCATTGATTTGCAGAAGTCTAAAAGAAGTCGTGTGCACATACCCTGACAGTGCTCATACCCTTCAGATAGTAGTTAAGACCCCCCTCCACATTAAACTAAATTTGGCCAAACCCGCTGATATCAACAGGTTTTGCTGACAGTCCAATGTGTATTGGTAGCTCTGACTGATGATTGTCAGGGGAGATAAGAATCCAGCATTTCCGATTTCAGACTGTAGATCCTTTTGTTCTCCAAGTGATAAGCTCCAGTCACAGATGTCCAACAGCCGCTATCATAGAGAACACAGGAACACTCGACAGAGTGAACAGCCCTGTATATGGGAAAGCCAGGCAAGATAGCTGCCGGCCGAACGATAGGACAGTTGTCTATAGTGTACGGGGGCTTTAATCAATTTCTTGTTCATCTGACAGATATTCAGACAGTTGTATTTTTAGTCCAGCACACTCTGACCTTATAATGTTTTAGTATCAAATCTTATAAATTAATGATAACAACATTTGCATGACTACATCATCACAACCACCGTCAGTACAGTAAAACATCACAAGAACCTCCATCAGTACAGTAATACATCAGAACCTCCATCAGTAAATGAATACATTCCCAAGTTTAGTACAGCAATCAATTGTAGTGTCAGGTCAGCCCCAAATATAATTATAAGCAGATATCTCATGACAAAGGGTATAGGCGAGTCATGCGTGTTCACCCCCCACCTCCCCATCTAAACATACTCTTTCCCTTAATAAACACTCAACACCAGATTTTAATGGCCACAGCAGCCTTTATTAGAACAATACAAATATAACAATTGAAACTAGGAGGATGGTCCTCGAAGCCCTTAACCCATGACAGGCAGTATGGAAATAACCAACTGATCAGGTTGAATATTTTACCTCTAGCCGTTAAGCGCCAGCTCAGAGGCAGCTGTTAACCAACCTGGCATTCTTAACATGGACCACCACTAACGAGCCATTCCACCCTCTTAAACACAGGGGTTCCACTAACTGCCACCACTTACAAGATTCCACTTGGGGGGTCCAGAACCTTGTGGGTTTCCACCCCCCACCGATCCGCCACTAACCACGTCCACCAACTTTGGGGATCCTCCCCTCCTTTTGCCACACTGCTGCGACAATAATATACTTAATTAAGCTTTGTAACATAATACGCAAATAAATAACGGCTTACGAGTACCCCTCTTTTTTAATGCATATAAACATTTACCCTTACAGAACCACAAGGGAGGGTGGGTGGGAGATTCCTCTTCTCTTTCAGGATGTGCCCAAGATGGCTGCTCACTTCCTGGATAATCCCTTATGTACCCCTTCCCTGTTATACCCCCGCCTATTGTCCCTCCTCCCCCCACTGGTAAGCCCGATAGCCTCTCTTACTAAATTAACCCTATTTGTAACCCTCAACCCAATTATACACTATATTTCCCGCCCCAACCCTGTCATGTCGGCCTCCCTTCTATGGCAGGGCCCAGTACGGCCTCACTAATTTGAAAGTTATTCCCTTGGAAACAGTGAGCGAGCGACTTCAGTGAGGGACAAGGCATTGTGATGTTCACTTCAACGCCCTTCCTCCTCAGCCAAAAGCAGGCAGCAACCAGGCATCAGAACTCGGCTGCAGACTCATTGTGTGCCTGTTCACACTGACACTCGCAGCGCTAGTTATTTTAGACAGCACTTACTCTCACCAAAGGACCTCTGTGAATTATAACAAGGGAATGGCTTTAATATGCTAATAGGAGGGTGTAACGGTGCACCAATGCATAGGCCGTGCCAAGGGGGCACAAAAATGCCCTCGTTTGCATATAAAAAATAAAATAATAAGTTAAAACTTTATATGCCTGGGCTATGTCCCCTATATAAATGTGTATGCAGAATAATAGAATAATTGGCATTTTGGGGGTGAAAGACTCCTTTTATACATCACCGTTCTCAGCAACACATTGTCCTATGTACACAAGTTCTGCTGAGAACAATGCTTTTCTATATGCACAAGACTATCGTTCTGTGCACATGAAAGTGTAAACTGGATATTAAGCGGCTGCTGATCGGCTTCATATAGCAGCTCAGCGGTCATTTAAAGGCTTTAACTAACCAATGTACATGCACCTTAGACCTAAGTACCTGACTCCATGATGACTTCTCACAGCCAAAGCTCGTCTCTGCAGACTTCCATCTTCTCCCATCTTCTGCAACACATCCCAAAACGGTGCCCTTAAAAATTAGAGTGTGATTATAATGCTCCTGAATAACCACACATGCTGTGTCCTAAATAAGCCCTAAGCTGTGCTTCTATATACACCCTATGCTGTGCCCCTGAATAAATAATTGCCCCTGTCTGTGCTCCCTATGAAAAAAAAATTACCCCAGACTGTCTCACTTATGCTACACCATCTCCACACTATTCTCTCCTATAAAATATTCCCAGCACACTGTCTGCCCTAGTGATAAATGATAGTCACAGCACCCCCTCACCCCCCCCCCACACTGTCCTCTCCATTCTCCACGCAGAGCCCCCCACCCAGGTTTTCCACACAGAGACCGCTGCCTAGGTTCTCCATACAGCATCTCCCCCTCTTCCCAGGTTCTTCATATAGCTTCTCCCCCCTCCTCGGGCTCTCCACATTGCTTCTCCCTCCCCTGGTTCTCCATACAGGTTCCCACCCGCCCTCCCCAAGTTCTCCATATAGCTTTTCCCTCCATCCCCACATTCACCATATAGCTTACCCCCTCCCCAGGTTCTCCATAAAGCTTCTCCCCTCCTCCCCAGGTTCTCCATATAGCTCCCCCCTCCCCAGGTTCTCCATTTAGCTTCCCCCTTCCCATGTTCTCCATACAGCTTCTCCCCCCTCCAGGTTTTCCATATATATCTTTTCTCCATCTCCCCAGGTTCTCCATACCGCTTCTCCCTCTTCCTCAGGCTCTTCATATAGCTATATGGAGAACCTGGGGTGGGGGGAAGCTATATGGAGAACCTAGGGAAGGGAGGAGAAGCTATATGGAGAACCTAGGGAAGGGGGGAAGCTATATGGAGAACCTGGGGAAGGGGGGAGAAGCTTTATGGAGAACCTGGGGAAGGGGGAGGGGGAGCTGTATGGAGAGCCTGGAGAGGAAGGGAAAAGCTATATGGAGAATATAGCCATATAGCTTCTCCCCCCTCCCCAGGTTCTCCACATAGCCTCTCCATATAGATTCTGCCCCCTCCCACAGGTTCTCTATATAGCTTCCCCCTCCCCAGGTTCTCCATATAGCTTCCCCCTCTCCTCAGATTCTCCATATAGCTTCCCCTCTCTCCTCAGGTTCTCCATATAGCTTCCCCCCTCTCCTCAGTTTCTCCATAAAGCTTCCCCCCTCCCCAGGTTCTCCATATAGCTCCCCCCCTCTCCTCAGGTTCTCCATATAGCGTCCCCCCTCTCCTCAGGTTCTCCATATTGCTTCTCCATAACTCCCCCCCAGGTTCTCCATAAAGCTTCTCCCCACTCCCCAGGTTCTCCATATAGGTTCTCCTCCTCCCCTTCCCAGGTTCTCCATATAGCTGCTCTCCTCCCTTCCCAGGTTCTCCATATAGCTTCACCACCCCTCCCTAGGTCCTCTATATAGCTTCTCCCCAGGTTCTCCATATAGCTTCTCCCCCCCCAGCCCAGGGTCTCTATGAAGCTTCTCCCCTCCCCATGTTATCCATATCGCTTCTCCCTCCCCTCCCCAGGTTTTCCAAATAGCTTCCCCCCCTCCCCATGTTCTTAATGTAGCTTCTCTCCCCCCTTCCCAGGTTCTCCATATAGCTGCTCTCCTCCCTTCCCAGGTTTTCCATATAGCTTTTCCCCACCCCTTCCCTGGTTCTCCATATAGCTTCTCTCCCCCCCTTCCCTGGTTCTCCATATAGCTTCTTCCCCCCGCCTCCAGTTTCTCCATATAGCTTCTCCCTCTCTCTCCAGGCTCTCCATACAGCTCCCCTCCTTTTTCCCCAGGTTCTCCATAAAGCTTCTTCCCCTTCCCCAGGTTCTCCATATATCTTCCCCCCTTCCCTAGTTTCTCCATATAGCTTCTCCCCCCTTTACTAAGTTCTCCATATAGCTTCCCCCCTCCCCAGGTTTTCCATATAGCTTCTCCCCTCTCCCTAGGTTCCCTGTATCGCTTATCCCCTCTCCCCAGGTTCTCCATATAGCTTCCCCCCTCCCCAGGTTCCCATATAGCTTCCCCCTTCCCAGGTTCTCCATACAGATTCTCTCCCCCCTCCCCAGGTTCTCCATACAGCTTCTCTCCCCTCCAAAGGTTCTCCATATATCTTCTCCCCCCAGGTTCTCCATACCGCTTCTCCCTCCCCTCTCCAGGCTCTCAATATAGTTATATGGAGAACCTGGGGAGGGGGGAAGCTATATGGAGAACCGAGGGAAGGGGGGAGAAGCTATATGAAGAACCTAGGGAAGGGGGGAAGCTATATGGAGAACCTGGGGAAGAGAGGAGAAGCTTTATGGAGAACCTGGGGAAGGGGGAGGGGAGCTGTGTGGAGAGCCTGGAGAGGTGGGGAGAAGCTGTATCGAGAACCTGGGGAGGGGGAGAGAAGCTGCATGGAGAACCTGGGGAGGGGAAGAAAGCTGTATGGAGAACCTAGGTAAAGGTTCTCTAGGTTCTCCATGTAGTTTCTCCCCCGCTCCCCAGGTACTCCATAAAGCTCCTTCCCCCTCCCCAGGCTCTCCATATATCTTCTCCCCCCACTCCCCAGGTTCTCCATACAGCTTCTTCCCCATCCCCAGGTTCTCCATATAGCTCCCCCCCCCCTCCCCAGGCTCTCCATATATCTTCTCCCCCCTCTCCCCAGGTTCTCCATATAGCTTATCCCCCCTCCCAAGTTCTCCATATCGATTCTCCCCTCTCCCCAGGTTCTCCATATAGCTTCTCCCCCCTCCCCAGGTTCTCCATACAGCTTCACCCCTCTCCTCAGGTTCTCCATATAGCTTCACCCCTCTCCACAGGTTCTCCATATAGCTTCCCCCCCTCTCCTCAGGTTCTCCATATAGCTTCTCCCCCCCTCCCCAGGTTCTCCATATAGATGCTTCACCCCCTTTCCTCAGGTTCTCCATATAGCGTCCTCCCTCCCCTCAAGTTTTCCATATAGCTTCACCCCTCTCCTCAGGTTCTCCATACAGCTACCCCCCCCTCCCCAGGTTCTCCATATAGCTTCCCCCCCTCTCCTCAGGTTCTCCATATAGCTTCCCCCAGGTTTTCCATATAGCTTCTTCCCTCTCCCCAGGTTCTCCATATCGCTTCTCCTCCCCCTCTTCCCAGGTTCTCCATACAGCTTCTCCCCCCTCCAAAGGTTCTCCATATATCTTCTCCCCCCCAGGTTCTCCATACCGCTTCTCCCTCTCCTCTCCAGGCTCTCCATATAGCTATATGGAGAACCTGGGGAGGGGGGGAGCTATATGGAGAACCTAGGGAAGGGGGAAGAAGCTATATGGAGAACCTAGGGAAGGGGGGAAGCTATATGGAGAACCTGGGGAAGGGGGGAGAAGTTTTATGGAGAACCTGGGGAGGGGGAGAGAAGCTGTATGGAGAACCTGGAGACGGGAAGAAAGCTGTATGGAGAACCTAGGTAGAGGTTCTCCAGGTTCCCCAGGTTCTCCATATAGCTTCTTCACCATCCCCAGGTTCTCCATATAGCTTTTCCCCCCTTCCCAGGTTTTCCATATAGCTTTTCCCCCCTCCCCAGGTCCTCAATACAGCTTCTCCCCCCTCCCCAAATTCTCCATATCGCTTCTCCCCCCTCCCCAGGTTCTCCATATCGCTTCTCCCCTCTCCCCAGGTTCTCCATATCGCTTCTCCCCCCTTCCCAGGTTCTCCATACAGCTTCACCCCTCTCCTCAGGTTCTCCATATAGCTGCTTCACCCCTCTCCTCAGGTTCTCCATTCAGCCCCCCCCTCCCCAGGTTCTCCATATAGCTCCCCCCCCCCTCTCCTCGGGTTCTCCATATAGCTTCCCCCAGGTTTTCCATATAGCTTCTTCCCTCTCCCCAGGTTTTCCATATCGCTTCTCCTCCCCCTCTCCCCAGGTTCTCCATATCGCTTCTCCCCCCTTCCCAGGTTCTCCATACAGCTTCACCCCTCTCCTCAGGTTCTCCATATAGCTGCTTCACCCCTCTCCTCAGGTTCTCCATTCAGCCCCCCCCCCTCCCCAGGTTCTCCATATAGCTCCCCCCCCCTCTCCTCGGGTTCTCCATATAGCTTCCCCCAGGTTTTCCATATAGCTTCTTCCCTCTCCCCAGGTTCTCCATATCGCTTCTCCCCCCTCTTCCCAGGTTCTCCATATAGCTTCTGCCCCCCAGGTTCTCCATATAGCTTCTCCATATAACTCCCCCCCCCCATAGGCTGCAACTTCGGCTCAGTGAGCGCTTACCTGCTCCATTGATGTTGGCAGCATGACGAGGTCTCCTTATTGTGCTGCCGTGACATCCGCAGCGTGCGCACGCTGCCGTAGCATGTGGGGTCAGTTAGCTGATTAAAGCTCCACTTACCCCAGACGTACAAGAGCGCACGGACTTTCATTTGTATTAGCATCTTAAAGATCCCCTTTTTCACATGTAAATCGCCATGCAATAAATGGCGCTATAATAATAAATAATAATATTATTAAATTCTCAAATCTTCATTATTGTCGGCTGTAGTTCATAGATATATCTGCTGCCTGTGAACATAAGATCACGATTTTGAGTCTCGGGGAGACCAGATACACAGCATAAACTGACCTGCAGTTCGTGTTTCAATTCTGCAGCATGTCAATTTCTCTGGCGGGTAGGCTGAGTTTTCTGCGTGGAATTTCCCCTAGACTTACATTAGGTGCGGAAATTGCACAGGTAAAAGACGCACATGCGTTTTAAGTGTGTTTCCGAGGCGGAAATGCATAAAAAATGCATGTAATCCCCACCTAAGTATGTTAATAAAGTTTTATTAAAGCCAAATACAATGAAGTATCAAAAACAAAGCAGCTTTATTTAAAGCACGACACACCAACAAGAAACAAAAACCACAGCGTTAAAAACACGATAAAAAGGCATGTTAAAAAAACGCACACAAAAGCGCAATAAGAAAAAACAAGTAACCTAATTTAAGTAATAGGGGCAGAAATTCTGCAGCTTCAAAAACTCACCAAAAGCTCATCATGGGAACGTAGCCTAAGTGTTGAAAGGGAATCTGTCACCGGGTTTTTGCTACCTCATCTGAAAGCAGCATAATGTAGGCAAAGAGACCCTGATTAAGTAACACATTTAAGAGTCAATAAATAAAAAAAAGGTTTACCGGCTTCAGAGAAAAAAAGTATGAGAACAAAACTGATACAGCTAGGAAGACACCTGACTAAAAAAATGATCAGTTTCTTTTGGATGGTAACACGTGGATGTGTGAATGCAGCCTTAGCTTAAACTGCAGAGAGCTGCAGTACCAGACACAGCCGCAATAAAATATTTGGTGCTGTCCCTGATATACACTGCTCAAAAAAAATAAAGGGAACACTTAAACAACAGAATATAACTCCAAGTAAATCAAACTTCTGTGAAGTCAATCTGTCCACTTAGGAAGCAACACTGATAGACAATCAATTTCACATGCTGTTGTGCAAATAGAATAGACAATAGATGGAAATTATTGGCAATTATCAAGACACACTCAATAAAGGAGTGGTTCTGCAGGTGGGGACCACAGACCACATCTCAGTACCAATGCTTTCTGGCTGATGTTTTGGTCACTTTTGAATGTCGGTTGTGCTTTCACACTCGTGGTAGCATGAGACGGACTCTACAACCCACAGAAGTTGCTTAGGTAGTGCAGCTCATCCAGGATGGCACATCAATGCGAGCAGGTTTGCTGTGTCTGTCAGCGTAGTGTTCAGAGACTGAAGGGGCTACCAGGAGACAGGCCAGTAAACCAGGAGACGTGGAGGGGGGCGTAGGAGGGCAGCAACCCAGCAGCAGGACCGCTACCTCCCCCTTTGTGCAAGGAGGAACAGGAGGAGCATTACCAGAGCCCTGCAAAATGCCCTCCAGCAGGCCACAAATGTGCATGTGTCTGCACAAATGGTTAGAAACCGACTCTATGAGGGTGGTATGAGGGCCCGATGGGGGTTGTGCTCACAGCCGAACACCGTGCAGGACGCTTTGCATTTGCCACAGAACACCAGGATTGGCAAAGTCTCCACTGGTGCCCTGTGCTCTTCACAGATGAAAGCAGGTTCACACTGAGCACATGTGACAGACGTGGCAGAGTCTGGAGACGACATGGAGAGCAATCTGCTGCCTGCAACATCCTTCAGCATGACCGGTTTGGCAGTGGGTCAGTAATGGTGTGGGGTGGCATTTCTTTGGAGGGAAGCACATCCCTCCATGTGCTCGCCAGAGGTAGCCTGACTGCCATTAGGTACTGAGATGAGATCCTCAGATCCCTTGTGAGATCATATGCTGGTGCAGTTGGCCCTGGGTTCCTCCTAATGCAGGACAATGCCAGACCTCATGTGGCTGAATGTGTCAGCAGTTCCTGCAAGATGAAGGCATTGAAGCTATGGACTGGCCCCAGACCTGAATCCGATTGAGCACATCTGGGACATCATGTCTAGCTCCATCCACCAACGTCACGTTGCACCACAGACTGTGCAGGAGTTGGCGGATGCTTTAGTCCAGGTCTGGGAGGAGATCCCACAGGAGACCATCCGCAACCTCATCAGGACCATGCCCAGGCATTGTAGGGAAGTCATACAGGTACGTGGAGGCCATACACAATACTGAGCCTCATTTTGACTTGTTTTAAGGTCATTACATCAAAGTTGGATCAGTCTGTAGTGTGTTTTTCCACTTTAATTTTGGGGGTCACTCCAAATCCAGGCCTCCATTGGTTAATAAATTTGATTTCCATTGATGATTTTTGTGTGATTTTTGCTGTCAGCACATTCAACTTTGTACAGAACAAAGTATTCAATGAGAATATTTCATTCATTCAGATCTAGGATGTGTTATTTGAGTGTTCCCTTTATTTTTTTGAGCACTGTATAAAGTGGAGCATAGGGTTCTCTACAGAGCACTTCTGCTATTTTAGTTGGTTGGTGGGGGTGCTGCGAGTCAGACCCTTGCTCATGTGATATTGGTAGTGGTGCTGTGAAATGAAAACATTTCTGCTAGATTTTCTCACGGATCTCAGTAAATAGATGGTTTTCTGATAAGGAAATGGTTTGTGATCTGCGTAATGTTGTGTTCTATTATAAGTAAATTATAAATATGTGGACCACTGGCAAATACATACAGAGGAGGGCTCCTGTGCAAGAATAGTATATGGGCCCTCAGCAGTTCAATACTTCATTGGAATACAGAATTCCACCTGTTTTGGAGGTGGAAGTGTGCCCAAGAGGTAAGGGGCCCCCTTACCTTTTGGGCTGCTGAGTGTACTGTAACAAGCAAGTTGCAAGAAGTCCAACCACAGTGGATTTTTTCGTGACTTGCTTGTCACAGTGCAGTACCGTCATGGTTGCAATGCGACCCCATTGACTTGCCGCGATGTAGCGATGTAGCAGCGACACATGGCAAACTTTGGTCGTGCAACAGATGTCGTGGCCAAAGTGACCATGTAGCCCCAGCTTAAATAACAACTGATTGCTATGATGATCAGCTGATTGCTGAGGGTATACAGGGGGTACAATCCCTTTAATACACAGAAGTGAAGATTTATTAGGAAAAAGCGGCAGCAGGAAGCAAGAATCAAATGAACAACTAAACAGCAAGATACAGACAAAACAACAAGGCCCTAAATACATTTAGGCTAAATGCACACATTTTACATCCACTTCTGGCTTTGGCTTAAAAAATGGCATAAAAAGTGACATATAAATATTTTCTCTGGCTTCATTTGCTGCATTTACTTGCATTTAATATATTTAATTGGAGTAATTTACGTATTCCTCCTACTAAGCTAAAATCAACAGCTTTGTTAATAGTGTGGCACATTTTCCAGTATGGTGTAAAGCTGCTGCGGAGGAATCAGCAGCTCACATAGGCATGCTGTTTACAGGGGAATGTATGTAGAGCAGCGGAGGGCAGGCCCGTGGGAGGGTCATGGTGGGCGGTGATGGATGTGCTTACGCATGAGCTGAACTGTGTCATGCTGGAACAGAGAGTTCTCAAGTAGTAGGATAACACAAACACCCTAAGACGTTGTACAAGGAGGAGAAAAGATGGACAAGTCACAGCAAGGCTTCCTTTCCTATTCACGCCACAGGACATGTCGACTAATAAAGAGAAAGAAAGGAAAATATCACACACACTGAAGCAGAACCAAAAACCCTTAGATTGCCGGGTTCAGATCAAATTGGATAGAATTGTACATTCTGAATATTCCATCACAATCTTCTCCAATTAGATTTGAACATTCACTATTAAGTCTAGTTTAAATTTAATGTCCGGTCACCTCCGATGCATTTCACTCTTGATCAGAATCAGTCTGCACTAAGTTTTCACATCAGAAGTCAAAAACATATGGGCACTAGTGAATGGGTGAGTGTGACTCACCCAGGGGGATATGGGGGGAAACTCGGTACCCGGGCCTTTACCTTCTCGGGATGTCACGGCAATCGAGGATGTCACAGCAGTCGGCTCCGTACCCTGGGGTCACTCTTTAAAAGGGATTTTGCTAACAGTTTTGTCTTGTGACGCCACCTGTGGTTCCCGTTAATGAGTACCGGCGCTGCTGAAGACCTCCGGGGGTGATGGGATGGTGTGGCCCCCCTGAGGGTTCAGTCGCCACAGGGGTACTGCACCTCAAAATGAGGTGTGGTATCTCCTCTCCAAGGTAAGGATGGAGCACCACACAGGACCCCAACCAACACATTCAACACTACACCGCTCCAGTTCTGCAGGGGGCCTAAAAGCACCATAGTGTGTTCCGGAATGGAGGAGTTGGGGGGAACCAAAGTTAGGGGGAACCAAGTAGTGAGTGAGGGTGGAGGAAGCACTTTACTTTAGCACTTAATAGAATCATATATAACTGGAGGCCATTTTAATAACCGGGTCTTTAGTCGTGGGTCCTTGAGACGGCAAGTCAGCAGTAAGCTGCAACCGGCTGAGGGGTCCACGATTCCCGGTCTCAGGCCTCGAGACGGGGGACTGGGGCAGAGTTAAAACCGGCTCTGTCCCCGGTCAGAGTCCAACCAAGAAGGCCCAGGAGGGGAGCAGAGGAGTTAAGCTCCACAGGCGAAAGGATCTCAGGGGGGTGCGGACGGAGCGGAGTCGCCACCTGCATAGCTTATTCTGGCCCTGCCAGAGAGACCCTGCCGCAAGAGGGGGTACCGGTCCCCGATTATCTGACTTTGCACTTCACGTCTCTGTCGGAAAAGTCCGGAGGCTTATGTGGATCCCAGGGGGATACGGACGGAGCAGAGTCGCCACCTGTATTCCTTAATCTGAGTTCATCCAGAGGGACCCGGCCTTACGCCAAGTTCTCACCACTAGTAACCAAGAAGGGCACCCAGTCGGTCCGGGAGCTACAAGCTACCCATCAAGGACATGTGTATGACAGGAGAAACAGAGTCTAAATGGCATAAAACAGATTTCTTTATTTAATACATGGTTAAAATCTAGTCCACAAGAGTAATATCACAATATAGGTTATTTATCACAATACATGGTAAAATATAGTGTACACATAGGTCATAGTACCCCAACAGGCAAACACAAAGTGTGAACCCTGATATAAATATAGCACGCCCAGCGGACCACTAATATATATTATCCACAACTGTGTGCGATTACAGTGACATAGTATTCAACAAAGGATTCCGCTTACTGGCCAATTTCACAGGGAAGCCAAAAGAGGAGGAGAAAAAAGAGAAGTACAAGATCAGATCGCCATCTGGCCAGGAAGGAGCCCCGACGCGCGTTTCGCCGCTGATGCTGCAGGCTTTCTCAAGAGGCTTGATATCGGACGGATAAAGGACCTTTTTAAATGCCTCCCCTAACGATCACGTGACCGCAATATCAGTCACGTGATCGGAAGTTCCCAAGCGACCGGTGTTCTACGGCGCATGCGCCGGGTCCCGAGGCCCCACAGTGCGGGCAACAGCCGTCACCTGGCAGCGCACCTCCGGAAGCATGTGTAGCGCAAACCGGAAGTGCGCGGCCAGGATGGAGACAGCCGAACCCGGACCAGAGACCACGCACCCGACGCGCATGCGCACCACATCGTAGGTCGCAGGGCAGCACAGTGGCAGAATAAAAGAGTAGAAGGGAGGAAGAAGAGGGAAGCGGGACACTATAAATCACAGCATAATGTAATGATATTTAACACTGATGTAAAACAACATTAATACGATATTATAAATATACATAAGACATAATTTAATTTAAGGTAGGCATAGTCCATCCCATACATCCAGTGATGTGAGTTGCCCAAGATGGTTAAGTGTTGTCCCACTTCAAAGCTAAATAAAAAATAAGAAAGAAAAAGGAAAAATAAGAATAATAATAGACAATAATTAAAAACATAATTAAAATTTAATGCCGGAGTTAGATCCATAAGGCAAAAGCGGAGACGCTCAAAACAGACGAGACATTCATCACAAGAAGGAGGCGAAACCGAGTGCCTCATTCAAACTATGACCTATGTGTACACTATATTTTACCATGTATTGTGATAAATAACTTATATTGTGATATTACTCTTGTGGACTAGATTTTAACCATGTATTAAATAAAGAAATCTGTTTTATGCCATTTAGACTCTGTTTCTCCGGTCATACATATAAAATTGAGTAGGTATGTGGCTGACAGACACGATGCATTGACAAGGTGTCTGTCAACCTGTTTTGAAGGATGAAGGCCGTCTTTTGTGTGTCCATCAAGGACATCGCAGTACCCGTATGGGACACAGTGGGGGACACAAGGAAGGAAAAGCTTCACAAGGAGAGGAACACTTTAAAAGCTGGGGGTCCAGTCCAGCGCTCCTGAACTACCTGGAGTGTGCTGAACCCCACCCTGGTGGCCGCAGCTCGCAGTGTGACAGCAGAGAGAAGCTCTGGGCTGAGAAAGCACTACCGTGAGTAAAGACCTGGATGACTTCAAATCCTGCCTCTGTCTGTTCTTTCCTCCGCGGCTCTGCACCCGCCAGCGCTCTGTCCTGCGTCCCTTCTCCTACGCTGCCCTGAGGCCCCGCTCCACCTGTGGGGAGCCGCACCAACCAAGCTGCCTGACCACCGGCCTCAGAGGACTGTAGCAGTGCTGGCGATTCTCACCAGACACCACGGGTGACGTCACGAACTTTCCCCTATCCCATAAACCTTTCCTTTTAAGAGTGACCCCAGGGTACGGCCCCGGGAGCAGGCCACCGCGGCATCCCCTACAAACCGACAACAAGGCCCGGGCGCCGAGTCGTCCCCATCCCCTGGGGCAGGGTTGATGGAAGGGATGCAGGTGAGAGGTGGCCCAGTCGGATCAGGGGAATGACGGACACGCACACAGGGGATTCGCTTCAGTACCTTTACTGGTGTAACGGCAGGTATGGTCCAGGGTACCTAGTAGGAAGGGTGCACTTCTGGAGTCTCCCCAGTGAGTAGGCCTCCTGGTCCGTTTCTTCCTCTCTCTAAAGCTTCTGGCCAGCCTGGAACTAGGCCTAGCTTCTATGCTGTTTCACTTTCTCACCTGTCTGCTTGGTAATAGAACTTTTCTCCGGCTACCACTATCCCTGGACGCTGGGGCCTTTGTGGTTCCTAGTTCTGTAAAATAATGCTAGCTTCATGTTGACTAGGGGTCTGGAATCCTCCTGGTATGCCGGTTGTCCCTACTGGGTGTAGAGGACCCTGTAGGCGTGGACCCAGTGTCCGGCTTGTGTCCTGGGGTGAGCTTTAGATGCTCCTCTGCCCCCTTAACTCCTCTCTCCTTGCCTCCGGCCACACTCGGGGCCCTCAACACAGCAGCTTACGTGCTGCTTCTTCACTGGTCTCAGTGCCAGCACACTCTCCCTACCTAACTCTACCCTCCAGTATATACATCCCTAACAGGGCTCCCTCTGGTGGTATGAGGTGGAAGGGTGGAGGTGTCTGTGTGTAGTAAGGGCCTCTTGTGGAGAAGTCCGTCCATGCACCCTTTTGGGTCCTGTGGTACCTGTGGTAGCAGGGTGCCACAAGTGTGCTCGGCACTGCACGATACTCAATCAAACATCAGGGTGCTCGGGTGAGTATCGAGCAGTGCTGAGTATTGCGAGGTGCCAAGTGCTCGGGTCCCTGTAAGAAGCTCATTTGAATCATCTGAGCACTAAAGTGGAATATTCCCCTGCTGGGAGCGCAGGGACTCCTCTGTCAGCTGGACTCTGTGAGCTGTACAACTCCGGGGACAAAGAGAGAGTCCGTCCACCAGAAAAATGCTCCAGTTTCACATTCACTTCCATTATGCTCTCTACTTGAGTCGATCGTGTCCGGGCGTCCAAGGTGCTCGAGTACCGAGTACTCGAGCATTTCAGTGTTCGATCAACACTAATGAGCACCTTTCATATGCCAGTCGTAATCCCTAGAGAGCAGGGTAAAATGTGCTCCATTTAATAAGAGGTGCATTTATTACAATTTGTGCATCTTGAGCACCTTCTGCTCCATACTCAGAATTATTGCACTAGATTTCTGGTAAAACTTGTGTCAATTTCTGGAATAAATTGTAATAAATACACCACTTTTGTTAACCCCTACCTGCTTATAACAAAAAGGCAACAGAAAAAGGGCTAAAAGTTGCTCATTTTTGCACAGAAATATGCAGCTTTTTAATGCCACAGTTGAGGCGAATAACCCTTCATAAATATCCCCACAATATGCTTCATTCTTTGGATTCTGGCTATACTGCTATGCATCATCTTGCAATTCTATAGAGATGATTAATTTGATTTGTGCTGCCCAGGTCTGGCATTCAGTCCGGTCCTCTGTGGCGGTCTGCCTTCACTTCTGCACCCTGAATCCTCGGTCCAGCTTTCTGGGCACCTTTTACACTTACACCCCATTACGTTACATGAAGCCGAGCGACTACGCCTCACGTGAAAGCATGACATCGAGGGGCATAGTATGTGCCAGAGGAGCCCAGGATACTGAGCGCAGAGTGGAAACCAGCTGCCATGGAAGACCAGATTGAATGACGGACAGGGCAGCCCAATTCAAATTGCTCCTATCTAGAAATGCTCCAATTTTATATTGCATTATATAAAAGTAAAGAAAGCAAACCCTATTGTAAAACTTACCCCTACATATACAAATTTTAGAGAAAAAGCAAAGAAATTGCATGAAATTTAAATTTACTTTTGGCTCATTACAAGAACTCTCTGCTCCATAGACAGAAGCCAGGTTGCTATAAATGACAGCCTGCACTCTGCAGTTTGAGAAGACTGCACAATTTCTGGTACTTTGCAAGCTTATTGGGAGCAATTCTGCTAACATTGTGGAATTGCTATTCATGCAGTTTCCTAATACAGACATATAGATTTAGCTAAGGCAAATATATGTGTTAAACAGATTATAAGAAGCAATATAAAACAAGGACTGACTGGTAAAGAATAGTCCAAAACATAAGAGGAGCCTGTGCAGAACATGTGAGCCTATATGGACATCTCAGGGGGAGAAGAGGAATAGCAGATAAGGCAGTGCTAACCACAAAAATGAACACCTCACATGGCAGGTGGAGGGCCACTGAAGGTAGAGGGAAGAAGTGACACTGCTCAGTTTCTACAAAATTTCTAAATTAGACCTTTTTATCAAAGGGCTTTTCCATTTATAAAAATCACTAGTGATATTGATATAAGATCTTAATCTGAATCTGTCAGCAGGTTTTTGCTACCTCATCTGACAGCAGCATGATGTAGAAAAAGAGACTTAGTTTAGTGGGTGCAGAAATTGTGACACAATCAGAGTTCTTAGATGTAGAATGAAGCAGAGCTGAGTAAGCTAACCCCGCCCACACCAGGCTCTGTGTACATTGTTTATAGACAGTGAACAGCGTATCACAGGAGGGGGCGTGGTCAGACAAGAGCCTGCGTGCCAGCTAGTCACAGCAATGATAATGTCCTGGTGATAAAACCTTCAATGTAAGTAAACAGCACACAGCTTGATAAGTGACACATCGTTGAACCAGGGGAGGAGTCCTGAGGAGATAATTTGCATATTCCCACTGCATTTTGGGGTAAGTGAAGAGTCTCCGTGAGCTCAAAGAACACTGGATTTTGGCTGTTGGAGCTGAAAAGAGGACATCGGTAAACCAGGGGAGGAGTCCTGAGGAGATAATTTGCATATTTCCACTGCATTTTGGGGTAAGTGAAGAGTCTCCGTGAGCTCAAAGAACACTGGATTTTGGCTGTTGGAGCTGAAAAGAGGACATCGGTAAACCAGGGGAGGAGTCCTGAGGAGATAATTTGCATATTCCCACTGCATTTTGGGGTAAGTGAAGAGTCTCCGTGAGCTCAAAGAACACTGGATTTTGGCTGTTGGAGCTGAAAAGAGGACATCGGTAAACCAGGGGAGGAATCCTGAGGAGATAATTTGCATATTCCCACTGCATTTTGGGGTAAGTGAAGAGTCTCCGTGAGCTCAAAGAACACTGGATTTTGGCTGTTGGAGCTGAAAAGAGGACATCGGTAAACCAGGGGAGGAGTCCTGAGGAGATAATTTGCATATTCCCACTGCATTTTGGGGTAAGTGAAGAGTCTCCGTGAGCTCAAAGAACACTGGATTTTGGCTGTTGGAGCTGAAAAGAGGACATCGGTAAACCAGGGGAGGAGTCCTGAGGAGATAATTTGCATATTCCCACTGCATTTTGGGGTAAGTGAAGAGTCTCCGTGAGCTCAAAGAACACTGGATTTTGGCTGTTGGAGCTGAAAAGAGGACATCGGTAAACCAGGGGAGGAGTCCTGAGGAGATAATTTGCATATTCCCACTGCATTTTGGGGTAAGTGAAGAGTCTCCGTGAGCTCAAAGAACACTGGATTTTGGCTGTTGGAGCTGAAAAGAGGACATCGGTAAACCAGGGGAGGAGTCCTGAGGAGATAATTTGCATATTCCCACTGCATTTTGGGGTAAGTGAAGAGTCTCCGTGAGCTCAAAGAACACTGGATTTTGGCTGTTGGAGCTGAAAAGAGGACATCGGTAAACCAGGGGAGGAGTCCTGAGGAGATAATTTGCATATTCCCACTGCATTTTGGGGTAAGTGAAGAGTCTCCGTGAGCTCAAAGAACACTGGATTTTGGCTGTTGGAGCTGAAAAGAGGACATCGGTAAACCAGGGGAGGAATCCTGAGGAGATAATTTGCATATTCCCACTGCATTTTGGGGTAAGTGAAGAGTCTCCGTGAGCTCAAAGAACACTGGATTTTGGCTGTTGGAGCTGAAAAGAGGACATCGGTAAACCAGGGGAGGAGTCCTGAGGAGATAATTTGCATATTCCCACTGCATTTTGGGGTAAGTGAAGAGTCTCCATGAGCTCAAAGAACACTGGATTTTGGCTGTTGGAGCTGAAAAGAGGACATTGGTAAACCGCGCGCCTACTGGTGCGCGCATTTTGAAGCTTTTTTTTAAGCTTTTTTCACTGTTTTCAGAACATTAACAGTAAGAACATGGAAGAGTCCAGGAGCCATTTGGTGAGCTGCATATCCTGCTACATGTTCACAGACTTGCCAGTGGAAAAGCCAAACTTCACATGCCAGAAATGCAAGCTTGTGTCCCTGTTGGAGGAAAAGTTGCGAAATCTAGAAGAGAGGTTAACTACCTTGAAAATCATTAAGGAAGGTGAAGAGTTCTTAGACAGAGCAGAATTATCTCTTCATGATTCAGAAAGAGAAGAAATTCGAACTGCACCTGATGAAACAGAGGAATGGAAGCATGTGACCCACAGAAGCAGGAGGATCGAGAGGCAGTCAGCACCCATACTGCTCAGGAACCAGTACCAGGCTCTCACGCAGGAGAACCATGAAGAAATACAGCAAAATAAGACTTTGCCAGCAATGAATAACCTTGTAAGCCCTCAGAATCCTCCTGGATGGAGAAAGAAGAATGTTGTGAAGAAAAAACGGAGAGTGGTGGTCATGGGGGATTCCCTGTTAAGAGGAACAGAGGCTGCTATCTGCAGACCAGACATAACCTCAAGAGAAATGTGCTGTCTTCCAGGAGCAAAAATTAAAGATGTGTCTGACAGGATATCAAGACTCTTCAGACCTACAGATCACTACCCATTCCTGCTAATACATGTGGGGACAAATGACACCGCAAGAAAGGACCTGGAAACCATCTGCAGTGACTTTGAAGACTTGGGCAAGAAAGTGAAAGAATTGGGAGCGCAGGTGGTCTTCTCATCCATCCTCCCAGTGGATGGCCATGGAACAATGAGGTGGAATAAGATTCTACAGGTGAACAACTGGCTACGTCGATGGTGCCGTCAACAAGGATTTGGATTTCTGGATCACGGAATGAATTACCTATACGATGGACTACTTGCTAGAGATGGGGTGCACCTTGCGAAGACTGGAAAACATGTATTTGGAAATTGCCTTGCTGCACTCATCAGGAGAGCTTTAAACTAGAACAATGTGGGAAGGGAAGCAAAAGGCCAGAAAAAGCCATACAGCTGACAAATACTATTGAGATCTCTGCTACTGGAAGTGGAAAGGAAGAACAAAGACAAAACAATTTAAATAATAAAAATATGGGAGGAAGAGAAACCAATCACAAACTAAAATGTTTTTATACAAATGCACAAAGCATGGGCAACAAACAAGGAGAATTAGAACTACTAACGCAGGAAAAGGAATATGATGTCATTGGAATCACTGAAACTTGGTGGGACGATACACATGATTGGAATAAAAGGCTAAAAGGATACAACTTATTTGCGAGAAACAGACTTGATAAACGAGGAGGAGGTGTCGCATTATATGTTAGAAAAGCGTATATCTGCACAGAGATTGAAGCTTCAGAGACTGGGAGTTCTGTGGAAACTGTTTGGGTAAGAATACAAGGAGAGAACAACGGAAAGGACACCATTGTAGGCATTTACTACAGGCCACCTGGGCAAGCTGAAGATATGGATGAACTCTTTATGTATCAAATGACCAAGTTCTCAAAAAAATATGACGTAGTGGTCATGGGAGATTTCAACTATCCAGACATTTGTTGGGAATCTCTCTCAAGTAAAACTAACAGGTCAAGCAAATTCTTATCCTCTCTTGCTGACAACTTTATCTTCCAAAAGGTAGGGGAGAAAACAAGGGGATCTGCTACTTTGGATCTAATCCTTATAAACAAGGAGGAAATGGTTGAGGAGGTAAAAGTGGCTGGGACCCTAGGAGGCAGCGATCATGCTATTATAGAATTTTGGATAACTAGAGGAGGAAGACATGTGAAGACTCAAACTTCAAGGTTAGATTTTAGAAAGGCAGATTTTAAGAGACTCAGAAAGAGAATAGGAGGGATCCAATGGCTGGATGTCCTTAAGGACAAAAATGTCCAGGAAGGATGGGAAATTTTTAAAAATGAGATTCTCAAAGCACAATCGTTAACAATCCCGAAAAGTAGGAAGAATGGGAAGCATTTAAGGAAACCAGGATGGATGAACACAGAACTTAAACACATGCTAAAAAGAAAGAAAGAAATGTTTATTAAATGGAAAGAGGGAGGCATATCTAAAGAAGATTATAATGCAGTCTGCAGATCCTGCAGGGCATGTATCAGGTTAGCTAAAGCTGACAATGAATTAAGGCTTGCAAGAGATGTCAAAAGCAATAAAAAAGGATTTTGGGGGTATGTCAAAAGTAAAAGAAAAGTCAAAGATGCTATAGGATTTTTACAGGATGAAAATGGAGAAATGGTAAGAGAGGATGTTGAGAAGGCCAAACTTTTTAATTCCTATTTTGCATCTGTTTTCTCTCAGAAAGAAAATGTAACATCAACTGATCTTCACTGTCCTTTTAAAGGAATAGAAGAATCCAAGTTATCTGTAAACAGAAAGATTGTGAGGGAATATTTAGCTAACATAAATGAGTTCAAGTCTCCAGGTCCAGATGAATTACACCCCAGAGTACTGAAGGAGATCGTAGAAGAAATTTTAGAACCACTCTCCATAATCTTTGAAAATTCTTGGAGAACAGGAGAAGTCCCAGAAGACTGGAGAAGAGCAAATGTTGTTCCTATCTTCAAAAAGGGGAAGAAGGTGGACCCAGGGAACTATAGGCCGGTGAGTCTGACTTCTATACCAGGAAAGATCTTTGAACAAATTATTAAACAACATGTATGTAAGTACCTGGATAAGAATGAAGTGATTAACCAGAGTCAGCATGGGTTTATAACTAACAAGTCATGTCAGACTAACTTAATTTCCTTCTATGACAGAATCACTGACTGGGTGGATCAGGGAAATGCTGTAGATATAGTATATCTTGACTTCAGCAAAGCATTTGACAAAGTATCTCACACCATCCTTATTGAAAAAATGACCAATTTTGCAATGGACCAGGCAACTGTTAGGTGGATTCATAACTGGCTTAGTGATCGGACTCAAAGGGTGATTGTAAATGGCTTCACATCCAGCTGGATGAATGTCTCAAGTGGGGTACCACAGGGCTCCGTCCTGGGACCTGTATTGTTCAACATCTTTATCAATGATTTAGATGAAGGAATTGAGGGTAAACTGATTAAATTTGCTGATGACACAAAGCTAGGAGGGATAGCTAATACTAGAGAAGAGAGAGAGAGGATTCAAAAAGACCTAAATAAACTGGAGCAGTGGGCAGCAACCAACAGAATGGTTTTTAACAGGGAAAAATGCAAAGTACTACATCTGGGCAATAAAAATGAAAAAAGCATATACAGAATGGGAGGAATAGAGCTAAGCAACAGTACATGTGAAAAAGACTTAGGTATACTAATAGATCATAGACTGAACATGAGTCAACAGTGTGATGCAGCAGCAAAAAAGGCAAATACAATTCTGGGATGTATTAACAGAAGCATACAGTCTAGATCACGTGAAGTCATTATTGGTCTTTACTCCTCTTTGGTCAGACCTCATCTGGAATACTGTGTACAGTTTTGGGCACCACATTTTAAAAAAGACATAGACAAACTGGAGCAAGTTCAGAGAAGAGCGACCAGAATGGTGACTGGTCTGCAAACCATGTCCTATGAGGAACGGTTGCAGGATTTGGGAATGTTTAGCTTGCAAAAAAGAAGACTGAGAGGAGACTTAATAGCTGTCTACAAATATGTCAAGGGCTGTCACATTGTAGAAGGATCATCTTTATTCTCATTTGCACAAGGAAAGACTAGAAGCAATGGGATGAAACTAAATGGGAGGAGACACAGATTAGATATTAGAAAACACTTTTTGACAGTTAGGGTGATTAATGAGTGGAACAGGCTGCCACGAGAGGTGGTGAGTTCCCCTTCAATGGACGTCTTCAAACAGAGGCTGGACAGACATCTGTCTGAGATGATTTAGTGAATCCTGCTTTGAGCAGGGGGTTGGACCAGATGACCCAGGAGGTCCCTTCCAACTCTACCATTCTATAATTCTATAATTCTATAATTCTATAATTCTATAACTCTATGTTTTAACCCCTACCTCCCGCTGTCCTCAGATTACATACTGTAGCAAAACCTGCTGACAGATTCCCTTTTAAGAATATAGTAGATTCTATTTCTGGATAAGCTCTATAGGATGTAATGCTTCTCCGTTTGGCCATACACCTTGGATAGCTGTTTTTTTTCCTGTGTAAGTTATCCACTTTACATAGGAGATAACCATCGTTTCCTAGAACATGTCTCTGAAGCTGTGTATTCAACTGACCCCCCTCACACATATATGGTTGTTAAATGTTAATCAAACATTTGTACACCCCTTTTTTCCCATTTGACATATAGCATGTGGTGAGCTCCATCAAAACATGTTTACAAGTAAAAATACAGAGAAGACTTCTCACTGGTCTCCTTGTAAGCGAGGAATGATGTTAATTCAGTCTTTTCTTTCATTGTGACCGTAAACATTGCAATACTGGCTCCAATGTTCCAGAATATTACATGTATCCGGTTCTCAGAAATAGTCTAAAAACAGCTCTAGTAATTGTTCAATAAAGTAAAAGGGTTTTCCATTATATCGATATTGATGAGCGATCGTGTTGATAAGTCATCAATATCAGATCTGTGGAGGGCCAACACACTAATCAACTGTTATATCCTCCGGTATACGGAGAAGAACCCTACCGCTCCGTCACGCTATTTAGTTACCACTGCTGAATACTATAGATCAGCTCCAAATATTTGAAAAAAAATTTCAATAAGAGCTGATCTGCAGGACCCAGGAGCGCCCAATAAACATAATGATAGTGGTGTTGTTCTGTTCCGTACGTGTTTTACATCCAACCTTTGTGGCAGGTTATAACAGCTGATTTTTGACTTGGCCCTCCTCTGATGTGATACTGATGACCTAGATTAAAGATACAGTGGACGCAGTGAAAAACCAAGCTAAATTTTTGAAAAGCAAATGCCTATTACTATATGATGTTAATGGAGCTGATAAGGATAAAAACAAATTGATTTACTGCAAAAAAAAATTCTCTAGTCACTCTTGACTATGGGCTGTGACTATAATTCCAAAGATGATGCTTTTCTTATTAATCTTGCAAACCCCTTTAATACTTTCTTTTTTGGCAGCCCTGTCTAAATTGCAACAGCCTATAAAGTGCACTAAATCATGGAAATGTTATAACGTCTTGTAGCCCGAATATTTCAGCAACATAGTGTTATGGAATTACATTTATAGTAATTCCCTGACTGTAGGCATCAGTTACTTCTATAGAATTTCACTTGTGTGTCACTAGGTCTACTCTTCTCATTGTCGGCAGATATAATGGTGGAGATTTGTGAAATACATATTGATGAAGGCTGAAGGTACATGTTACACATGACATCTGCTCCTTACTTCAGGCAGTAGCTATTGTTCTAACCCTGTACAGTCAGCCTGGTTCCTTGATCCCTCTCTATCTCATGTCTATAGGTCTATGTTTGCCCAACATTTGGCATCTATACAATGAACGAGAGGCTTTCCTCCTCAGCTCTACAGACTCATTTATCGAGAATCTATATGTAAGAAAAGGGACCCATAGTTCCAGCAAAATGGTTACATACTAGTTCTACCTTTGTCCCCCAGTTCTGGTTGGATCTCCATGGTAGATACATAGTATGCATAAAGTGGAGAGAACTCCATAGCAAATAATCAAAATGGCTTTATTTTTGGTGATGATTAGTGATGCGCGCAAGTACGTGTTACTTGAGTTTGCCTAGGGTGCTCGGGTATGCACAGAGTATCGTGGGTGCTTCAGTGATATGTTCGAGTCCCAGTAGCCACATGTTTCGCGGTTGTTATACAGCCACAATACATGCAGGGTTGCCCGTGTATGTTAGGCAATCCCCGCATGTTTTGTGACTGTCTAATAGTCGCGAAACATGCGGTTACTGGGACTCGAACATATCACTGAAGCACCCGCGACACTCTGTGCATACTGAGCACTCTAGGCAAACTCCAGTAACGAGCACTTGCACTCATCACTAGTGCTGACTTATAGCCCCCAACTCACCTGCATCTGGGTTATAAAATTTGCCTCTTTTTATTGAATGAATGGCAGATTGACAGGTGGACCCTTCACTTGTCTGGCACAGTGCAGGTACTGCAGTCAGGGGAATGACAAAGCTTTTTTGTGCCCAAGGCAAATACTACAAAAACCAACCGCAGTTCCCGGTTTAAAGTTACAGTACAGATTACAGACTTGAAATTCCTGCCAGTACTGCCTGCACTTGTATTAAAGTAGTATTCCTGCCATATGTATACCATATGCACTGATCAAATATTAAAGGAGCAGTGGTCAGGCATATATAGCTGTTCTATTCAAAGTTTATGGGACTGATGAAACAGCTGAGTGCCCATTGTCAGCTCCATAGACTTTGAATTGAAAGATAGCATGCAAGTTCGAACACCACCCAGTTCAAACTCCTCGTACCTATGGCCATATTCTGGGGAAAAGTGGGACCATTGTACCTTATTCTAGTGATCAATGGGAGCCCCTGTAGTCAGGCACCCACTAATCCAACCACCGGATAGGTGATAAATGATTAGATCGGAATACCCCTTTAGGGCTCATACTCACTTGTGAGTAAAACAGACGAGTGCAATCCGATAAAACATCGGATTGCACTTGGACCAATGTTAATAAATGAGTGACATCTCATCTGCGATTTTTTTTCTCAGCTGAAATCGGGCTGAGAAAAAAATCGCAGCATGCTGCATATTGCTGCGTATCACGGACGAGACTTGCACCCAGTGCAAGTCAGTGGGTGCGAGAAAAAAATCGCACGGCACTCGGACTATGTGAGTGCTGTCTGATTTTCATGCACCCGTCTCTTTAAAAAAAAAACGGTAATTCATCAGCTCCATACAGTTACAATACATCGGACCCGACAATTTAGAATAGAAAGAATAGATCTACACACATAGAATAGATAGATAGAAAGATGTCAGTCATAGATATAATTAGTACAGTGACAGTTGGTTACTGTACTGGTCATTTATTGTTAAATTAAAGAATTTAATAAAAAAAATTGTGTGGGGTCCCCCGTAATTTTATAGTCTAGGAGAGGTTAAGCAGACAGCTGGGGCAGATGTTTGAAGCCTGGAAAGGGGGTAATAGCCACGGAGCTTCCCAGGCTACTAATATCAGCCCCCAGCTGAATACTTAGCATTTACTGACTATTAAAATGGGGGACCCCCCCAAAAAATGATGTGGGGTCCCCCTATTTTAATAGCTAGCAAAGGCTATGCAGACAGCTGTGGGTTGATATTAATAGCCTAGGAAGGGGCCATGAATATTGGCCCTCTCCGAGGCTAGAAACAGAAGCCCTTAGCTGCTCCTGAAATGGCGCATCAAATGGATATGCCAATTCTGGCACTTAGCCTCGCTCTGCCCACTGCCCTGTAGCGGTGGCAGTGGGGTAATACGGCTGGGGTTGATGTCAGCTTACAGTTGGTACGGAAAGTATTCAGACTCCTTTAAATTTTTCACTCTTTGTTTCATTGCAGCCATTTGGTAAATTCTAAAAAGTTCATCTTTTTCTCATTAAAGTACACTCTGCACCCCATCTTGACTGAAAAAAAAAACAGAAATGTAGAAATTTTTGCAAATGTATTAAAAAAGAAAAACTGAAATATCACATGGTCAAAAGTATTCAGACCCTTTGCTCAGTATTGAGTAGAATCACGCTTTTGAGCTAGTACAACCATGAGTCTTCTTGGGAATGATGCAACAAGTTTTTCACACATGGATTTGGGGATCCTCTGCCATTCTTCCTTGCAGACCCTCTCCGTTCCGTCAGGTTGGATGGTGAACGTTGGTGGACAGCCATTTTCAGGTCTCTCCAGAGATGCTCAATTGGGTTTAGGTCAGGGCTCTGGCTGGGCCAGTCAAGAATGGTCACAGAGTTGTTCTGAAGCCACTCCTTTGTTATTTTAGCTGTGTGCTTAGGGTCATTGTCTTGTTGGAAGGTGAACCTTCGGCCAAGTCTGAGGTCCAGAGCACTCTGGAAGAGGTTTTCATCCAGGATATCTCTGTACTTGGCCGCATTCATGTTTCCTTCAATTGCAACCAGTCGTCCTTTCCCTGCAGCTGAAAAACACTCCTATAGCATGATGCTGCCACCACCATGTTTCACTGTTGAGATTGTATTGGCAGGTGACGAGCAGTGCCTGGTTTTCTCCACACATACCGATTAGAATTATCACCAAAAAGTTCTATCTTCATCTCATCAGACCAGAGAATTTTATTTCTCATAGTCTGGGAGGCCTTCATGTGTTTTTGAGCAAACTCTATGCAGGCTTTCATATGTCTTGCACTGAAGATAGACATCCGTTGGGCCACTCTGCCATAAAGGCTCGACTGGTGGAGGGCTGAAGTGATAGTTGACTTTGTGGAACTTTCTCCCATCTCCCTACTGCATCTATGGAGCTCAGCCACAGGTTCTTCTTTACCTCTCTCACCAAGGCTCTTCTCCCACAATTGGTCAGTTTGGTTGGACAGCCAGGTCTAGGAAGACTTCTGGTGGTCCCAAAGTTCTTCCATTTAAGGATTATGGAGGCCACTGTGCTCTTAGGAACCTTGAGTAATGCAGAAATTCTTTTGTAACCTTGGCTAGATCTGTGCCTTGCCACAATTTTGTCTCTGAGCTCCTTGGGCAGTTCCTTTGAGCTCATGATTCTCATTTGGTCTGACAAGCACTGTGAGCTGTGAGGTCTTATATAGACATGTGTGTGCCTTTCCAAATCAAGTCCTATCAGTTTAATTAAACACAGCTGGACTCCAATGAAGAAGTAGAACCATCTCAAGGAGGATCACAAGGAAATGAACAGCATGTGACTTAAATGTGAGTGTCTGAGAAAAGGGTCTGAATTAGTGATGAGCGAGCATGCTCACTACTGCTCTGTGCTCGCCCGAGCATCTCACTGCTCGAGATGCTCGGAGCTCGCCGAGTACTTGCAAGATGCTCGGCGGGAGCTCGGGTCCCCTCCCTGCATGTTTGGCGCTCTTTAGAGTGCCAATGAACATGCAGGGATTGCCTGCCGCTCATTGTAATGCCGCAGCCATGGTGGTTGTGGCATTACAGTGATTGGCTGGCCGCACAGCGTCATCAGGTCTATATCAGACCTGGCGCCTCTGTAATCGTCACAGTCACTCCGGAATCAGGCAGAGTAGGGAGAGGTGCTGCTGCGTCAGGGAGAGATTTGCTTGTGTATTAGGTAGTGTAGGGAGAAAAACTGTACATTACACATATCCATCTCAACAAACAGTCCTTTGGATAACTAACTAATCCATTTGCAGAGATATCAGGCAGACAGTGTATATAGGCAGGCAGTGTATATAGCAGACTGCAGTGTATATAGCACAAGAGGCTCCATTCCAATTCTGCCTTCTGCTGTTGTTCGATATTTCTATACAAAGGCCCAGGTCTCAGAGGCCAGGAATTATTTTTTTTGGATCTTAATCCTCATTATTTGCTTAAAAAGCAGTCCAGAGAGCACCGTTTTTCTGCGCCATTTGCTTGTTGGCACTGCAGAATACAGCCATGTCCTTTCCATATTACAACGCTAAAAATCCAGCTATTTAAAACTCTGTTTTCTCCATCACACGGATCACATATACGTTGTCAGAAAATACTGCCATTTCTGGCCTCCATTAAAAATTTCTTTCAGTGTGTCAGTGAAGCAATTCACACCAGCTTCCTGTTCAAACTACTTACCTACAAGCCACGTATTTAAAACTGTTTTCTCCGTCACACGGATCACATGTAGGTTCGCTCCAAACTCAGTCATTTGTAGTGAGCGTGGAAGATACTGTCCTCCATTTAAAATGGGCAAGGCACGTGGCAAGGGACGGGGTACTGGACGTGATGGTAAGGTGCATGCTGAGGCCGAGGACAAGGCCGTGGGCAAGCTGAAATTGTGCCACAACAAACACCCACATCTTCTCGCTCGACCTTCCTGTCCCAAGTCCTAGGGACCACAGCACACCACTATTGAACCCAGAGCAGTGTCAAAAGGTTGTTGGTTTGATAGCGGATAATGTTTCCAGTCACTTAGCCACCACCACCACCACCACCCTGTCTTCCACACGGTCAAGTCTCAGTAGCCGTGAGTCTGGACCGTATATTCCTCACCCTGATCCTCCTTCCTCCCACAATGCCAAGTGCCAGAGACAACTGATCCCACACTTGGACACTCTAAAGAGCTGTTCACTTTTCCATTTATAGATTCGGGCCTCTCGCCTGGTCCACTTGAAGCGGGGCAAGAGAAGATCGCGTGTAGCGATGCCCCAATATTTGAGCAGCCACGGTCACACGAAGGCGATGGTGGGAAAGTGTCACAAGAGGTGGACGATGATGAGACACAATTGCCAGAAAGTCAGGAGGAGGACCAAGGTACAGAAGTGGAAGACGAGGTGGTGAATGATATAGTAACTGACCCAACCTGGCAGGAGGACATGCAGAGCAAGGACAGCAGCACACAGGGGGAGGAAGGCAGAGCACCCCAACAGGCAGGAAGAAGCAGTGTGGTGGCCGCAGACAGAAGGCAAGCAATCGTTCCACGTAACACCAACACGAAGTTGCCAGTACAACTGTTAGATCTTCCCGAGTCTGGTTGTTTTTTAAATACTCTGCCGATAACCCCAAAAAGGCCATTTGCACCACCTGCCAGGCCAGCATCAGCAGGGGTGGCAAAACGACCAGCCTGACCACCACCAGCATGATCAGGCACATGGCAGCAAAGCACCCGACTTTGTGGGCCGAACCCCAGGGTCCAGGAACACTGTCTGCAGGTGGCACCATTGCTTCTTCTGCTGTTGTGCATGTAAGCCAGTCCCCTGACCATGGTGCATGCGAAGATGCCTCCTGCCCTGCACCTATCGTTGTGCACTCTCAAGTAGCAGAATCAGGAAGCATGTCCATGTCCTTGTCCCAGTGCAGCCTTCAATTGTCCATACCTTGGAACGCAAGCGCAAATATGCAGCCAACGCCCCCCACAGGCCACACTACTAAATTCTCACATTTCACAACTGCTTGCGCTCGAAATGTTGCCTTTTAGGCTCGTGGAGACGGAAGCATTCCACAACCTGATGGCGGCGACCGTCCCTTGGTACTCGGTCCCCAGCAGCCACTATTTCTCCCGGTGTGCCATCCCCGCATTACACAAGCACGTGTCCCAAAACATCAGCCGTGCCCTCAACAACGCAATTACCGGGAAAGTCCACCTAACCACGGACAAGTGGACAAGTGCTTGTGGGCAGGGACGGTACATCTCGCTGACGGCACACTGGGTTAACAAAGTGGAAGCCAGAACCCAATAGGACCTTGGGACGGAACACGTCCTCCCGACGACAAGGATTGCGGGCCCTAGGTCAATCAGGGTTGCCCCCACGGTCTACAGTTCCTGCACCTCATCCTCCTCCTCTTCAGCCTCCATCTCCGAAATGACCACATCAGTCACAAGCTGGAAGCACTGCAGCACTGCCTCGGCCAAGCGGCAACAGGCTGTGCTGAAGCTAATAACCTCGTGGTTCAGCGGTTCCTCAAATCCTAACTGGAGTTGCCGAATCTGCTTGTTAAAGTACACCGCCTGTGTGCCCATTTTAGAAAGTCAGCTACAGCTTCCGTCGCCCTTGCCGTGTTTCAGCAGCATTTGCAGCTTCCGGCTCACAGACTGGTGTGTGATGTCCTCTCGTGTTGGAACTCTACACTGCAGATGTTGGGAAGGATTTGTGAGGAGAAGAGGGCAGTTGTTGGAGTTCCAGCATCAACAAGGCCGTCGGTATTCAGTTCAGACTCCACACATAAGACCTCAGGTGGACATATGTACCATCCTGCAAAACTTTGAGGATTCCACCAAGATGGTGAGCGGCGATGACGCCATAATTAGCATCACCATCCCGTTTCTCTGTCTTCTGAAACGCTCTCTGCTCACAATCAAAGAGGATGCATTGCAGGCGGAGCACGATGAGATGGAGCAAGGAACCATACAGGGTGATTACACACAGCCAAGCCTCATCTCATCCCAACGTGGATTGGGTGACAATGAGGACGAGGAGGAGGAGGAAGGACAGGAGCTAGTTTCATGCACTATAGACGGTACTACCTGCACAGCTGTCATACCGTCTGTTCAGCGTGGATGGCCAGAGGACAGAGAGGAGGAGGAGAGCATGGTCAGTCATCCTCTTGGTGAGGACATGGAAGTCTTGCCTGTTAGTAGTCTGGCACACATGGCTGAGTTTATGTTACGCTGCTTTTCCTATGACCCTCGCGTTCTCAAAATTTTGGGTGACAGTCATTACTAGTTTGTGACACTTCTAGACCCAAGCTACAAGGAGAACTTTATATCTCTTATTCCTGAGGCGGACAGGTCTACAAAAATGGGGCTGTACCAGAAGGCCCTTGTTGCGGAACTATTAAAAAAATTCCCATCTAAAAATGCTGGCGGCAGAGGGCACACTTCGTTTGACAACCAAGGAGTACAGGCGATAGAGACACAACTTCAATCCAGCAGAGGCAGGGGAACACTGTCAAAGTTCTGGGAGACTTTTCTCAGACCCTCCCATCACACAGGCCCTGAGGCGCGGGGTACTCTCACAAGGAGTGCAAAGTTTGGGAAGATGCTGAGGGAGTACCTTGCCGACCGTACCAACGTCCTCCGTGATTTCGCTGTGCCTTATAATTATTGGGTATCCAAGCTGGATACGTGGAATGAACTGGCTCTCTATGCCTTGGAGGTCCTGGCCTGCCCTGCCGCCAGCGTTTTATCAGAGCGGGTTTTTAGTGCTGCTGGTGGAATTATAAGTGATAAGCGCATCCGCCTGTCAACTGAAAATGCTGACAGGCTGACTCTTATAAAAATGAATAAGGGCTGGATTAGGCCAGACTTCTCAACACCACCAAATGATAGTGTAGCACCCTGAGGATTCGGCTGCTACAGGGGTATTACACCTCAAGCCAGAGGTGTGGTATTCCACTCCCAGGTAAGGATGGAGTGTGGAACTGAGCTCAGTAGGCTGCATGCACTACATACATCCCATTTCCGGGGGGCAGACCAATGGTACTCCCACTAGAGAAATGTGCAGGTACGACAGTGTCTGTCCCTGGCTGGAGTGGGAGGGGGGTGGAACATCCCAGTAGTGTAGGGGCAGATAGGGGGAGCAGTCTGGGTAATGCTAGGAGCTCATTGGGTGCTGGTCACCTGAGCTCACACATAGAGGGAGTATATAAGGTGGGCACCATCTTAGATCAGGGTCAGTCTGTCAGAGTTGAGTCAGAGAAGCAGAGCAGCTCAGCCAGCTCCAAGGCCAAGAGAGAGAGAGAGGAGAAGGAAGGACCCAGAGGGGGAGAAGAGGGAACTCCAAGAACCCAAAATTAGACCAGAGGGTGAAGAGTTGGCACAAGGGTACCGGATCCCAAGCTGGTGGAGGGCCCTAATCCTTAGCCAGAGACCGGAGGTCGTGGGCAGGATCTGCCACGACCACCCACTAAATCCACCCGGAAGGCAAACCGTGAATAGGGTCAGGGAACCCAGAGACAAGGGTTTTACCAACAAGAGGCCCGAGGGAGCCGGACTTAGGTGGATCCCTGGTGGGGAAGGCCAGAGAGAAGGACAAGTCAGAAAGGGAGCTCAGGACCACGCTCCAGAATCACCTGGGGGTTGGCCGAGTCCAGGACCTGGTGGACGCAGCACGGCTCGGGCGGTCACTCAAGGCCGGAGTGACCAACACGAAAGCAGTAAGTAAAACCCTGAACTGCACAGCCCGACTCGGAGTCTTATTACCACTCTCACTGCACCACCACAACCACCACCCTCTACAACTGACCCCCTGAGGCTATACCCCTCCCGTTGGGGGTTATACTACCTGAGCTGCACACACACCACCAGCCTCAGCGGACCCTGCTGCAGCGGCGGCCGTAGTGACCGCAAATCAACGGGTGGCGTAGTCGACACTAAAGAACATCCAGCAACATCTGTAGGACTGCCACACACTGAGCTTGACACCCTGGGCACGGACCGGGTCACCGCCACTCGGAGACTACAACCCCCATCTGATCCGGCTCCGGGTATCCCCCAAACAACACTGGCCCAGGGGGCGCGTCAACTTTGGCGTAGTCGGCAGGATAACGTGCCCGCAACAACCGGGTACTGCGTGCCTGAAGAAAAGTTCACCGCTACCTTAAAAAGAAGTCTCCCGCCGGTTCCGGAGGGTCCCCGCCAACGGACCCCATCACAGGTCGTTTCCCGCCGGTTGTCCGCCATTTGCAGCTTTTTCCCGCCATCCATGGAGTTTCCCGCCACTGGGAGACGATTCCCGCCATTTCCAAAGATTTCCCGCCTTGGAAGAGCGGACGCCATTATGGGCGTGCCAGAGGGTGGCAAAAGGCCACCCCCCATCGTGGGCCAGGTCGAAGAATGGCGCCAAAAGCGGAAACCGCGCCCACCAACAGAGACTGTGATGCTGGAAGTGTCCATCAGCGTAAGAGAACTGCCCCTGGAACTGACAATCACAAAGTTGCCCCGGGACCACCCTCAATGTGGGCGGAGAGAGAACAAGAGAGCAAAGATGGGTGTCGCCTGGAGCAGTCTGGAGAGAGCGCACCCGGAGACAAGAAGTCTGGAGAGGAGTCCAGAGAAAGCCTACCCGGAGATGGAGGGAGAGTCAGGCAGCACCGACCCAGTGGTCAGGAGCCTGCTGCAAGCAACAACCCCACTAGGCCTAGTGGAGGTCCTGGCACAGCTCCCCCGAGACCGGGAGTGTGCACAGACTGCGCTGGAGGGCCTCGCACGGAGGATGGCCCGGGTGCAGCGAGAGACGTTGGCGGAGTGGAGCCGAGAGATGGCCCAGCAGACCGGAACCCGTCAGCGGAGCACGCCACCCGAGACGAGGAGACAGACCGCCTCTGTGGATGGTGCAGGAGGACTCAAGGCCGGAGACGGCGCCGAGAAGGGAGCTGAACGGACGGAGGCAGGTAAAGGGGACGTCTCTACCCCGAGCCGGGAAATCGTGTACCTGCCCCAGCTCCCCGTCGCAGAGCCCGAAATTCCCCCTGCCGTGCCCGTCGCTGCATCGTCACCGCCGCAGACTAGGCCTCAACCGGAAACCGCGGCCGCGACCCCTGTGACGTCACGCGCTTCAACCCTGAGCGCGGCAAAGCAGGAAATACCATCGGCCTGGTCGCAAGGCCTAGTACCCCCGGGCGCCGCCATTCCAACAGCGCCCCCTACCTCCGCGGAGCCACCGGCCTGGTCGCAGGGCCGAGTACCCCCGGGCGCCGCCGTCTTCACGGTGCCCTTTACGTTCAGGGTACCCCAGGCCTGGTCGCAAGGCCTGGTCAATCCGGGCGCCGCTTCCACCACCGCGCCCTCAACATCTCGAGTGCCGCACCTGGGCGAAGATCTATTTGCCCAGCATACGTGCCCGGATGGGCAGCCCTTCATATGGCCACCGGAGTTTCACCATCCCCGACTCCGGAAAGAAAGACCCCTAGATGAACCCCTGATTCCGGTTCCGAAGCCCGTCAGGAGGACCCAGCCCCCGCTAGAGGAGGCACAGTTTGAGTGGGACCCCACCGGAGGAGACCTCATGGGGTTCACTCAGGAGACTCGGGCGGCCGCAGCGGAGCGTGCAGAGTGCTGCCGCCAGCAGCTCGAGGTCTTCGAGAAGGAGCGGAGAGACAGGCGGGTCCGGGAACAGCAAGCACAGATAAGGAGCGCGGAGCAGAAGAGCCGGACCAGGAGGAACCCCCGTGCAGCTCATGGTCCCCGTACCACCGGGACTGTGATTAAATTCAACCTGCAGCATGGGTGGGGCTTCATAAAAGACCATCATACCCCCGGCGACGTCTTTGTCACACGCAGAGACGTAGAAAGCCATCTGCCGGAGGGACACAGAGGTCGTGACCTGTACGTAGGGGACGAGGTCACCTTCACCCGGCACAAGTGTGCCAAAGGACCCTACGCCCTCCATGTACATCGCCTGACGGAGGAGGAGCTGCGGTGTGAGGAGGAGCAGGAGGACCCGGACGGGTCTAAATCCAAAGAAGGAGCAGGAGGACGCCGTCGTTAAAGTACGGTAAAGAGACTGTAAATAGTTACCTGTCGGGGTACAGTGAACTGTTGCTGCTTTAAATATGTCCCCGTTGGGACAAGTGTAAACTGTTAACCTGTGTTTCCCTTAATCCAACTGACCGAGGACTGAGAGCGGTCATTCCTTCCTTATACCTGGCCGAGGACTGAGAGCGGCCATATCCCCTTGTATATAGTTGCGCTTCCTAAGGCGCCCCCTACCGGTTTTATAGGAAACTGTTGTTTTTCTTGAAGAGACTGTCGCACTTTACCCGGTCACAAGTTGCACCGTGGCCGGAGGAACAAGAATGTTATTTATAAAAAGTTTTATGCTGATAGTATATATGATGTTTTATATGTTTATGTTTATGAAAAAAAAAAAAAATTGTATGTTTTGGATGTTTTTATATCTTACAGCCCGAGGACGTGCTGTGGTTTACCAGGGGGGAATGTAGCACCCTGAGGATTCGGCTGCTACAGGGGTATTACACCTCAAGCCAGAGGTGTGGTATTCCACTCCCGGGTAAGGATGGAGTGTGGAACTGAGCTCAGTAGGCTGCATGCACTACATACATCCCATTTCCGGGGGACAGACCAATGGTACTCCCACTAGAGAAATGTGCAGGTACGACAGTGTCTGTCCCTGGCTGGAGTGGGAGGGGGGTGGAACATCCCAGTAGTGTAGGGGCAGATAGGGGGAGCAGTCTGGGTAATGCTAGGAGCTCATTGGGTGCTGGTCACCTGAGCTCACACATAGAGGGAGTATATAAGGTGGGCACCATCTTAGATCAGGGTCAGTCTGTCAGAGTTGAGTCAGAGAAGCAGAGCAGCTCAGCCAGCTCCAAGGCCAAGAGAGAGAGAGAGGAGAAGGAAGGACCCAGAGGGGGAGAAGAGGGAACTCCAAGAACCCAAAATTAGACCAGAGGGTGAAGAGTTGGCACAAGGGTACCGGATCCCAAGCTGGTGGAGGGCCCTAATCCTTAGCCAGAGACCGGAGGTCGTGGGCAGGATCTGCCACGACCACCCACTAAATCCACCCGGAAGGCAAACCGTGAATAGGGTCAGGGAACCCAGAGACAAGGGTTTTACCAACAAGAGGCCCGAGGGAGCCGGACTTAGGTGGATCCCTGGTGGGGAAGGCCAGAGAGAAGGACAAGTCAGAAAGGGAGCTCAGGACCACGCTCCAGAATCACCTGGGGGTTGGCCGAGTCCAGGACCTGGTGGACGCAGCACAGCTCGGGCGGTCACTCAAGGCCAGAGTGACCAACACGAAAGCAGTAAGTAAAACCCTGAACTGCACAGCCCGACTCGGAGTCTTATTACCACTCTCACTGCACCACCACAACCACCACCCTCTACAACTGACCCCCTGAGGCTATACCCCTCCCATTGGGGGTTATACTACCTGAGCTGCACACACACCACCAGCCTCAGCGGACCCTGCTGCAGCGGCATCCGTAGTGACCGCAAATCAACGGGTGGCGTAGTCGACACTGAAGAACATCCAGCAACATCTGTAGGACTGCCACACACTGAGCTTGACACCCTGGGCACGGACCGGGTCACCGCCACTCGGAGACTACAACCCCCATCTGATCCGGCTCCGGGTATCCCCCAAACAACACTGGCCCAGGGGGCGTGTCAATAGCAGCGTAACATAAACTCAAATCCAGCGTCTCTTCTTGGGAGGTGTATTCCCATGCACCTTTTCACACCCACATATGGGTATACGCTTCCTGATTTTGGCTATTTGCTCATGTCCTCCTCCTCATCCTCCACCACCATATCACCAGGGTGACCGTGGTCCGTGATGCAACACCCACATCATTTTTATTTTATTATTTATTATTTTTGCACTGTGCGATTTAGCCATTTATTTCCAGTTATTTGGGTATTTTGCTTGTCTTTGGTTTTTCTCTGTCTAGTGGCCTTATGTGAACATGCATTTACATTTTGCATGCACATCAATTTACGTTTCAGTTCAGACTCTCAGGTTTTTTCTTTGTAGTTTAGTGTGCTTTAGTACATATAAGGGTGTGGCCGCCCTTTGTCTAAGCTGAAAGGTTCATTCTGCCTCTCAGGTCTATACTTCTACTAGGGGTTCAGTCTCTCTGCCCTTATCCATATGTATGTCACTTGACAAATGGTAAGGTTTTAATATTAGAGTTAGGACTGTCCCATAAGGGTTACCGTGACGTGGTGGGATGGCTTTTACATTATTTTGATCAAAATTATGTTAACTAAATACCCTTTATTATTTATTATTTTTGCACTGTGCGATTTATCCATTTATTTCCAGTTATTTGGGTATTTTGCTTGTCTTTGGTTTTCCTATACCCTATAACTGTATAGCAGACTCTCTCCTTTCTAATGTGAATTTGTCGTTACTGTGGCCCTGCTCTTTGTGTCTTTAATTTCTTAGTGGGGTTTTTCCTAAATTTGGTCAGCCGTTGGACTCACTGCATACCCTATAACTGTATAGCAGACTCCCTCCTTTCTAATGGGAACATGTCGTACTTGTTACTGTGGCCCTGCTCTGTGTGTCTTTCAGAGTCCCTCCATCATCAATGAAACCGTATGTGTTTGATGATGTCTCACACACTACATTGCCAGATAAGGTTGTAAAATGTTAAAATGACATTGCCCGGTAAATGCATTTGCCTTAAAAAATAATGTAAAAAAAAAAAACAGTAGGATCTTTCTTTAGTATAAAAACAGAGTCTCCAATGTAACCTCAATGTAATCACATTGTTCAGCTCCTGCACCTCCTCCTCCATCTCCGAAATGACCACATCAGTCACAAGCTGAAAGCACTGCAGCACTGCCTTGGCCAAGCGGCAACAGGCTGTGCTGAAGATAACATGCTTAATGCTTATGACTCGCCCCCTGGGCCGTGGGGCACTCGGATCCGGGCAATAGGGCACTGATGGGGGTAGTAGTGGCAACCCGGTCCGTGGCTCAGGGTGGTCAGACCAGTGGCAGCCTTTTATATGTTTTAGGTCATGTCCGACTACGCCACCCGTGGATTGCCGTCCGGGAGGACCGCCGCTGCAAGGCAGACCGCTGAGGCTGGTGTTGGGGATGCAGCAGGGAATAGTACAACTCCCCACGGGAGGAGTGTTGCCTCAGGGCAGTGTAATAGGATGCTGGGGGTGATGGTGCAGGCGCAGCGGTAACCACACTGTGTCCAATAATGCAGTCCAGGGTCCTTTACTGCAGATCTTATCACAGACCCACCAGGAGTACAGGGTAGGAATGGACCTGGGTGTCTGGGGGCATTCGGGCGAGCTCCGCTGGTCAGGGTGAGAGGGTAGGCCTACCGTTCTCTCTCTGCCCTTGCTGACTATCTCCCCCTTTAGTGGTATGATAGCCCACGTCCCTGAGCTTGCCGTGTACTACGCCTATATGGCTTGCGACTCGGGCCTTAGGTACCTGTAGCTTCTCCATGCTGTACCGGTCCCTCTGTGTGGCGGAGCCTCCAGGCTTCTTAGCCCTAGGGACCTGAAATCCCTTGCGGGTTGGTTATCTGCTGCAGGACCTGCAACCCTGACAACCTCGGACCCCAGTTTCCGGTTGTGTGGTCTCTCTCTGCCACGACCGGCTCTCGTCGCCTCTGTCCCTGGCTTTCTGTTCCTCCTTTGCCTCCTGGACTCCTCAGCTGCGGCTGACCTGTCCCTCTCTTCTGGGAACCCTTCTGAATGCTTCAGAAGTGGGTCCTGGTCTCTCTAACCCTGCCCTCAGTACCAGTTTTTATAGGGGCAGCCTGCTCCCCCTACTGGCCTGGGACAGGAGGTGCTGCATGCAAATGGTCCATGACCAGAGAACCTCCCTCCTGCTCTCAGACACAGCCTTACAAGTTTGTGGCATCCAGGCCTGGGGTGACACATTCCCCCCTAGGAAAGCTTAGTACTCCGGGACTAAACAAGAAACACGATACAGGGTATAAATTATAACATAAACACAACAGAGAAAGAAATAACAAACAACACCACATATTGAGTTCTTTAGGTCACAGTATGGCCTGTGACCGGGTGTCCATTTCACCCAATAAGGCGAAGTCTCAACCGGTGCGGGGACCTGTCCAAAGCAAACCCCAAACGTTGGCCCTGGGCGTGGCTGCAAGGCGAAGCAAACTACTTTGGACCACTCGGGACCACGCCAGACAGGTTTTACTTTCGTGGCCGTCTTCGCAAAAGGCACAAAGTGCAACTATTTACAACGTAGTTCCGGTTATCCAAAGTTCATAACCTGTCAGTCCATACATCTAGAAAAGCTGGAGAAAACACTATTAGTTACAGGTAACAAACATATTAAATATATACATGGTACATTTAGATCTTGTACCTATATCCTCCAGCGAGCTGGTGTTTGACCCCTAGTGCTCCTGGTTGACCTCCTTAACCCACTGTCTGGTGGTGGACCAACCTGGCTTTCCCCACTATCATTGAGGGTACAGCTACTAGCTGGGTGTACAGGCAGGGCAGGCAGCTGTCTGCGGGTCCTTTGGCTTACCGCAGGCATGGCAGGCTCACTGTCAGCAGAGGGCTGACTCTCCTGGGCTGCTGGCATGGGTTCTTCCGCCTCTGGGGCCGCTTGCTCTTCTTGTTCTTCCTGTCCTCCTGTAGGCTCCTGCTGGGTAGGCTGAAGGAAGTGTAGGACGGGTACCACTATTGCGCCATTTATCTGAGTCCAGGTCCGGGGGAACTCTCCGAGAACTGTGCTGATCATCTCTTCCTTGTCCTCTGTGGGTTCAAGGTCATCTTGATCTTCACTTGGACTCTGTAGTTGCTCGGGGCACCGTTTTAGGTGGTCTCTGGAAATGGTGCTAGTGGTTTCTCCTCCATCCTTGGTAATCACACATACCTTCGGGTTGTCGTGGTCGGACTGCAGTACTGTGTACGGGTCTCTCTCCCACTGGTCATCCAGCTTGTGTAACCTTCTCTTCCGCTTCAGGACCTGCTCACCAGGTTCCAGGGGACCAGCAGGGGCGTGTTGGTTGAAGAGCCTCTCTTGCTTTTCTCTCGCTTGAGCCAGACTCCTCTCCACACTCTCCTGTACCTTCTTGTACTGTAGCCGCCGTTCCGTATCCCAGTCCGCGTCTGGGGAGGTGTCCTCAGGTGTCAGGACTCCCATTTCCAGGTCGATCGGCAGCTTACCTGGTCTTGCTCGCATCAGGTAAGCCGGAGTGCAATTTGTAGCATTCACCGGGATATGGTTGTACAAGTCAATCAGGTCTGGCAGCTTCTCCGGCCACAGGCTGCGTTCTTCCAGGGGTAACGTCTTGAGGAGATCAATGACGATATTGTTCATCTTCTCACACAGCCCGTTGGTTTGCGGGTGGTAAGGCGTTGTTCGAATCTTCCTACAGCCGTAGAGGTTGCAGAACTCCTGGAAAACTTCAGCCTCAAACGCTGGACCTTGATCTGTCAAGACCTGTTCCGGATACCCATGTGGACGGCAGAAGTGTTGCTGGAAGGCTCTGGCCACTGTTTGGGCTGTCAGGTCTTTAACAGGAACCACTACCAGGAACTGGGAGTAATGGTCCACAATTGTCAGGGCATAGATGTAGCCCGACCGGCTTGGAGCCAATTTCACATGGTCCACAGCTACCAGCTCAAGAGGCTGCCTGGTGACAATGGGCCTCAAGGGTGTCTGCTGGCTAGTACGGTCCTTTCTTCTGAGGTGACATGGGCCGCAGTCCCTGCTCCACTTCTCGATGGCCCTTCTCATGCCGACCCAGTAGAACCGCTCTCCCAGTAGGAACTCCAGTTTCTTCCACCCGAAGTGTCCCGCTCTGTCATGATAGGCCTCCAGGACCATTGCTGCATCTCGCCTTGGGACCACTATCTGCCAGGTCAGCTCGTGCGTCCGGTGGTTGACAAGCCTTCTGCACAGCTTACCCTCGTAGAGGAATAGCTGTCACGCTGTCTCAGTGTACTGGAGGTAGGGGGCCTAAGCTGACCCTAAGCTGTGGCCCTGACTAATCCCTCTACCTGGAGGTACTGTTAAAGGTACAGAGGTCCAGGCCGCCAGCGTAACCCCTACCTCCTGAGGATCCCTGCACCTAAGTAATCTAGTCCTGAGAAGGACCCCTGATCACAACAAAAGGGGACAGGTAATAATATGCCCACACTCAGTACTTAGACAAACGAGACAGTACAAGGGTAAAACCAAAACCACCTTGCATACAAAAACTACACAACTACAACAGAGGGAACACCAATGGGAAAGGAGATAAATGATAAAGCGAGGAAGGGAAAAAACACTCCAAATACACTTAGCTCTGAAACTCCAAATACCACGATCCGCTCTGTTAGTCTGCATGAAATGCTTTCACCGACACTTCCCTAACAGACCGGCAGGCATTTGAAGGAGTCCCACTACAGCAGCATTGATTGCAGCTGGGCGAGGCTGGACCTCGTCTAGCACAGAGAGAGAGAGAGTTAACTCCCTCACTGCCGAAAAACACAAAGCACCAAAAACTCAGCTGCGAGAAGTCAGGCTGTGTAATCGTGACGATCTTCGTGGCGACACACCCGTGACAATAGCCTGCTTTTCTCCTTCCATATCTGCTTGGCTTCCTCTGGAGCGTCCGGGCCAGGGCTAGCGTCTTCCTGGGTTAACATGTCTTTCACCAGGCGTATTGCAGGGTCGCTATCTTGCGTTTCAGCCCAGCCATGGTGAGGTAAGGGATTGAACATGATGGTGGTTAGGTCTTTGTCTCTTACCCGGTGAGAATACTGAGTGGCCCCATACCGGTGGAACGTAGGGAGCTCTATTTCCTCCAGCTCTTCCGAGTCGTCTTCTCCTTCAGGTGGGTGGGGCATTCTTGATAGGGCGTCTGCGTTGGCGTTGGTTCTGCCCGCCCGGTATTTGATTGTGAAGTCATAATTGGATAGCCGGGCTATCCACCGCTGTTCTAGGGCACCTAATCTTGCATTGTCCAGATGTGTCAACGGGTTGTTGTCCGTGTACACGGTGAACTTTGCGGAGGCCAGGTAAAGCTTAAACCATTCTGTGACGGCCCACACCACTGCCAAGAATTCTAGCTTGAAGGAGCTGTAATTCTCCGGGTTCCTTTCAGTGGGCCTCAGCTTCCGGCTGGCATACGCGATCACCCTTTCTCTGCCCTGCTGGTTCTGTGACAGTACGGCTCCCAGCCCCACATTACTGGCATCTGTGTGGAGGATAAAAGGCTGGCCATAATCGGGGTAAGCCAGGATCTCATCCCCCGTGAGGGCCATCTTCAACTGGCGGAAGGACTCCTCTTCCGGCTTGTCCCACTTGAAGGGTGGCTTGTGACTTCTGGATTTAGATTGCCCTATTAGGAGATCCTGCATAGGGGCTGCCATCTTAGTGAACCCGGAGATAAACCTTCGGTAGTAGCCTACCAACCCGAGGAATTGCCTCACTTCCTTGATGTTAGAGGGGCTTGGCCAGCTCTTGATGGCTGTAACTTTGTCGGGGTCGGGGGCTACTCCCTCTGCACTCACCACGTGTCCTAGGTATTGGACCTTCGGTTTTAACAGGTGGCACTTTGAAGGTTTCACTTTCAGGCCGTAGCCTGCCAGGGCTTCGAACACCTCGGCCAGATGCTTTAGATGGTCCTCATAAGTCTTCGAATAGACGATCACGTCGTCCAGGTAAAGGAGGACCGTCTCGAAGTTTGGGTGCCCTAGACAGCATTCCATCAGCCTCCTGAAGGTCCCTGGTGCGTTGCAGAGCCCGAAGGGCATACAGTTGAACTCACTCAGTCCCATCGGGGTGGTGAAGGCGGTCTTCTCCTTGTCAGCCTCTGCCACAGGAACCTGCCAGTACCCGCTAGTAAGGTCCAAAGTAGAGAAGAAATTAGCTGATTTTAGAGCTGCTAAAGACTCCTCTATCCTAGGTAATGGGTACGCATCTTTATGGGTGATACGATTGATTTGTCTATAGTCCACGATCATTCTCATGGTACCATCTTTTTTTTTTACCAAAACTAAGGGAGCTGCCCAGGGGCTACAGCTATCTCTAATGACCCCAGCTTCTTTAATTTCTCTCAGCATACCCTTGGCGTTCTGATAATGGGCAGGGGTACAGGCCTGTGTCTCTCTTTTATTGGTGGGTGGCTCCCCGTCGGGATATGGTGTTCTATCCCTTTTACTCTGCCAAAGTCTAGCGGGTGCTTACAAAAATTCTCTCGTACTCTTGAACCACCCGGTAGACTCCATGTTTTTGGTGCAGGGGAGTGGAGTCAGCACCCACATGGAGTTTCTGGCACCAGTCCTCCTTTTGTTTCTGGGAGCCATTACCCTCCGCCTGTGGAGATGGAGGCAACGGTTCCACGGCCCTGATAGCTTTGTGCTCAACAGCGAACAGTTTGGCAAGTGTAGCGTACCTGGGTAAGTGTACCTCCCTCTCCCCAATATTGAGAATGCGAACTGGCACCCTCCCATGACGGACGTCAACCACCCCCCGGGCTGTCAAAATGGTGGGCCTGCTGTCTGAGTACACGGGTTCTACCATGGCTTGGTAGTCTCTGCCTCTCAACCCAATTGCAGTCCGACACCAGATCATCATTTCACTTTTGGGAGGCATGGAAATGGGGAATGGGTCACTCATTCTTACGCTACCTATCTCACCACCAGACAGTTCTACCTGCTGCCGTCTCATCAGGGCTCTTATCTCTCTCTGGAGGACCCTCCGTTGGCTGGAGCTCGCATTCATCGCCACCTGCTGTAAAATCACAATTACTTCTGAAAGACAGTTTTCAATTACATTAGTACCCACAGTTATTTTAGGGTGACTTTCACGACGGTCAATGTCCACAATGATCACTCCCTGTGCCGGCAGTTCCACCTTACCAATCTTGATGGTCATCTCTCTGAACCCCACCTGCGGCACGGGTTGGCCATTGCTGGAAATGATGCTTAAGTCATCGATTGGGTAGCGGGATATGTCAGCGTCACTCCAGTACCGCTTGAAAAGTACGTAGGGGATGGTAGTCACTTGAGACCCGGTGTCCAGCAGTGCACTCATGGGGATACCGTCCAGCACTACGGGTAAGACCGGGCGTCCTCCCACGTACTTATCACGCCAATTAGACGGGCCTGATGACCTTATGCCTGGGGGTTGGCCCTCTGCCCCAGGTCGGACCCATTTAAAGTACAGTACCTTGCTATGTGTCCTGGCTGACTGCAAAGGCGGCAAATCGGCTGTCCATCCTCAGTGTAGCGGTCGGCGGGCCTCCCTCTGAACAGTGGGATCTTCCTCTGTCGACGCCACGGGACATCCTCCGGACTGGAAGCCAGCTCGATTGGTCTTGACGGTTCCACCTGCAATGACTGTAGGGTCCTGGTTAATGCAGCCACACTCTTTGTTAGCTCCTGGACCTGATGGTGCAGGTCTGCAGGCTGGGATGGATTTAGGGCCTGTGCATCAGCTCCCACAAGGTCTGCGAGGTAGGGCGCTGCCCCCTGGTGGTAAGTGATGGCAGGGCGCCGGGAAGCTACAGCGCCACCTGGTGCGGGTTCTCTGAGCACCCGGATGGCCCTATCCTTGAACTGCGCAAAAGTCAAATTGGGGTTCTGTAGGGCCATGAGGCGCAGCTGGGTTCTGTGGGCGCTGGACAGCAGACCTTCTATGAACTGGTCAGTCAGCAGTTTATCACAGCCCTACACGCTACCAGGGTCAGCTTGTTTGATAGCTCTCAGGGCTTCTTGCAGGTTCAAGGCATAGTCTCTGATACTATCCTGGGCCCGCTGCTTACAGCCATAGAACCGCATTTTGATTTCTGCTGAGGTACGGGTATCAAAGGTCCTCCGCAGCCGGGTCAGAATGTCCTTTACTGTCCTTTTCTCCTCATCTGACCATGATTTCACTTCCCGCTGGGCTGCACCGGTGAGCTGCCCCGTCAGAATGCTCACTTTCTGTTCTTCTGTCAGGGGATAAACTTTGAATAAACTGTGCAGTCTTTCCCTAAAGTCAGTTAAGGTATGGGGGTCCCCTGAGTATTGGGGTAGCCAGGCTGCTCCGGGGATGTAGGGCATAGAGAACGGCATCACTGCTGCTGCAGCCCCGCTGGTTGTAGAAGGCCCCTCCGTGTCCGTCATCTTCCTCCCCCCTAGTTAAGCGTGGCCTACCTTCCGACGATCCTCTTCTGTAGGCCGCGGCTCCGCTGGTGCTGCTCCGTGTGAGGACCTTGCGTCGCGTCCTGGTGACGTCAGCGTCGCTCTCTCTCCCTTCCAGGACCTTGCGCAGCGTCGGTGCGTAGGGCGGGCCTTCAAGTCTCGCGCGCTTTGCACGTCCACGCCCCTCTTCTTCCTGCGCGGCGTCCTGAAGATGGCGTCCGATGGCGGGAAAACAGCTGAAGATGGCGGGAAAACTGCTGAAGATGGCGGGAGACGGCTGAAAACGGCGGGAAACGGCTCCGGATGGCGGGAAACTTCTTTTTAAGGTACGTGTACAGTCTATTTCAGGCACGCAATACCCGTTGGTGGCGGGTTGGTCACAATCCTGCCGAATACGCCAAAGCTGACTCGCCCCCTGGGCGGTGGGGCACTTGGATCCGGGCAACAGGGCAATGATGGGGGTAGTAGTGGCAACCCGGTCCGTGGCTCAGGGTGGTCAGACCAGTGGCAGCCTTTTATATGTTTTAGGTCATGTCCGACTACGCCACCCGTGGATTGCCGTCCGGGAGGACCTCCACTGCAAGGCAGACCGCTGAGGCTGGTGTTGGGGATACAGCAGGGAATAGTACAACTCCCCACGGGAGGAGTGTTGCCTCAGGGCAGTGTAATAGGATGCTGGGGGTGATGGTGCAGGCGCAGCAGTAACCACACAGAGTCCAATAATGCAGTCCAGGGACCTTTACTGCAGATCTTATCACAGACCCACCAGGAGTACAGGGTAGGAATGGACCTTGGTGTCTGAGGGCATTCGGGCGAGCTCCGCTGGTCAGAGTGAGTGGGTAGGCCTACCGTTCTCTCTCTGCCCTTGCTGACTATCTCCCCCTTTAGTGGTATGATAGCCCACGTCCCTGAGCTTGCCGTGTACTACGCCTGTATGGCTTGCGACTCGGGCCTTAGGTACCTGTAGCTTCTCCATGCTGTACCGGTCCCTCTGTGTGGCGGAGCCTCCAGGCGTCTTAAGCCAAGGGACCTGAAATCCCTTGCGGGTTGGTTATCTGCTGCAGGACCTGCAACCCTGACAGCCTCGGACCCCAGTGTCCGGTTGTGTGGTCTCTCTCTGCCACGACCGGCTCTCGTCACCTCTGTCCCTGGCTTTCTGTTCCTCCTTTGCCTCCTGGACTCCTCAGATGCGGCTGACCTGTCCCTCTCTTCTGGGAACCCTTCTGGATGCTTCAGAAGTGGGTCCTGGTCTCTCTAACCCTGCCCTCAGTACCAGTTTTTATAGGGGCAGCCTGCTCCCCCTACTGGCCTGGGACAGGAGGTGCTGCATGCAAATGGTCCATGACCAGAGAACCTCCCTCCTGCTCTCAGACACAGCCTTACAAGTTTGTGGCATCCAGGCCTGGGGTGACACACTTAGATGACAAACCGCCCAGCGCTGCAGAGTTGTTGAAAGCTGTAACACAGCAGCTTGATCTGTGGCTCTCACCGCTGAACATACAGCCAGGCATGGTCGTGTGTGACAATGGGCGGAACCTGGTGACGGAGAAATGACAGACGGAGTAGATACGGTTTCCCTCTATGCCAGTCCTTTCACCGAGCTAAAGAATATGGCTGTGGTGAAATACAACTCCCACTGAGAAGCTGTTTCAGATTGAAAAACATTGGGCCCACAAGAGGATTTGATTCTGAGGGCTAACCTTTCTACCCCGCTCAAGAGCCCCATAGCAGCTGCAAAGTTAGCGCTCTCATGTACTGTCCTGATGTAGAAGCCAGGGCACACCAGAGGATTCTCTGCTGGGACCGTCCAACTGTTAGAACTCTCCTGTTAGGTTTTTTCTATTATGCTGGTCACATGACCGTTTTTGCCTATTTAATCCTGCTCCGCCCTTCTGGCCTTGCTGGACTTCATTGTAATTTCTACTCTTAAGCTAGCCAGGTGCTTTGTTACCTTTCTCAGTCAGTTTAGCTAGGTCTCTTGACCTCTATGTTCTATGTTGTTTGTTTGTCTTTTACTGCTACAATTTCTGCTAGGAGGTGTCCATCTTTCTCCCAGTCCTTAGTTCTGGTAGGGAGCCCTCCCTCACATCTATAGGTCTTCGTTCAGACTAGATGAGGACTTTAGCGGGTCTAATCGCAGGATCAGGTTCCCTGTTACATCGTAGGGATCTAGCTTAGTTCTATTGTATGGACAGATCTCCTGTCTTTCCTTAGTGCTTGTAGCAGATCATAACAGTAAGTCCAGCCCAAAAAATTTCTCTAAGGAAAGACCTCCAGTTTCCATCATGGTGTCGGTTCAGGATTTGGCTCAACGCCTGCAGGGACTCTCTCTGGAGGTGGCCGAGCTCCAACAACACGTGAGTAGCTGTTCTGGAGCGCATTTTGTGGAGCCAAAGGTACGATTGCCTGATTTATTTTTTGGTGAACAACAAGATTTTTTTTCCTTTAAAAATGCTTGTTTATTGTATTTTCGTTTGAGACCCAGATCCTCTGGTGATGAATCACAGCGCATAGGGTTCATAATGTCACTTTTGCGCAAAGAACCTCAGGGATGGGCCTTTTCTCTCCAACTTAGTAATCCGTGATTTAGATCAGTGGATAGTTTTTTTTCTGCTTTGGGGTTGTTGTATGATGATCCTGATCGTGTCTCATCAGCTGAGACGGAATTGAGACATTTGAGGCAGGGATCAGGTAATGTGGAAAATTATTGTACTCACTTCCATCGGTGGTCTGCTCAGGTGGGGTGGAACGATTCAGCTCTGAAAAGTTTGTTTCTTGCTGGGCTAGGTGAAAGGGTTAAGGATCTGCTGATTGCTTATCCTACACCTGGAAACTTGCAGGAGGCAATGCAATTAGCTATACGGGTGGACAGGAGACTGCGTGCAAGGGTTAATGAGAGTAAATCCTCTGCCATGTCAGCTCCGAGTCTTGAGAGGGTCTGTACTGACACTGGAGAGCCGATGGAGATTGGGGCGATGTCACCCTGCTCTCAGGAAAAAGACCGCAGGTTTTCTGAAGGTTTGTGCTTCTATTGCGGCAAATCTGACCATTTCATTAAGAACTGTGTGCTTCGTATGAACAAAGAAAAAAAAAAGGTCAGTTACGCCCGTATAGCCTGTTTAAATACTAAGGGGGTATTTCTTTCTGCTACTACCGCAGGTCAGGAAGAATTAATTGAATTTCGGGTATTTGTGGATTGTGGTACAACTCTGAATGTGATTGATGGGGGATTTTTGGAAAAACTTAATTTAAAACCCAAACCTTTGTCATCCCCTTATGAATTTCCCCTCACTATTAATGGTATTCACCAAGAAAATTTGGATTTGGTGGTATTAAATAATTTGCCTTCTCCAGTAGTTTTGGGGTTGCCCTGGTTAAAATTGCACAATCCTGTACTGGATTGGTCTACCAATGAAATTAAGTCCTGGAGCCCTAAGTGTTATGACAAGTGTTGTAACGGGCGCATTGCTGCTGTGGATAAAGGGGAGTTACCTGTACCTATTCAGGATTTTTGGAAATTTTTTTCTGAGGAGGAGTCGCAAATTTTGCCTCCCCATAGAGACTACGATTGTACCATTGAATTTGTCCCTGGAGCGACTCTTCCTAAAAGTCGTTTATTTAATCTGACTATTCCTGAGAGAAAGGCTTTGGAGGAATACATACAGACGAGCTTGGCCGCCGGTCATATCAGATCCTCTATGTCACCTGTGGCTGTTGGATTTTTTTTTTTGTTAAAAAAAAGGACGGCGGTTTACGTCCTTGTTTGGACTTTCGCGAGATTAATAAAATTTCTGTACGCAATCCCTACCCACTGCCATTGATTCCTGATTTGTTTAACCAGTTAGTGGGGGCCAAGTGGTTCTCTAAAACTGATCTCCGGGGGGCATACAATTTGTTGCGCATGAAGGAGGGTGATGAATGGAAGACTGCTTTTAACACTCCTGTGGGTCATTTTGAGAATTTGGTTATGCCTTTTGGTCTTACCAATGCACCAGCATTTTTTCAGAATCTTATTAATGACATCCTTAGACCTTTGATCGGCAAAAATGTGGTTGTGTATTTGGATGACATTTTGATTTATTCGCCTGACCTGGAGTCTCATTGGTGGAGCGTACGTGAGGTATTGCAGTTATTGATTGACAATTCGCTTTTTGCTAAGCTGGAGAAATGTGAGTTCGCTGTACAGAGAATTAGTTTTTTGGGCTACATTATATCCAGCGAGGGCTTTGAGATGGACCCGGTGAAAGTTCAAGCTGTGCAGGAATGGCCTAGGCCTATTGGTTTGAAATCGATACAGAGGTTTTTGGGTTTCGCCAATTATTACAGAAAATTCATTAAAATTTTTTCTATTATTGTTAAACCACTGACCGATCTCACCAGGAAAGGTTCTAATACGGTTCAGTGGACTACTGAGGCCATTGAAGCTTTTGTGTTTCTAAAGGAGAGGTTCAGCTCTGCCCCCATCCTTATGCAGTCTTATGTGACTAAGCCGTTTTTGGTTGAGGTTGATGCTTCTTCTGTGGGGGTCGGTGCGGTGTTGTCTCAGAAAAACAAGGATGGAGTACTTCCCTGTGCCTTTTTCTCCAAAAAATTTTCTGAGACTGAACTTAATTGCGATATTGGTAATCGGGAATTGCTGGCTGTTAAACTCGCATTTGAACACTGGCGTCATCTCTTGGAAGGTGCTGATTTTCCCATTCAGGTTTTCACTGATCATAAAAATCTGATCTACCTTGATGCTGCCAAGCGCTTGAATGCCCGTCAGGCTAGGTGCGCACTTTTTTTTTCGCGGTTTAATTTTTCTGTTATTTACATTCTGGGTACCAAGAATGTAAAAGCTGATGCTTTATCTTGCAGTTTTTCTCCCATGGTTGGTACTGAGGAGGAGGAGAGCATTTTACAGGAAGGTGTTGTGATAGCAGCATTGGACTCCGTTTTGGAAGATGGGATTCTGAAAGCCCAGGAAAATGCCCCATCTAACACTCCCCATGGGAGGTTGTTTGTGCCTAGGACCTTTAGGAGAGATTTGTTTGTTGAGTGTCATGAGTCTCGGTTGGCAGGTCATCCTGGAATTTCTGAGACCAAGAGACTTGTGGGTCGCAGTTTTTGGTGGCCTGAATGGCAGAAGGAGGTCATTAAGTGGGTGCGTCAATGTACTGTGTGTGCTAGATCTAAGTCTTCACATACTCCTGCTTCGGGGTTGCTTTGCCCTCTGGAGGTTCCTAGTGCACCTTGGACACATCTGGCTATGGACTTTATTACTGACCTTCCCCCCTCTGAGGGTTTCACGGTCATCTGGGTGGTCGTGGACCGTTTTAGCAAGATGTGTCACTTGGTTCCCTTCATCAAACTGCCCTGCGCTAAGACACTCGCTAAGGCCTTTGTCAAGGAGATTGTCAGACTCCATGGTGTTCCTTCTGACATTGTTTCTGATAGGGGACCTCAGTTCGTGGCTCGTTTTTGGCGTGCCTTTTGTGACAGGTTGGGAGTTCATTTGTCATTTTCATCTGGATATCATCCTGAGTCTAATGGCCAGACAGAAAGGAAGAACCAGGATGTTGAGCAGTTCTTGCGTTGTTTTGTGGCAGACAATCAAGAGGGGTGGTCTGAGTTTCTGCCGCTTGCTGAATTTGCTCTTAACAACCATACATCCTCTTCTGCTGGGTGTTCGCCTTTTTTTTGTCGTTCTGGGAGACATCCGTCTTTTGGGTCATTCTCCAAATTGGTATCGGCTGTGCCTGAGGAGGAGAGTTTTTCCGGTGATTTGGAAAGAGTTTGGACGGATGTGCGTAGTTATCTTCAGGAGGCTAACAAAAAATCTAAGAGGTACTTTGACAGGAAACGTCAAGAGGTTTTGTTTACGGTTGGTGACATGGTTTGGTTGTCCTCTAAGAATCTGCGGTTGAGGATTCCTTCTAAAAAATTGGGTCCCAAGTTTGTAGGTCCCTTTAAGGTGCTTCAGGTAGTTAACCAATCTGCTGTTAGGTTGGAGGTTCCTGCCTCCTGGAAGATTAATCCGGTGTTTCATGTTTCTCTATTGAAAAAAGCTTATGTATCAGATAGAGACGCCACTGCCACTGTTCCTCCGGTGGTGGAGGACGGGGAATATGAAATTTCCCGCATCCTTAATTCTAGACAGTATAGAGGGAGTTTGCAGTATCTTGTCGCTTGGAAGGGTTTCGGTCCCGAGGATAACTCATGGGTGAGGGCAGATGATGTTTCTGCTTCCAGACTTGTCAGAGCGTTTCACAAGAGGTTTCCTGATAAGCCTGGGCCTAGGGGATCCGGAGGATCCTCATAGAAGAGGGGGTACTGTTAGAACTCTCCTGTTAGGTTTTTTCTATTATGCTGGTCACATGACCGTTTTTGCCTATTTAATCCTGCTCCGCCCTTCTGGCCTTGCTGGACTTCATTGTAATTTCTACTCTTAAGCTAGCCAGGTGCTTTGTTACCTTTCTCAGTCAGTTTAGCTAGGTCTCTTGACCTCTATGTTCTATGTTGTTTGTTTGTCTTTTACTGCTACAATTTCTGCTAGGAGGTGTCCATCTTTCTCCCAGTCCCTAGTTCTTGTAGGGATCCCTCCCTCACATCTATAGGTCTTCGTTCAGACTAGCTGAGGACTTTAGCGGGTCTGATCGCAGGATCAGGTTCCCTGTTACATCGTAGGGATCTAGCTTAGTTCTATTGTAGGGAAAGATCTCCTGTCTTTCCTTAGTGCTTGTAGCAGATCATAACACCAACCCTACCGAGAAGCAGTCCTGGCTAAGAAAAGTGTGTGGGAATGTTCTCTATGGCTGATTTTTTACTGAGGTGGAAACCCACGCAAACAAGGGGAGAACATACAAAATCCTTGCAGATGTTGTCCTAGCTGGGATTTGAACCCAGGATCCCAGCGCTGCAAGGCTTCAGTGCTAACCACTGATCCAATGTGCTGCTGTTCACCCTCTGATATCTAACAGGCTGGAGAAACTTGCACCTACTGTCACTCTATCTTCAGCTCCTTTGTGAGAAACTAATGTATTTGGGCAGCCACTCAGTCTACCAAATAAAATTCCTGAGAAGGAAATTGGGGAAGGCTTCGCTAATGGTACTGGGGGCAGTGCTAATACCATGGCGTCGTACCATAGTTTACTGGAAATATTCCAGGCTGGTAGGAGGCAAGCAGATTCCCACAGAAAAGTACCAGCAGTAATGTTCAGGGACCCGCGCTTGTAGAAGGTGGAGACAACACCGGGAAAAATAGTGGCGGCTGGGGACCAAGTATGGTAACGAGGCATGAGGTTGTGAAAAGCTTCCACCTCCACGAGCCTAAAAGGCCACATTTCAAGTGAAAGCAGCTTTAGAGGACTTCCTGGGAGAAATCACAGCTGGAGTAGATATGGTTTCCCAAGTCCTTTCACCAAGCTAAAGAATATGGCTGTGGTGAAATATAACTCAGCAAAAAAAGCTGTGGACTGGCTCCGTACCGTCACTGGCCACATTCACTTGACCACGTGTTTGTGGGTAGGCGGTCCTTCCCAGTAAGTTCACTGGGGAGGTAATGTTGTGGGACCCATGCTTGTGGAAGGCGGAGATGATACTGAGAGAAATAGTGGCGGCTAGGGACCGAGTATTGACAGCCGGCCGACGCCGGCATGAGGCTGTGAAAAGCTTCTGCCTCCATGAGCCTAAAAAGCCCCATTTTAAGTGCAAGCAGCTGCCCAGAAATCTGGCAGTTTAGTATTGCAGCCTGTGGGTGGGTGGGAGGCTGGCTGCATACTTGCGCTTGCATTCCAAGGGATGGTGTAGGGACAACTGAACGCTGCACTGGGACAAGGACATGGACGGTGATTGTTGCAAGTCAGCAAAGACAGATGCATGGCGGGAGGCATCTTCGCATGCTCCAAGGACCACTTATGATGGGTACACTTTTAGGCAGTGACCTGGGAGTCAGAGATGCTTACAGAGGTCTTCCCCATGCTGTTCTCAAATCTTTTCAGCACTGTATGCATGTGTCTGATGATGTGTCACACACCACATGGCCAGATAAGGTTGTAAAATGTTAAAATGACATTTCCTGGTGAATGCATTTGTCTTGGTTAAAAGCAATGCAAAAGTGCAAAAATGCATCAAAAATGCTACGTGTGAACATAGCCCAAGTTGTGGAGAAGTATTGTTGGTTTTGGTTATTTATTTTGCCTTATATACAAGTCATTACCCTGGAAAGGATGTTCCTTAAGATATTTCCCAGGAAAATCCATTTTGGTTTCGTTTTTGTATGTTTTATTGTGAGTCCGTAAAAGTGGTGTAATACTCTGACAACGTTGTTGACAGCAGTGATCTGGGAGTCAGAGATGCTTCCAGGGGTCTTCCCCATGCTGTTCCCATGTCATTTGAGCACTGTTCCCATCGATTTGGGCAATTGTTAGGCCCTCTGCAGACTGCCGGGGGGAGCCGTCTGAAAAATGCTCGAGTTTCCCATAGACTTACATTGGGCTCGTTGCTCAGGTCAAGCACCCGAGTATTCCAATGTGCTCGACCCTAGCAACGAGTACCCGAACATTTTAGTGCTCGCTCATCACTAGTCTGAATACTTATGACCATGTGATATTTCAGTTTTTCTTTTTTAATAAATTTGCAAAGATTTCTACATTTCTGTTTTTTTTCAGTCAAGATGGGGTGCAGAGTGTACTTTAATGAGAAAAAAATTAACTTTTTAGAATTTACCAAATGGCTGCAATGAAACAATGAGTGAAAAATTTAAAGGGGTCTGAATACTTTCCGTACCCACTGTATAATGCCAGCTGACATCAAGCCCAGATTAGTAATGGAGAGGCGTCTATAAGACGCCCCCATTACTAACCCCAGAGTGGAAGTCAAATCTAAAATAAATACACCCACACCGTGAATTAAATATTTTATTTGAAATAAACACAGACACCCTTTAATCTTCTAAATTAAACTCTAAATACCATCACGCCCATTCCATCTGAATCCCATGTCTCCTGTAATAAAAGTAAAATAATTAACCAACCTCATGCTTACCTTTCCGATGTGAAGTACTGAATCCTAGTGTCCCGCGACAGCTCCAGTTCTGCTACATCTAGATGGCAGGCTGGATAGTCGCAGGACGCAGCCATCCAGCCTGCCATCCAGCAGAGACACTGAGGATCACAGGCATGCTTGCGCTCCTCAGTTTCTTGCTGTGACGGCATCAAGATGAGCTGAGTTCATGTAAAATGAACTCCGTTTTTCAAATGCATTGGGACCTCAAATCCGCAAGCAGAAATGCACAAAAAATGGACATGCTGCGCTTTTTTCCGCAAGGGAAATCCGCTGCGGAAAATTCCGCAGCATGGGCACAGAACATGCAGATTTTCATTGGGGATCATGGGGCACGAATCACCAAGCGTTTTGCAAGTGTTTACGCTGTGGATATCCCGCAGCAAAAACGCCTGAAAAACGTATAGTGGGCACACAGCCTAAGCGCCAGAATTGAATGCGCCATTTCTAGGGCGGCTGAGGGCTGATGTTTCTAACCTCGGAGGGGGCCAATATTCATTGACCCTTCTTAGGCTATTAATACCAGTCCCCAGCTGTCTGCATTTGCTAGCTATTAAAATAGGGGGACGCCCCGTCATTTTTTCGGGGGGTCCCCCATTTTAATAGCCAGTAAAGGCTAAGTATTCAGCTGGGGGCTGATATTAGTAGCCTGTGAAGCTCCGTGGGTATTACCCCTTTCCCAGGCTTCAAACATCTGCCCCAGCTGTCTGCTTAACCTCTGCTAGACTATAAAATTACGGGGGATTCCACGCAAATTTTTTTATTAATAAATTCTTTAATTTAACAATAAATGACAAGTACAGTAACCAACACTATCACTGTACTTATTATACAGTTAGGTCCATATATATTTCATGGACAGGTGTGAGCAATCCCTTCGTTATGTCATTCTCAATTAAGCAGATACAAGGCCTGGAGTTGATTTGAGGCGTGGTGCTTGCATTTGGAAGGTTTTGCTGTGAAGTAAACATGCGATCAAATGAGCTCTCCATGCAGGTGAAACAAGACATCCTTAAGCTGCAAAAACAGAAAAAACCCATCCGAGAAATTTCTATATTGCTAATGCAATATTAGGAGTGGCAAAATCTACAGTTTGGTACATCCTGAGAAAGAAAGAAAGCACTGGTGAAATCATCAATGCAAAAAGACCTGGGCGCCAACGAAAGAAAACAATGGTGGATGATCGCAGAATAATCTCCATGGTGAAGAGAAACCTCTTCAAAACAGCCAACCAAGTGAACAACACTCTCCAGGAGGTAGGCGAATCAATATCCAAATCTACCATAAAGAGAAGACTGCATGAAAGTAAATACAGAGGGTTCACTGCACGGTGCAAGCCACTCAAGCATCAAGAATGAAAAGGCTAGACTGGACTTTGCTAAAAAATATCTTAAAAGGCCAGCACAGTTCTGGAAGAACATTCTTTGGACAGATGAAACCAAGATCAACCTCTACCAGAATGATGGAAAGAGAAAAGTAAGGCGAAGGCATGGTACAGCTCATGATCCAACGCATACCACATCATCTGTAAAACACAGCAGAGGCAGTGGGATGGCTTGGACATGCATGGCTGCGAGTGGCACTAGGTCACTAGTGTTTATTGATGATGTGACACAGGACAGAAGCAGTCAAATGAATTCTGATGTATTCAGAGCCATACTGTGTGCTCAGATCCAGCCAAATGCAGCCAAACTGATTGGTCGTCGTTTCATACTACAGATGGATAATGACCCAAAACATAAAGCCAAAGCAACCCAGGAGTTTATTAAAGCAAAGAAGTGGAATATTCTTGAATGGTCAAGTCAGTCACCTGATCTCAACCCAATTGAGCATGCATTTCACTTGTTAAAGACTAAACTTCAGACAGAAAGGCCCACAAACAAACAGCAACTGAAAACCACCGCAGTGAAGTCCTGGCAGAGCATCACAAATTAGGAAACACAGCGTCTGGTGATGTCCATGAGTTCAAGACTTCAGGCAGTCATTGCCAACAAAGGGTTTTCAACCAAGTACTAGAAATGAACATTTTATTTACAATTATTTAATCTGTCCAATTACTTTTCGTCCCTTTAAAAACAGGGTGGCACATGTTAAAGAGCTGAAACTCCTAAAGCCTTCATCCAATTTTAATGTGGATACCCTCAACTGAAAGCTGAAAGTCTGAACTTCAACTGCATCTGAATTGTTTTGTTTAAAATTCATTGTGGTAATGTCTAGAACCAAAATTACAAAAATGTTGTCTCTGTCCAAATATATATGGACCTAACTGTATATGTGACTGACATCTTTCTATCTATCTATTCTATGAGTGTAGATCTATTCTTTCTATTCTAAATTGTCGGGTACTGATGTATTGTAACTGTACGGAGCTGATGAATTGCTGGCTTTTAAAGAGACGGTGCGTGAAAATCGCATAGCATTCGCATGACACTTGTTTTTTCGGTCCAGAAAACGGAACATTTTTTTTCACACATATGGGTATGAGCCCTTAACCAAAGACTGTGTCGACGTTCCATTGCTGGATGCCAGGATATAGAGAGTGGTAGGGAACCAGACAAGCGTTACCACACAAGCAATTTTTTTTTGCTGATCAGAAAGTTGCTAGATAATTTGCAAAATTCAATATTTTGTACAATAAATGTGTAAAGTGCGGACTTAACTTTAGAAACAAGACACACAATTTTTGGAGCAATATCACGTTTGTTGATACATAGGTCAAAAAGGCCACAGATGTACTTCGGTCAAAAGTATGGACTGTCTCTTTAAAATAGGGACACAACAGAGGAACAGAGGTATGCAGGAACTAGAAACTGATTTTCTTTGAGATGTGGAATAAGTGGTTTATTGGCACTGATGCAGTCTTTTATATTTATTTTGTTACAAAGTCATAAAATTGTAGGATTTTTTTGTTGTACTGTATACACATCACAAATGTTTAACTTGCTATATCCAGAATAACAGGCGAGTTCAGGACTGCGGGCAGCTCGCCAGACGTCTCTGCACAGGTAATGTTCTTAGAATGATCTTAGTAACATCGAACGCCCGCAGGCACTTCCCTATTGTTTTGTTTTCGTACCTAATATTTTAACTGCCAGTGTTTAGGCTTCTTCCAAGAATATATTCTATTCCAGATGCAATTTATGAATCTTTGCTTGTAGGTTAGGGATTTGTCTTAGTAATTTTCTGATCTGTTCAATTTACTGGTGGAAGTCGTATTAGGTGAAGAGTAGATCCGGCTCTAATGGTCTTCTTAGGCCAAATAAGAAAAGTAAAAACAAGCTGGTTCATAGAAGGGGACCCAAGCAGTGACCCTCTCTCCGTGAAATACATTAGTTCTTTAAAAAAAAACAACTGAGATTCTGATTTGGCTTTTATCCTAATATTGCACGACTCGTTAAAGGGTTGATTGTGACTTGTAGGATTGCTGCTTCCAATAGGTGGCGCTATAGAGTTCAAGTCCTCTTTTTCTCTGAAGAGGCAATTTGCATATTAAAAAAAAACAACACACATACATAACACTGTGGCGGCCACTGCACACTCTTGTTATTGAGTTAAATAATACATAAAAGTTTGCAGTGAGCTCCTTTGTGCCCCTTAGTGGCGGCAGCTGGAAGCCAAAACAATCAAATTTTTTTTTAGTCATTGCAGTCTGATCAGACCACAGTCTAGTGCAGTGTTTCGCAAACTCCAGTCCTCACGGACCCCACACGTCATGTTTTCAGGATCTCCTTAGTATTGCCCAGGTGATAGAATTATTATTAAGGCATCAGAAACCGCCACAGGTTCTCTCACCTGTGCAATACTAAGGAGATCCTGAAAACACGATGCGTTGGGGTCCGTGAGGATGGGGTTTGGGAAACACTGGTCTAGTGTATATGCTGCGGTCTATCAGCCAAGAGTGTAAGTGTATATGCTGCTAACAGTCCAGGCTAGTATAAACGTTGTGGGTGGTGTAAATACTATAGTCCTTCAGTCCACATTCTAATGTACATGCTGCAGTCAGTCCGCCTTGTAGTGTCAATGGTTTAGTGTAAATGCTGCAGTATGTTAGTTCACAGTCTAGTGTTAATGGTGCGATCCTTAGATCCACAGTTCACTGTATAGGCTCCGGTCAGTGCATCGTGTAGTATAAATTTTGTGGTCAGTGCACAGTTTAGTGTAAATGCTATGAGCAATGCACTATGTAGTGTAAATGCAGCCATCAGTGCACAGTGTAATGTAAATGCTGTAGTCAGTGCACAGTGTAGTGTAAATGCTGCGGTCAGTGCACTGTGTAGTGTAAATGCTGCGGTCAGTGCACAGTGTAATGTAAATGCTGCGGTCAGAGCACAGTGTAATGTAAATGCTGCGGTCAGAGCACAGTGTAATGTAAATGCTGCGGTCAGTGCACAGTGTAGTGTAAATGCTGAGGTCAGTGCACAGTGTAGTGTAAATGCTGCGGTCAGTGCACAGTGTAGTGTAAATGCTTTGGTCAGTGCACAGTGTAGTGTAAATGTTGCAGTCAGTGCACAGTGTAGTGTAAATGCTGCGGTCAGTGCACAGTGTAGTGTAAATGCTGCGGTCAGTGCACAGTGTAGTGTAAATGCTGCGGTCAGTGCACAGTGTAGTGTAAATGCTGCGGTCAGTGCACAGTGTAGTGTAAATGCTGCGGTCAGTGCACAGTGTAGTGTAAATGCTGCGGTCAGTGCACAGTGTAGTGTAAATGCTGCGGTCAGTGCACAGTGTAGTGTAAATGTTGCGGTCAATGCACAGTGTAGTGTAAATGCTGCGGTCAGTGCACAGTGTAGTGTAAATGCTTTGGTCAGTGCACAGTGTAGTGTAAATGTTGCAGTCAGTGCACAGTGTAGTGTAAATGCTGCGGTCAGTGCACAGTGTAGTGTAAATGCTGCGGTCAGTGCACAGTGTAGTGTAAATGCTGCGGTCAGGGCACAGTGTAATGTAAATGCTGCGGTCAGTGCACAGTGTAGTGTAAATGCTGAGGTCAGTGCACAGTGTAGTGTAAATGCTGAGGTCAGTGCACAGTGTAGTGTAAATGCTGCGGTCAGTGCACAGTGTAGTGTAAATGTTGCGGTCAGTGCACAGTGTAGTGTAAATGCTGCGGTCAGTGCACAGTGTAGTGTAAATGCTGCGGTCAGGGCACAGTGTAATGTAAATGCTGCGGTCAGTGCACAGTGTAGTGTAAATGCTGAGGTCAGTGCACAGTGTAGTGTAAATGCTGAGGTCAGTGCACAGTGTAGTGTAAATGCTGCGGTCAGTGCACAGTGTAGTGTAAATGCTGCGGTCAGTGCACAGTGTAGTGTAAATGCTTTGGTCAGTGCACTGTGTAGTGTAAATGCTGCGGTCAGTGCACTGTGTAGTGTAAATGCTGCGGTCAGTGCACAGTGTAGTGTAAATGCTGCGGTCGGTGCAGTGTAGTGTAAATGCTGCGGTCAGTGCACAGTGTAGTGTAAATGCTGCGGTCAGTGCACAGTGTAGTGTAAATGCTTTGGTCAGTGCACAGTGTAGTGTAAATGTTGCGGTCAGTGCACAGTGTAGTGTAAATGCTGCGGTCAGTGCACAGTGTACTGTAAATGCTGCGGTCAGTGCACAGTGTAGTGTAAATGTTGCGGTCAGTGCACAGTGTAGTGTAAATGCTGCGGTCAGTGCACAGTGTAGTGTAAATGCTGCGGTCAGTGCACAGTGTAGTGTAAATGCTGCGGTCAGTGCACAGTGTAGTGTAAATGCTGCGGTCAGTGCACAGTGTAGTGTAAATGCTGCGGTCAGGGCACAGTGTAATGTAAATGCTGCGGTCAGTGCACAGTGTAGTGTAAATGCTGCGGTCAGTGCACAGTGTAGTGTAAATGTTGTGGTCAGTGCACAGTGTAGTGTAAATGCTGCGGTCAGTGCACAGTGTAGTGTAAATGCTGCGGTCAGTGCACAGTGTAGTGTAAATGTTGCGGTCAGTGCACAGTGTAGTGTAAATGCTGCGGTCAGTGCACAGTGTAGTGTAAATGCTGCGGTCAGTGCACAGTGTAGTGTAAATGCTGCGGTCAGTGCACAGTGTAGTGTAAATGCTTCGGTCAGGGCACAGTGTAATGTAAATGCTGCGGTCAGTGCACAGTGTAGTGTAAATGCTGCGGTCAGTGCACAGTGTAGTGTAAATGCTGCGGTCAGTGCACAGTGTAGTGTAAATGCTGCAGTCAGTGCACAGTGTAGTGTAAATGCTGCAGTCAGTGCACAGTGTAGTGTAAATGCTGCGGTCAGTGCACAGTGTAGTGTAAATGCTGCGGTCAGTGCACAGTGTAGTGTAAATGCTGCGGTCAGTGCACAGTGTAGTGTAAATGTTGCGGTCAGTGCACAGTGTGTAAATGCTGCGGTCAGTGCACAGTGTAGTGTAAATGCTGCGGTCACTGCACAGTGTAGTGTAAATGCTGCGGTCAGTGCACAGTGTAGTGTAAATGTTGCGGTCAGTGCACTATGTAGTGTAAATGCTGCGGTCAGTGCACAGTGTAGTGGAAATGCTGCGGTCAGTGCACAGTGTAGTGTAAATGCTGCGGTCAGGGCACAGTGTAATGTAAATGCTGCGGTCTGTGCACAGTGTAGTGTAAATGCTGCGGTCAGTGCACAGTGTAGTGTAAATGCTGCGGTCAGTGCACAGTGTAGTGTAAATGCTGCGGTCAGTGCACAGTGTAGTGTAAATGCTGCGGTCAGTGCACAGTGTAGTGTAAATGCTGTGGTCAGTGCACAGTGTAGTGTAAATGCTGCGGTCAGTGCACAGTGTAGTGTAAATGCTGCGGTCAGTGCACTATGTAGTGTAAATACTGTGGTCAGTGCACAGTATAGTGTAAATGCTGCGGTCAGTGCACTATGTAGTGTAAATACTGTGGTCAGTGCACAGTATAGTGTAAATGCTGCGGTCAGTGCACAGTATAGTGTAAATGCTGCGGTCAGTGCACAGTGTAGTGTAAATGCTGCGGTCAGTGCACAGTGTAGTGTAAATGCTGCGGTCAGTGCACAGTGTAGTGTAAATGCTGCGGTCAGTGCACAGTGTAGTGTAAATGTTGCGGTCAGTGCACAGTGTAGTGTAAATGCTGCGGTCAGTGCACAGTGTAGTGTAAATGCTGCGGTCAGTGCATAGTGTAGTGTAAATGCTGCGGTCAGTGCACAGTGTAGTGTAAATGCTGCGGTCAGTGCACAGTGTAGTGTAAATGCTGCGGTCAGTGCACTATGTAGTGTAAATACTGTGGTCAGTGCACAGTATAGTGTAAATGCTGCGGTCAGTGAACTATGTAGTGTAAATACTGTGGTCAGTGCACAGTATAGTGTAAATGCTGCGGTCAGTGCACAGTATAGTGTAAATGCTGCGGTCAGTGCACAGTATAGTGTAAATGCTGCAGTCAGTGCACTATGTAGTGTAAATGCTGCGGTCAGTGCACAGTGTAGTGTAAATGCTGCGGTCAGTGCACAGTGTAGTGTAAATGTTGCGGTCAGTGCACAGTGTAGTGTAAATGCTGCGGTCTGTGCACAGTGTAGTGTAAATGCTGCGGTCAGTGCACAGTGTAGTGTAAATGCTGCGGTCAGTGCACAGTGTAGTGTAAATGCTGCGGTCAGTGCACTATGTAGTGTAAATACTGTGGTCAGTGCACAGTATAGTGTAAATGCTGCGGTCAGTGCACTATGTTGTGTAAATGCTGCGGTCAGTGCACAGTGTAGTGTAAATGCTGCGGTCAGTGCACAGTGTAGTGTAAATGTTGCGGTCAGTGCACAGTGTAGTGCAAATGATGAATTTTAATTTGGTATGACTTAGGCAATGTTCAAACGGCACAAATTTTCCACACTTTTATTAAGTCATGTAGAATTTTTTTCTGGAGTATGTTAATGGTTTAAAAAATGCTGCCATTACCAAAGGCAGATCCTGTCAGAATTTAGTGTGGAATCCCCCTTCATGTGTGAACATGACCTTTCGAGCCAAAAGTGTTTAGGCATTTTTTTTATCCTGGAACACTGTAAAACTGTGATCACTTTTTTTTTTGTCATGGGTTCTTAATGTAAACCATAGTTTTGTGCTAGATTTTTCCTAGGATGGATACAAATGGACACCGAAGGACCCCAATGACCTATAATGGAGTCCATCTGGCTTCTTTTAAAGTGTTGCTTTCATGGAAAGAAGAACAGTTTTATGTTTTGCGCTATTCTTGCTCACAAAACTGTCAGAATTCCCAACAGGGACAATGAATGACAAATTATTGTGAACCGAGAATTAGAATTTTAATATTTGAAAAGAGATCTTTTCATTTCTCCAATAATCTAATGGATTAGGATGACTGGATACAGAGAAGGGAGGGAAACTCTCATCATACATGAAAATCATCGCTATGGGACCAAAACATTTCCTTATGTTCTTTGTGGCCTCTCCAGCAAGTACATTTGCTGCCATCCACTTTGGCCGTTATGTATAGATCTGCATGTATGTGTTTACATAGAACCAGTAATGGGCACATATGTACTTAATATACAGCCATCGAGCAGCGGAAGTACACAATGTACAAGTACTGCGCTGTTATATTTAGATATTGGAGGAAGGGGATCCTGCCCGGGGGGTTATAAAGCATACATTTCTAGCAGAGCTTGAGTGTGCTGAAGAATATTTTAACATAAGTGTTTGTAGCAATTCTATACTTTGTATAAATAAGGAGACGATTCGCTCAGGCACATATACAGGAATGCATGGCAGCCTAACAAGAATAAAAAATCCTAAAAAAAATAAATGTATAGATTATCCTAAAGACTTAGTAGTTAAATGCTGTCAACTCTACCTGATGAAGTCTCGCATGACTTTCAGTTTTCAGCCTTTAGTTCCGTATTTGATTATATTTTGGGGTAATGGGTCTGCACATTGGAAGAATTTGGGGTCCATATCACAGGCATTTTTTAACTGATTGCATGAAAAAAAGCACAGCTGGGTATGAGACCATGTTGTCCTCTATGCACAGTTTTACTGTTGAAATGCACACACTTGTGGACATGAGGTCTTAATTTGATTTGCTTCTAAATGGAAATATATATCTTTTAGTTATGGCTATAGCATACTTTGTGTGAGAGTGATCCAAGGGGTAATGTTTCTCATTGTGGAGAGTGACATATCAAGCCTGACATACCAGGGTGAGGAGACTTTTAAGTCGCAATGCTCCTCTCGGAAATATGCAAATTGTCTCTTCAACGTGGAAGAGGACTAGAACTCTAGTGCCACCTACATAGGCAGCACTAGAGTTCTAGTACTCTAAGTCTCCGAAGAGACAATTTGTGTGAGAGTATAATACTACATGTCCTGTCACTAGGAGGCGCTGTTAAAGAACTGCTTTAAGCTTGAAAGCATTATCTATTTACCCACTTCTCCATGGGGCCTACAGTACATATGACTGTAATTTCATACCAAGGTGTTTTGTGAAGTATGTGACGCGCCCCTGGGCCTGTGTCGCGCTGCGTTGCGCACGCGGGAGCTTACCCGGAGCCGGATCTGTTGAGGGTTGTAGTCTCGTGGCGGTGATCCGGTCCGTGCCCAGGGAGTCAGACTAAGTGGCGCTGTTTTAGCGGTAGATGTTGGACGACTACGCCACCCGTTGAGTGCAGCCAGGGAGCTGCTGCTGCAGGGCAGACCGCTGAGGCCGGTGGTAGGATTGTGCAGCGTGATAGTATAACCCCCAACGGGAGGGGTATGGCCTCAGGGCAGCCGACGTGGATGATGGGGGTAGCAGGAACCACTCGGAGACGGTACTGTGTAGTTCAGGGTCTTTACTGGTGACAAAGATAGACCCTCCCGGAGTACTGGCTAGCGATTGGGGCCTGGTCAGTCCTTGAGCAGATGGGATCTCCCCTGGCCAGGCTTAGTTGTAGGCCTCCCAAACTAACGATACTCTTCTGGCTACCTTGCTAGAGGCGGGTATAAGTAGCCCACGTCCCTGAGTGTACCGTGTGGTGCTCACCCGTATGGCCGGTGACTCGGGGCCTTCGGGTTTCTGGGCCAGAGGACCTGCAATCCCCTGCCGGTCGGTTTCTGCTGCTGGATAGGAGTTAGTCCCCACAGCCTCGGACTCCGGGTCCGGTGATAACTTCTCAGTCAGGGCGAGCTCTGCAGCTGCCAGCCCCTGACTCCTTGTAACACTGCTCCCACAGAGCTCCTGTTGTTTCTTCCTATATTTGCTTCTTTTCTCTGCTTCTTCTCTACTCACTCACCCTGCCTCAGCCCTAGGTTTATATAGGGGAAGTTCTTCCCCTCCCAGGACTGGGCAGGAGGTGTGGCATGCATAGGATCCCTGACCAAGAGACCTCCCACCTGCTCTCAGACATAACATTGCTGTTACTGTGGAAAACCAGACCCCTGGGGTGCCACATTCCCCCCTAGTGAAATTTAGTACTCCGGGACTAAACATATTTTAGAAAAACATAACAAGATATAACAATAACAATAAAGAAACACATAAAGGTGGTCACGGCATGTCCGTAACCGGGTGCAGTCTTTGAAGAAAGCAAGGTGTCCATTTCACCAAAACAGGGAGACGTAACGAGGTAGGGGTCTGTCCTGCCCCGAGTCCTTAACAGTCTTTAGTCCATTCCTAGGTTACGCTCCAACCAATTGTACAAGGATTCCCGGTAAATCCACCAAGGACTCCTAAAAACAACTAGAAACACATAATTATTTACAAGCAACAAGAAAAACAGGTAACCACAAATAAAACAATTTATACATTTCAAATCCTCCAACGTGCGGGTAACTGGCCTCTAGTGGCCCTAGTGGACCTACGGAGCTGACTGTCTAGCCCTGAACTACAGGGTGTAGGAGCTGTCAAGGGTAAACTGGGCAGCTGTCTACCGGCTCTTTGGCTCACTAGGGGTACGGCAGGCTCACTATAAGCAGAGGGTTGATCCTCCTGTTCTGCTTGTGTGGAGTCTTCTGCCTCCTGGACCGGCTGTTCTTCCAGCTCTACCTGTTGCTCCGTAGGTGCTTGGGATGCTGGTTGGAGGAAGGTGAGTACGGGTACCACAACTGCGCCATTGACTTGAGTCCAAGACCGAGGGAAGTCTCCGAGCACAGTACTAACCATGTCTTCCCTTTCCTCTACGGGTCGAGGGTCTTCTTGTTCCTCTTCAGGGTTCCGTAGCTGTTCGGGACACTTCTTCAGGTGATCCCGGGATACAATGGTTGTGGTTTCCCCTCCGTCTTTACTGATGGTACAGACCTTTGGGTTGTCGTGGCTTGAGGGCAGTACGGTGTACGGGTCCTTCTCCCACTGGTCGTCCAACTTGTGGAGCCGTCTTTTTCTCTTCAAGACCTGCTCTCCGGGTACCAGGGGAACAGCGGGAGCATACTGGTTGTAAGTTTTCTCTTGTCTTTCCCTAGCCTGACAGAGACTTCGCTCCACGCTCTCCTGTACTCTCCGGTACTGCTGCTGCCTCTCTGTGTCCCAGTCTGCTTCTGGTGAAGTGTCCTCAGGTGTCAGGACTCCCATTTCCAGGTCAACAGGTAACTTACCAGGTCTCGCCCTCATTAGGTAAGCCGGGGTACAGTTGGTGGAACCTACCGGGATGTGGTTGTATAGGTCCACCAGATCGGGCAGCTTCTCAGGCCACAGACTGCGTTCTTCCAGGGGCAACGTTTTCAGAAGATCCATTACCACCTGGTTCATTTTCTCACAAAGTCCATTAGTTTGCGGATGACAGGGTGTCGTCCTTATCTTCCGGCAGCCATACAGAGTGCAGAATTCTTGGAAGACCTCCGCTTCAAAGGCAGGTCCCTGGTCTGTCAATACTTGGTCCGGGTACCCGTGTGGACGGCAGAAATGCTGCTGGAAGGCTCTCGCTGCTGTTCGAGCTGTTAAGTCCTTGACGGGGACGACAACCAAGAAGCGGGAGTAGTGATCCACGATGGTTAGTGCGTAGACGTAGCCATTTCTGCTTGGGGTCAGTTTTACATGATCCAAGGCTACCAGTTCCAACGGCTGCCGGGTGACGATGGACTGCAGGGGAGTCTTCTGTCTGGCACGGTCCTTCCTTCTTAGGTTGCACGGGCCACAGTCTCTGCACCACCTCTCGATGGTTCCCCTCATGCCTACCCAGTGGAACCGCTCGCGCAGCAGGAACTCCAGCTTCTTCCATCCGAAGTGTCCAGCCCCATCGTGGTATGCCTCCATCACCATGGCTGCGTCTCTTCGTGGCACCACTACTTGCCAGATTAGTTCATGCGTCCGGGAGTTAACCATTCTGCGGCACAACTTCCCCTTATAAAGGAACAGTCAACTCTTCTCAGCCCACAGTTGCTTGGCTTCCTCCGGAGCGTCTGGGTCAAGGCGAGCCTCTGGCCGAGTCAGCATCTCCTTCACCAGTCGGACGGCAGGGTCACTGTCTTGCGTTTCCTCCCAGTTGTAGTGAGGCAAGGGGTTAAACGTAGCGGCTTGCTTACTCCTTACCCGGTGGGAATACTGGATAGTCCCATGCCGGTGGAACGCAGGGAGTTCGACTTCTTCCAGTCCCTCTGGATCTTCTCCTACGTCCGGTAGGTTTGGCATCCTGGACAGGGCGTCCGCGTTGGTATTGGAGCGTCCTGCCCGGTATTTGATTGTGAACTCGTAGTTGGACAGACGGGCCATCCATCTCTGCTCTAGGGCACCGAGTCTTGCTGTGTCCAGGTGTGTCAACGGGTTGTTATCCATGTACACGACGAACCGGGAAGAAGCGAGGTAGTGCTTAAAGCGTTCGGTGACTGCCCACACCACTGCCAGGAACTCTAGCTTAAATGAGCTGTAATTCTCAGGGTTTCTCTCGGTGGGTCGCAGTTTTCGGCTGGCGTAAGCGATTACTCGTTCTTTCCCCTGCTGGATCTGGGACAGCACGGCTCCTAGCCCGATGTTACTTGCGTCGGTGTAGAGGATAAAGGGCTGGCTGTAATCCGGGTACGCCAGGATTTCATCCCCCGTGAGGGCCATCTTCAGCTGGCGGAAGGACTCCTCTTCCAACTTCTCCCATCTGAAGGGCGGCTTCTGGTTCTTGGCCTTCCGGGACTGGCCTATCAGGAGGTCCTGCATAGGAGCTGCCTTTTTGGTGAAACCGGGGATGAACCTGCGGTAGTAGCCTACCAACCCGAGGAACTGCCGCACTTCCTTTACACTGGAGGGACTTGGCCATTCCTTAATTGCGGTGATCTTATCAGGGTCGGGAGCCACTCCGTCAGCGCTCACCACGTGTCCCAGGTACTGCACCTTTGGTTTCAGGAGGTGACACTTGGAGGGTTTCACCTTTAGGCCGTAGCTTGCCAGAGCTTCGAACACTTCCGCCAGGTGTTTCAGGTGGTCTTCATAAGTCTTAGAATATACGATGACATCGTCCAGGTACAACAGGACCGTCTCGAAGTTTCTATGGCCCAGACAGCACTCCATTAATCGTTGGAAGGTTCCTGGTGCGTTGCAGAGTCCGAACGGCATGCAGGTAAACTCGCTAAGTCCCATCGGGGTGGTGAATGCGGTCTTCTCCCGGTCCGCCTCTGCTACAGGAACCTGCCAGTACCCACTAGTGAGATCCAAGGTAGAGAAGAAGTTAGCAGATCTTAAAGCAGCCAAAGACTCCTCTATCCTTGGTAAGGGGTACGCATCCTTGTGTGTGATACGGTTGATTTTCCGGTAATCTACACACATCCTCATGGTGTTGTCTTTCTTTTTGACTAAGACTAGTGGAGCTGCCCAGGGGCTACAGCTATCCCTGATCACCCCAGCCTCCTTCATGTCTCTAAGCATCCCCTTGGCGTGTTGGTAGTGTGCAGGGGGTACGGGTCGATACCTCTCTTTTATGGGAGGATGGTCTCCCGTGGGGATGTGGTGTTCTACCCCCTTGACTCGCCCGAAGTCTAACGGGTGTTTACTAAACACTCTCTCGTACTCTTGAACCACCCGATAGACTCCCTGTTTCTGATGTGAGGGAGTGGAGTCAGTACCCAAATGTAGTTGCTGACACCAGTCCTCCATTGTTTTCTTAGAGCCGTTACCTTCCTCCGGGTGAGATGGAGGCAAGGGTTCCACAGATTGTATAGCATTTTGGTTAATGGTATATAATTTGGCTAGCGTGGCATACCGGGGCAGGTACACGTCCCTCTTCCCGATATTAATTATGCGAACGGGCACCCTCCCATGGCGTACATTAACCACCCCCCGTGCTGTCAAGATGGTGGGCCTACTGTCTGAGTAAACTGGTTCTACCATTGCCTGGTAATCTCTACCTCTCAGACCAATAGCTGCCCGGCACCAAATCATCATTTCACTTTTTGGGGGCATGGCAATAGGGAAAGGGTCACACATTCTCACGCTACCAATCTCACCGCTGGAGAGTTCCACCTGTTGCCGTCGCATCAGTGCCCGGATCTCTTTTTGGAGCACTCGCTGCTCGCCGGAGCTGGCGTTCTTGGCAACCTGCTGTAAAAGGAAAATCACCTCTGCAAGACAATTTTCAATTACATTAGTTCCTAGAGTTATCTTTGGGTGACTCTCGTGTTTGTCAATGTCTACAATGATCAGTCCCTGTGCTGCCAGTTCAACTCTACCAATTTTAATGGTCACCTCTTTAAATCCGATCTGTGGCACGGGCTGACCATTGCTGGCGATGATACTCAAGTCGTCGTCAGGGTAGCGGGTAATATCCGAGTCATTCCAGTACTGCTTGAAGAGCACGTACGGGATGGTGGTGACCTGTGACCCGGTGTCCAGTAGGGCACTCATAGGAATGCCATCCAGTACCACAGGCAAGACTGGACGTCCTCCCACATATTTGTCGCGCCAGTTTGATGGGCCTGATGATCTTTTTCCTAGGGGTTGGCCCTCTACCCTAGGTTGTGCCAGTTTAAAGGACAGTACCTTGCCATATGTCCGGGTTGATTACAGCGGCGGCAGATGGGTCGTCCGTCCTCGTTGTATCGGTCGCTGGGTCTTCCTCTGGCCGGTGGGGTCCTCCTTGGTCGACGCCACGGGATGTCCTCCGGTCCGGATGCCAGCTGGATCTTCCCTGGAGTGGAAACCTGTAAAGACTGCACAGTTCGGGTTAGCGCAGCAACGCTTTTAGCTAGCTCTTGGACCTGATGGTGCAGGTCTGGAGCCGAGTCATTGTTCAAAGCCTGCGCATCAGCTCCCACAGGCCCTGCCGACAAGGGCGCCGCCTCCTGGTGGTAGGTGGTAGTGGGGCGTCTGTGGGTCACAACGCCACCTGGTGCCGGTTCTCGGAGCACCCGGATGGCTCTGTCCTTGAACTGTGCAAATCCCAGATGAGGGTCCTGTAAGGCCATTGCCCGCAACTGGGTTCGGTGGGCATTGCAATATAAACCCTCTATAAATTGTTCAGTTAACAGCCTGTCCTCGTCTCCCACGCCGTCAGGGTCGGTCTGCTTAATGGCTCTCAGGGCCTCTTGTAGGTTCAGGGCATAGTCCCTTATACTCTCATGTGCCCGCTGTTTGCACCCGTAGAATCTAAGCTTGATCTCGGCTGAGGTGCGGGTATCAAAGGTGTCCCTCAGCCGGGTTAGTATCCCTGCGACAGTCCTCCCCCCAGGTGGCCAGGACTTTACCTCCCTTTGGGCTGCCCCGGTTAATTGGGCCACCAGGATGCTTACTTTTTGCTCTTCTGTGAGGGGGTACACCTGGAAGAGGCTATCCAGTTTTTCTCTAAAGTCCTGCAGGGTATGTGACTCCCCTGAGTACTGGGGTAGCCAGGCTGCCCCCGGGATATAGGGCATGGTGAAAGGCATGACCGCAACAGCGGTGGCGCTGGCGGGGGTTGGAGCGGTGAAGCTCTCCTCCGTATCCGACATCCTTCTCCCCCCTAGTGGACCGTGGCCTACCTTGCGATGATCCTCTTCCGTAGGCCGCGGCTCCGCAGTGGATCGTCAGGGTTGAGGACCTTCCGTCGCGCTCCTGTGACGTCGGCGTCTGCTGGACTCCTTCCAGGACCTTACGCAACGTCCGGACGTGAGGCGGGGCTTCAGTTCTCGCGCGTTTTCGGAGTCCACGCCCCTCTTCTTCCCGCGCGGCGTCCTCAAGATGGCGTCCAATGGCGGGAAAACTCCACGGATGGCGGGAAGAAGGCCGAAGATGGCGCCGGATGGCGGGAAAACTCCACCGATGGCGGGAAGAAAGCGGAAGATGGCGCCGGATGGCGGGAATCTTCACCACGGGTAAGTTTTCACAGTCTTTTTCAGGCACGCAGTACCCGGTGGTTGCGGGCACGAGATCCTGCCGACTACGCCAAAAGTTGACGCGCCCCTGGGCCTGTGTCGCGCTGCGTTGCGCACGCGGGAGCTTACCCGGAGCCGGATCTGTTGAGGGTTGTAGTCTCGTGGCGGTGATCCGGTCCGTGCCCAGGGAGTCAGACTAAGTGGCGCTGTTTTAGCGGTAGATGTTGGACGACTACGCCACCCGTTGAGTGCAGCCAGGGAGCTGCTGCTGCAGGGCAGACCGCTGAGGCCGGTGGTAGGATTGTGCAGCGTGATAGTATAACCCCCAACGGGAGGGGTATGGCCTCAGGGCAGCCGACGTGGATGATGGGGGTAGCAGGAACCACTCGGAGACGGTACTGTGTAGTTCAGGGTCTTTACTGGTGACAAAGATAGACCCTCCTGGAGTACTGGCTAGCGATTGGGGCCTGGTCAGTCCTTGAGCAGATGGGATCTCCCCTGGCCAGGCTTAGTTGTAGGCCTCCCAAACTAACGATACTCTTCTGGCTACCTTGCTAGAGGCGGGTATAAGTAGCCCACGTCCCTGAGTGTACCGTGTGGTGCTCACCCGTATGGCCGGTGACTCGGGGCCTTCGGGTTTCTGGGCCAGAGGACCTGCAATCCCCTGCCGGTCGGTTTCTGCTGCTGGATAGGAGTTAGTCCCCACAGCCTCGGACTCCGGGTCCGGTGATAACTTCTCAGTCAGGGCGAGCTCTGCAGCTGCCAGCCCCTGACTCCTTGTAACACTGCTCCCACAGAGCTCCTGTTGTTTCTTCCTATATTTGCTTCTTTTCTCTGCTTCTTCTCTACTCACTCACCCTGCCTCAGCCCTAGGTTTATATAGGGGAAGTTCTTCCCCTCCCAGGACTGGGCAGGAGGTGTGGCATGCATAGGATCCCTGACCAAGAGACCTCCCACCTGCTCTCAGACATAACATTGCTGTTACTGTGGAAAACCAGACCCCTGGGGTGCCACATATGAATCAGTGGCTAGCTCTAGAGGGTGACCTATTACACAGGTATTCTCCCACGCAAGGCTATGTGAACACGGCGTCTTATAGACATAGGCACTGCCACTGAGTCTTCCCAGATGAAGCCAAATCATGAAAATGCTGCCGTTCTTTTTCCTGATGCGGCTTTGCTTGTGTTTTTGCATCATTCTTGCAGTTGCTCTGCGGCTGGTGTCTTTTACTCTATGTTGTGAAGTGTAGAGAGCAAGCAGCTTCCCAACAGAAGCTGCCTGAAGAAAGAGCATGCCATGTCTTTTAAGCCCGTTAAGGTTTCCGAACCCTGAAATGATTAAAAGAAGTGACATGAAATAGAATATGTGCACAGCAATGTCATTTTGACGCTGTGTACACATACCATAATATAACAAATATTAATCAGATAAAATTGATGGTAGGATGAACATCAATCAAATATCAACCACTTAAAAGGATTAGTTAACTGGTTGACTTAAAGTGAGTTTATATCACCCAACTTGCAGCATTAAACAACCGTCGCTAGGAAAAATTTACCGATCGTCAGTAGTTTAATAGGAAGACTGCGCTTACTGATGCATACTCAACGATTTCTCATAAATTGTTCAGTACAATAGGGCCCCATTGTTCTCGGTAGCACAAGTGCTGTTTACACAGGATGATGCGCTTCCAAGAACGATGATATTTTGGATAGCACAAAAGATCACTTCAACCGAGGAATGATTGTTTTGCTCATTCATCGTGTGATCGGCAGCCTGTTTAGACTGCCAGATTACTGTGAAATGAGCGTTCCTAGGTACAGTTTGAATAGTAGATTAGATTGTATTCAAATGTTGAGTTTGAAGTGGGTGTTAGTCACAATTTCAGAAAATCGCAGAAAAAAACACTCCTCAACTGCAACGTTTAGACACAGCCTTAGGGCTCTTTCACATGTCAGTGTTTCCAATACTTATGGTGATCGATTTCATACATACTGGAGACACTTACACAAGTAGACCTATTCAAATAAATGGGTCGGTGCACATGTCAGTGTGTTTCCATGGACTGTGTGTGCATGCTGCATGGGCCGCAAAACGTCCCACACTGATGACACATGGATCACATCCGTGTGTCATCAATGTGACACATACCGGTGCCTGGGACTCAGCGGTACAGTTAGCACTGTTCCCAAGCAAGGAGTGTTGAAGGAATCACTCATCATTGTCCCCTGCTTGTGCTGCGATCAGCACCAGCAGGGGACAATGTTGACAGTTGTATTCAGCTCCTACTGTGTCCAGCAAGTATAAAAATAACAATAAAATAAAAAAATCCTTATACTCACCGGTTCGATATACTGTTCCACGCTGTAATCCATCTGACCGACAGGCGACCGCACACGCTGAGGAGCAGAGGAGAATGTGGGCCCCTGACCTGCACTGATTTCACTGAGTGACAGGAAACCACTCACTGAGCTCAGCGCAGGTCAGGGGACAGCTCACTGGAGCGAGTCATTCTCCTCTGCTCCTCAGTATGTGCGGTCGCCTGTCGCTCAGATTGATTACAGTATGGGACGGTATATCGGACCGGTGAGTATAAGGATTTTTTTATTTTAATCTTATTTTTATACTTGCTGGACTCAGCGGGGGCAGAATACAACTGTCAACTTTGTCCCCTGCTGGTGCTGATCGCAGCGCAAGCAGGGGACAATGATGACAGATGCCTTCGTGTGATCTGGATGTGGCACACGGTTGCCACACGTATGCCACACAGGTAGACACGGACACATATCTCCGGTACTGTCTTTTCCAGTAGCGGGAATATCCGGATGTGTGAAAGAGCCCTTAGGGCATTTTCAGACATCCAACATTTAAGGTGTGATTATAGACTGGCTGAAGGTGAATTGACTGAACTCAACAGCTTCATATATGCCTGAGAGTCATGAACGTCAAGATGTATGAAACAATGAAACAGGCCTTAAAGGGAATCAGGCAGCAGTAGTCCAGCAATACCTTTACATGGCCAGTCTGTTCCTCTGTTACTGAGAAATCAGTGTTGATATTTGATATATTGATAATTGATGTGCAAATGAGGTGGAAGAGCTATTCGTAGATCGGAAGCCTACGTCACTTCAGCTCTATTCCCTGTCCAGTGTTGCCTGCTACTGCTTGACTGACTGCCTCTATGTTGTGTGACTTAAAGCACAATAGCCCTGAAAAAAACAGGAGGAGGCAGCTCTGGGTGGGGAATAGAGCTGGAATGAAGAAGGTTTCAGATCTACAAATAGCTTTTTAGCTTAATTTACATATCAATTCAAAACCTGATTTCTCAGTAATGGAGGAGCAGACTGGCCATGTAAAGGTATTGCTGGACTTGTCTTTGCATGAGCTACATGCACATATAAATAGATTGGGGAGTGAAATCCTTCTAACGGGATATTTTTTTAATTGTTTTGCTCATTATTAGCAGTAAAATGCCATATTCAATAAAAAATTTAAATACCTATTATGCCTCATTATAGTATTGATTTTCAACAGCTATATCTTTCAACTCGGCCATACACATGAATGCTCTGCTCAGGTATGTTAAAAGTATAAAAACAGAAAATTATTAAAATAAAATGGTAAATCTCATAAAAAATGTACCAAAAAACATTTCAGTAGCTCAATGTGTAAAAAAAAGCACATTCTGGCCATTAAGAGGTTAACATTGTGAAATATGGCAATATTAATGTTTCCTTTATTTTACTGTTTTATCATTAATCGTGCAATTATCACTTTACGTGTAATAGATTAGATTCACATTCCAGCAAGTTCCTGAATTGTCCTACTCGAAAGCTGTGTGTTTACACGTAAGCTGGGAGGGGTTAAACTGAGGGATCGGGAGTTTTTGCTGAATGAAGTTCTTAACCCCGAGCAATTGGGAACAGAGTGTTCAAGAATACTCGAGATGAAAACAGCCATAAATCGAGACAGACAGGGCTTTCTAGTAACTGCTAGAGAACTGGATTCTGCTTGTGTTCAGAGCCATTTACAACCACTCGAGCTGGAACGTGGACAAAGATGTTTTTCTCCATAAGTATTGTCCTACATAAAATAATGTTTTAGCTGAAAACAGCCCATATGTGCTGCTTATGTTCTTGTTACATTACTGTGACACCATCCAAAAAGAGGAGTATGCACAAAAACTACATATTATATATACACACAAGGTATGAATATTATATACTTGTAACATAGCGGTAGCCGTGGGAGAAGTATTTGTGCTTCACACCCTGGAATGTTACATGAAAAAGGGGGTCCTGGCTGGGTGGGTGGACTTTAGCTATGGGGGCACTACGCCCTTGCAGACCTACTTGATACCAGTGACTTCAGCTGGCAAGGACCAGATATTGTAGAATTCAATGAGGGAGACCACCACTCAAAAATAAACTGTCTTTTACTGAACAATAATGTAGGGAGAAGTATGTACAGTGGATAGTGGGTGCAAAATTTGGTGGACATTTCTCCTAGAACATTTTGATACACATTCCGTTCCTTCCTGAGCTCAATCCACTCTCTCTGTACTTTAGCCTTTCTCTGTAGCTTCACCATCACCCAGCACAGCACTTTGGAAGCTTCCCTGGACTCCAACAACAGCACCACTAACCAGTAAGGGAGAGTCCTATTGGTCAACTGTAAAAAAATACTTATTTCAGTATATCTTCCTATCAAGGACTTCTTATCAGTTGCGATCGATCTATGACTATTTCACGATATTCTTATAAAAAAAAATTATTGATTTATTCTTGGATTATCCATTAAAAAGAATGATTGCAGTAGTTACATAAAATAGTTACAAAGTGATTGGCCATTTGTCCATAATTAGCTTAATAGTTGAGATTCACTCATCTTTTCCTGGAACCCTGAATGGTAGGTTGCGTCTGTCTGTGTCCAGCACGTGTGTCAGGATTAAATCTAAAATCAGGGGCGCTGGTAGATAAGCTCAGTATATCTGCTGCAGATGGTATGTGTCACCATAGACCACTATAGAAAATAAAATCAAAAATATATAAAACCACTGCGCTGATGTACTGAGAGGAGTAGGTAAGGATTACTGGGGGTAGTAATGGAAGAATATACGAATGTTGATGAATATTAATATTTTTATTTTGTGAACCAATAGTAAAAATGTATGGATACATATTAGCATTAAAACAAAGGTTAAAAATAGAGCATTGGGTAGTTCCTCCAGGGATCCAGAGCTGTTTGTGACCTGTTGTGGGACAAATAAGGACTGTGATTACTGACCTGTATAGGTTGGTTGATTTTCTGTTGAACTACTGTGCATGTATTTACCTGGGATGGCAGGAGGATCTTATTGGTAGATGAGCAGGAGAATAGGAGCGGAATAATAGATCTTCTTTTTAGATAAAATATTGAAGTGATTACTGTAATAAAAAGAATTTTAAGAAGAATTTTACATTTAATCACCAGTTATATCTTACTATAGATACCTCTATATTGATGGCTTACATAAAGGAGCGTGATCCTAGATATTAATTAGATACCCGGGGATGTATCTTCGGTTGATGAGTATATGCTTCTGTGGGGTTTATTGAAGCTTAATTTGGGTTAAAAAAGCTGGTAGAGCCTGTGGTTTGGATCGATAAATAGAAGTTAGGATTATAATTCAAATTATGAAGTATATGGGGCTCTTAATAAATGAACAGGGGTTTACCTGGTATAGTTCAGGTAAGTTGGTGGATGCATAGAAACCTGATCGGGGTGTTTATTAGTTCTGTAGAGGTAGAGCAGCCTGTGTGGTAGGTGGTAATCCCCGTCAGATGAACCCTAAACCAGAGGGAGTAGCTGTGGGTTGAGCTGCCAGCTGGTGGCTGGTGTAGATAGCTAGTGAAAAAAAGGGGTTATTTAATAAACATGAGCTCAAAAGCATGTATAATGGGAAGGGAGTTAGGGGGTAAAGTATATAGGAGGAGAATCCTCTATGTGTCCTTAGGGTTCAAGGTTCAACACCCGTTGGTGATACTGTTCAGTACCTTAATGTATAGCCGGGGCGTCTGATGGTCGTCTTGTGGTATCCAGTTGTTCTGGTCACTCAGTTGCGGAGAACATACGTATCTTCCGCTGGTTTCTTGCTGGCTGAGAGGGAACGAGATGCAGGAGAAGAGAGGTGTCGGGGTCCCGGCCGGAGACTCCGACACCGCGATGCAGCGTGCAGTGTGCAGCGAGCGCTTCCTGGAGGACGCGCTGAAAGAGAGCAAGGACCTTCGTGCAGGGCCTTGTGTGACGTCACGGGTAGCGATCACGTGCTACCAGCAGCAGAGAGGACCAAAAAGGCTTTTCCTACGCATTTCGGATACGCGGTATCCTTCATCAGGGAGCTTACCTGAACTATACGTGTGTCAGGATGACACCATGTGTCCTGGTAAAGCACATGTCTCCTTGGGCCTACATCGGCAGCTGTTTCCTTAATATATAGATCCTCGTCCATTGTCCTGTGAAATGGCAAGAGCGAGCCCCCTGTCTCCAACATAGGGTTATATAGCCCCCCCATAGCACAGGTTCTTCTGCATATGGCACTGAACTAAAAATACACAAATAGCGCATGTCATCTAGAAACCCTAGCACGATGGCTGATGCAATCTTATGCAATGTATGGTACAGAATTCAGAATAAAATTAATATCTGTAATTAATATTTAACATCAACCTGCAGTTCCACATCCTTTTTCCCTTAGAGGAGCTACTGTGCCACTATGGCCGTTACTTAACTTCTTTCCTTGCCAATGCCTTGGAACTAGTGCATGGGGCACTCCGTCTCACTTTTCTTCTCATCACTGCTCCTTCATTTGACTGTTAGATAACTGTGTACTGTCCTTCTTGGCTTCCTGACCCAGACCTTGTCTCCAAAGAATCAATCACTCCTTCTAACACTTTTCCTTGTCTCCACTCTGGATCACGCTATCCGTTGCCTCTGTCTCCGCTCATTTTAGCGACACTCAATTCATGCGGCTCTGCTGACTAATCAGCCCAAAGGTCTGCTACTACTGCAAACTCAGACCTATCTGTCTTCCTGAGAGGAAACTCACTCTGTCCCTTCACTTTAGCCCCTCCCACTCTGGGCTAGTCCCAACCATTAATTCTACCTATCCCTATCAACTACCTGTGGCTGGGCAGAACACAACTCTATTGCTAATAATGCACACCTCTAAACACATTACACATTCAAATACATCATAACAATACAAGTGTCTTCAAGGGGGAACGTGGACAACTCCACCACCTCATTACATATTCACGAAGCATAAATCGGCAGTTGTAACAATGACTAATAGTGCTAACAAAATCACAGTGATAAGAAGCCTAATGAATTGTAGAAATACAATAAATAATATTCTACCTAAGGTGTCATTCAGACATCAGTGATTTTTCTTAAAGAGATTTCCCACGAACTAAAGTTCATTTTATTCACTAGATCTTGGAGTAAAAATAGGATTCACACTTGGATGTGATTAACTAAAATGTTCCTGTGCTGAGATAATCTTATAAATGTGCCCCTGCTGTGTACTGTGTAATGGCTGTGTCTGACCATACAGGAACATGGTCTGATCATACCACAGCTCCTGGGCAGGGGAGAAGGAAAAGAGTATATAGACAGGACAGCAGGGGATCACAGCTGCTTTATGTAAGGAAAAACATTTCCCTGCCTGTTTTTAAGCAATATTTTACTTCACAAAAATAATCCGCTGTGGGAAAAGTAAATAGCGTAAGTACTAAGGAGTACACATCAGAGTAACACAGAGACTAAGATACTTCCCATATCTGCACTATTTATTTTTTCCATAATATGTCTCCCATCTTCTATATGTTACATTTTATTTCTACTTATATTTTAATTTTGTTTTTTGTCCCATTGTCATTTTATTTTTATTTTCAGTTTGTTATTGTTTCATTTTGCCCCCCCTTATCTTTCTCTTATATGGCTTGTATCATCACTTTAACACGTGTTCTTTGATTTTTCTTTTGGGTGTTAGAAAATAAAAAATAAGAACTATATTATACTTCACTTGTTTTTTTTATTTAGCAGCAGACTATTCATACTTATGTTATACATTATTTGATTTTTGTTCTCTGTTATATTTTTGTAGGCCCTGATAAAGATAATTCTGACCGAAGTGTTGGCCTGTTTCATTTACAGATATTACCAGGATTGGGACATTACTACAAGATGGGACAAGGATGGGGACATTATTACAAGAGAGGGGACCAGGATGGGGGATATTACTACAAGAAGGGTACTAGGATGGGAGACATTACTACAAGAAAGGGACTAGGATGGGGACATTACTACGAGAAAGGGACTGGGATGAGGACATTACTGCAAGAAGGGGGACATTACTACAAGAGGGGGACCAGGATGAAGACATTACTACCAAATGGTAACCAGGATGGTGACATTATTACAAGATGGAGCCATTATTATAGGATTTGGGACATTTTTACAAGACAGAGGACATTACTACACAATGGAGACCAAGATGGGGGATATTATTACAGGACAGGGACATTATGAAAGAATTGAGGACATAATTACTATGTGGGGCAAATTATTAAACAATATTACTGTATGGGGTGGATAAGGGACAAAAAAAGGAAAAATTACAAAGAAATTCAGAATAAAAATATATTGCCACAAAAAAAATTATGTAAAAACTGAAGTAAAAGAGAAAACTAGTACCATAACTCATGTGATGAACACCATTAAGAAAAAATGGTACAAAATAGTCAAAAAGTCATGTAGAACAAGTCATATTCAAATTTTTACCATGTGTGACCCATTTACCCGGTTGTGTTTGAGACCCCGATTTAGATTGTGAGCCCCAGTGGGGGCAGGTATGGCAGTGTCTGTGAAGTGCTGTGGAACATAATGGTGCTATATAAGTAATCAAATAAATAGAAATAAACTTCACCTGGAAATTAAGCAGTATATAAAAAAGACAGCATATCAATGAATGGATGACACACATTGCATCTGTATGCTGTCTGCCTTTCTCACTGACCTATTGATTTGAATGGGTGTGTTTTATCTGCGACTTGGATCAAAAATGGACACGTCTCTGTTATTGTTTTCAAAGACACCTGATCCTGAAAAAATCCGGGACATGTAAACATACTGTAATGGGTATGTGTTCATTCTGAAGCCTCAGTCTCTTGCATATTAAAGCTCTTCCCCTTCTCCATCTGATACTTGTAAAGATAATGCAAGTGGCAGAAAAGATGGCAAAACAATAAACTCGTTTTTTATTAACTTTTTTTTTTATTTCTTATGGCTATGTGTACACGATGTCTTTAAGGCTGCGTGCCCACGATGCGTTTTTCATGCGTTTCTGCTGCGGAATTTCTGCAGCGGAAACGCATCAAAAACGCATGGTAATCCGCACCCCATGGTCCCCAATGGCATTCCGCAATGTCAATGCACATGCTGCGGATTTTATGCGTCTCTATGTGCGGATGGTACCCAGGTCTGGAGGAGAGAAGACTCTCATCCAGACCTGGGTACCATTGTACCTGTAAAAAAAAAAAGAATAAAATAATAAATAAAGTTTATATTCACCTGTCCAGCGGCCCCTGCAGCGCTTCTCCTTCCAGGACCTGAGATGACGTCGCGGTCATGTGACCGCAGGCTGTCTCGCGAGATGCCGGCAACCCGGAAGAAGCCAGGACGAGAGCGACAGCACACGCGGCGGCATCGGGGGTGAGTATAGCTTTATTTTTTTATTTTTACGGTCACACTGTATAAATGCATGCCGTTTACATGGATTTATACAGTGTGACCTAGTTGTCAAGCACTTTCCAAGTGATGCTATCGCCTGGAAAGTGCTTGTCAGTCCGCATGCGGAAACACATGCGTTAACGCATGTGGATACGCATGTGAATCCGCATGTATTCCGCATGTATTCTGCAGGAAAAACGCATGCACAATCTGCATGTACAATCTGCATGCATTTTTTCTGCCAGGGAGATGCAGAAATGCTGCAGAAATTTTCTGCTTCATTTCTGCATCGTGGGCACATAGCCTTAAACTCAGGAGAACCAGACAAATTTTTATAGCAGACAATCCTTCAAGAAACTATTTTTTTCCAAAGCATATTTTGTGGGGTTTTTTTTTTTGGGGGGGGGGATGGTTTTGTGTGGGGGCAGGAGAAGGTGTTTTTCCTAAGTGTTTTTCCAACGGTTTTGGCCACCAGCATTTTTTGGAGGGTTTTCCCAAGGTTTTTGCAAAGTAATTTTACTGTCTGCTTCCACTCTTTTTCTTTTTTGCTCCATTGAATAACAGAGAAACTACAGGTGTTTTTTAAGCAAAAACAATGGCATAATGCTTCAAAAAGACATTTGGGTGTATTCTAGGCGTCTTTTGAGCTTTTTTCTTGACTTGTATTCTAAACTGCAGAGTACAGTTTCAGTCATCAGTTTCCATGTATGTGAAAATTGGACTTTTTTTCTTACAGTGTGCTGCGTCAATTTTTGGTCCACGTGTCAATTTTTTCAATCAGGGTTGCATTTTTGCACCTGTATTATCCAACTGCAGGCAGACTAGAACATATGGTCCTAATATAGGAATACACTCATGTACAGGGCCGGCCTTAGCCTGAATGATGCCCTGTGGAAAGCTGCCCTTTGGTGCACCACCCTATTGATTTTTTTACCCAGTTTCCGAGAAAACGAACATGAACAGGAGGCTAGTTTTTTTATAGCCTTAGAAAATTGATTTCGGCTTTCTTCACAGCTTCTTTCCTGACAAGAAATTATATGTATTGTACTATAAACTCCTCCGAATATGTGGTGTGGACACTGCACCTCAAATCCATATTGATTCTACCAAGTCTGAAATCAGCCTTAGGGCTCATATTCATCAGCGTGAAAAACAATCCGATTTTATATATATATATATATATATATTTATACATATATATATATATAATCAACATAGATATACAGTATATAGATAGATATAATATGTGATTGAGATATATAATCAGTGCTTTGCATCTGCAGCTTACTGTACATGTATTTTAGTACAAAATAAATTATTTTCTGAAAAAAATTACCAGCAGAGGGAAAGCAGACAGCTGGGGCTGATGTTTATAGCCTGGGAAAGGGGTAATACCCATGTCGTTTCCCAGGCTATAAATATCAGCTTAAAGCTGTATACTTAGCCTTTACTGGTTATTAAAATGGAGGACCCCCCAAAATATGACGTGGGAGCCCCACTATAGTTGATAAACAGCAAAGGCTAGGCAAACAGCTTCGGGCTGATTTTAATAGACTAGGAAGGGGTCATGGATATTGGCCCCGTTCCAGACTAAATAAATCAGTTCTCAGCCACTCCAGAAAAGGTGCATCTGACGCTTAGCCTCCGCTCTTCCCACTTGCCCTGGTGCAGTGGCAAGTCGGGTAATAGGGTTGGGGTTGATGTCAGCTTTGTATTGGCAGCTGACATCAAGCCCAGGGGTTCGTAATGGAGAGGCATCTATAAGACGCCCCCATTATTAACTCCATATTCAAATTGTTAAATAAAATACAAACATCCAGAATAAAGTACTTTATTTGAAATAATGACACAGATTCCTTTATTGAATCTACATTCACCAAAAAGCCTTATACTTACCATAACGCCCGATCCATTGAAGCCTTTGTCACCTGTAAAAAAAAAAAATAATAAAGCAACATAATCCTCACCTGTCCCCGACGTGAATATAATCCATTTGTCCATAGAGACATCTAGCTCTGTTACATCTAGATGGCAGGCTGAATTGTTGCATGATGCGACAATACAGCCTGCCATCCAGCTGAGACACTGAGCTGCAGGTGCTTGCGCAGCTCAGTGCCTCCCGGTGACATGATAAAGTTGAATGGAGTTCATATCCAATGAAGTCTTTTTTACTGAGGTTAAGACATACGGTATATACAAGGGGTTGCAGGAACAATGCTTGACTTTCTCTTCTGCACAATACAAAGGCACATTATAGATGGTGGCACATAACTTGTGAAGAACGTTACATATGCACAACAGTGTACGCTGGGGGCCTCCATCTTCCCGGTACAGGGCCACAGCCCACATGGGTCACATGGGTCAATGTGTTAGGCTGTGCCCACTGCACCCTCTGCACTCTGAACGGTGTAAGTGAGCTCTCACTAACTACCACCATACGGACGTACCTCAGCCTTGCTGAAAAAATCTCTGCTTTCCAGCATAATAAAGTATCCGTGAGTTTTATCTTGCATTGCCTCTCAGCTCCATTGACCTGAAGATGGCTGAGGTGTAGTACTAAATACACAACATGAGGGCAGGGGTGGCGCTGTTTATGGAAGAATTAGTTCTATCTAGAGCGGGAGCAGCAAACTGACGTAATATCTCCCTGCGGCACCTCCTCTGATGTCTGGCAGCCGAAGCCCTGTGTTTGCACATAGGTAAGCTCGGCCATGTTCATGTAAAACTGACCTTTCATCACTCAAAAACAAATTCTCTGCACAAGAGGTCTGTGTGCCCATTTCTTCATTTGTGGGGGGGGGTCTCAAGTCACTTTTCTTGTCTTGCACTATTTGTAGATTTTTTTTTGTGCCAGATAGTTCAAAATGGCGCATATGTTTAAAGTAGTTGATAAATAAAAAATGCTCTTCATTTTGTCTGTTTTGAGACCTTTAGTGCAAATTGTCACATAATCCACTAAAGTGCTGCAAAATTTGTGCAAAAAATTACAATTACATAACTCAGGGGGACTTTAACCCCTTTCCAACTGGCGGTTTTCCATTGTTGCGCTTTCGTTTTTTCACGTATTCCAAGAGCCATAACTTTTTATTTTTCCGTTGACATAACCAGGTGAGAGCATGTTTTTTGTGGGACAAGTTGAACTTTTGAGTAACACCATCCATTTTACCATGTGATGCACTTGAAAGTGGGAAAAAATTCCAAGTGTAGCAAAATAACAAAAAAAAAACGCAAAAAAAAATATTTTTGCTTGTCTTGTCATTTTCCATAACTTTTTCAATTTTCGGGATATGTAGATGTGTGATAGCTTGTTTTTGTGCCCTGAGCAGATGTTTTTATTGATATAATTTTAGTGTAGATACAATGTTTAGATCGCCTCTTATTACATTTTTTTGTGTTGTTGCAGTAGCTGAAAAACCGCAATTCTGTGGTTTTGACTTTTTTTTTCTCGTTACGCCATTTACCTATCGGATTAATTTATTTTATATTATGATAGATCAGACTTTTATGAATACAGCAATACCAAATGTGTATTTTTTTTAAAATATTTTAGTTCTTAATTTTTAATTAGGGAAAAGATTTAGACATTTTTTTCATATTCTTTTAAAACATACTTATATATTTTTTTATTGTATTTCTTGGTTCCTTTAGGGAACTTGAGCCTGTGATAATCTGATCGCTTGTGCTATATACAGCAATGCACAGTATTAATGTACACACGTGGTCAAAAGTGTTGGTACCCCTCGTTTAATGAAAGAAAAACCCACAATGGTCACAGAAATAACTTGAATCTGACAAAAATAATAATAGATTAAAAATCTCTGAAAATGAACAAATGAAAGTCAGACATTGTATTTCAACCCTGCTTCCACAGAATTTAAAAAAATTAAACTCATGAAATAGGCCTGGACAGAAATGATGCAGCCCTTAACTTAATATTTTGTTGAACAACCTTTTGAGGAAATCACGGCAGTCAAACGATTCCTGTAACTGTCAATGAGACTTCTGCACCTCTCGACAGGTATTTTGGCCCACTCCTCATGAGCAAACTGCTCCAGTTGTCTCGTGTGTGAAGGTTGCCTTTTCCAGATGGCATGTTTCAGCTCTTTCCAAAGATGCTCAATAGGATTTAGGTCAGGGCTCATAGAAGGCCACTTCAGAACAGTCCAATATTTTCCTGTTAGCCATTCTTGGGTGTTTTTAGCTGTGTGTTTTGGGTCATTATCCTGTTGCAAGACCAATGCTCTGCGACTGAGACCAAGCTTTCTGACACTGGGCAGCACATTTCTCTCTAGAATCCCTTGATAGTCTTGAGATTTCATTGTACCCTGCACAGATTCAAGACACCCTGTGCCAGATGCAGCAAAGCAGCCCCAGAACATAACAGAGCCTCCTCCATGTTTCACAGTAGGGACAGTGTTCTTTTCTTGATATGCTTCATTTTTCCATCTGTGAACATAGAGCTGATGTGCCTTGCCAAAAACTTCCATTTTTGTCTAATCTGTCCATAGGACATTCTCCCAGAAGCTTTGTGGCTTGTCAACATGCAGTTTGGCAAATTCCAGTCTGGCTTTTTTATGATTTTTTTTCAACAATAGTGTTCTCCTGGGTCGTCTCCCATGAAGTCCACTTTGGATCAAACAATGACGGATGGTGCGATCTAACACTGATGTTCCTTGAGCTTGAAGTTCACCTTTAATCTCTTTAGAAGTTATCCTGGGCTCTTTTGTTACCATTCGTATTATCCATCTCTTTGATTTGTCATCAGTTTTCCTCCTACGGCCACGTGCAGGGAGGTTGGCTACAGTCCCATGGATCTTAAATTTCTGAATAATACATGCAACTGTAGTCACAGGAACATCAAGCTGCTTGGAGATGGTCTTATAACCTTTACCTTTAACATGCTTGTCTATAATTTTCTTTCTGATCTCCTGAGACAACTCTTTCCTTTGCTTCCTCTGGTCCATGTTGAGTGTGGTACACACCAAGTCACCAAACTGCACAGTGAGTATCAGTAGCCCTATATACAGGCCCACTGACTGATTACAAAATTGTAGACAGCTGTGATGCTAATTAGTGGACACAACTTGATTTAACATGTCCATTTTGTCACATTATTTTCAGGGGTAACATAATTTCTGTCCAGGCCTATTTCATGAGTTTAATTTTTTTTAAAACCTGTGGAAGCTGGGTTGAAAAGCAATGACTGACTTTCACTTGTTCATTTTCATAGATTTTTAATTTATTATTATTTTTGTCAGATTCAAGTTATTTCTGTAACCACTGTGGGTTTTTCTTTCAATTTTGACCACGTGTGTATGTAGCAAAAATCATGGTCTCCTAAGAATGCCAGCCATAGGCTGGCTTTCACAGGAGCACCATCATGACAGGCACAGGGGTCTTCCGCAGACTACTGGCCATCATGGCAACCCATTGGCACCCAGCGATCATGTCACAAGCGCGTCAATGGGCCTGCCGGTGTGCTGTAAATGCTGATGTCACAGATTGACAGTGGCATTTAACAGGTTGACAGCCTTGAGTGAAGACTGATTATGGCTGAATATCACAGTCACCCTATTCTGAAAAAGATGCGGGCTTGGATTGCAAGTAATTGAGCCGAAAAAATGTTGTATTAGTATATCATACAGTGGGGAAAATAAGTATTTGATACAATGTCGATTTTGCAAGTTTTCCCACCTACAAAGAATGAAGAGATCTGTAATTTTTATTATAGCTACACTTCAACAGTGAGAGGTAGAATCTGGAAATAAAAAACAGAAATTCACATTGCATGATTTTTAAATAGTTAAATTGCATTTTATTGCATGAAATAAGTATTTGATCACCTACCAACCAGCAAGAATTCTGGCTCTCACAGTCACAGACCTGTTAGTTTTTCTTTAAGAAGCCCTCTTACTCTGCACTCATTACCTGTATTGATTGCACTTGTTTGAACTTGTTACCTGTATAAAAAACACCTGTCCACACACTCAATCACACTCTTTCCTCTCTGTTACGGGCTGGGTGATGGAACCACTGTGCCATGGATCGAGAAGAGTCTGGAGGGGCGTAACTAGGGGCCTCATCAAGTCCAACCTTGGATGTACGGCGGTTAGACAACTACGTGATCCGAGGAGGGACAAGGATGGTGGACCAGGTGCTACTCTGGGACTGACTTCGGGTATATGGCAGCTGACACCCAAGGGACAGGAGGCTGGCACGGCTGATGGACAGGCAGGCAAATGAAAGGAATTGGGGATACGTAAGGAGGCCAGAGGTTTAATCTTGTAGGCTACCTACCGGTAGGGACCGATGAAGCGAGGACCCAGTTTATATGATGGTACCCTGAGATGGACATACTTGGATGACAGCCAGACCTTAACCCCAGGACGCAACAAAGAAGAATACAGGCGTCTCTTGTCTGCGTGTCTTTTCATTCTCTTGGAGGACTTTAAAACGGCAAAATTAATGTCCCTCCAGACTTCAGAACACCCCTTGACAAGGGATTCAGCTGCAGGAATATTGAAGGTGGTCGACACAGGAAATTAGATACAGGAGTGTTGACCATAGACCACAAAGAACAGAGATTTGGCCGAAGATTAGCTCACATGGTTATTATAAGAGAATTCGGCCCAAAGCAGGAGTTCGGCCCAATCACTGTGGTGAGCATTGACGAAGTGCCGAAGGAAATTAGTCAGGATCTGATTAACGCGCTCCACTTGGCCATTGGACTGAGGATGGTAAGCCGCTGAGAAATCCAGGGAAACATTCAGTAGCTTGCAGATGGCCCTCCAGAACCGCAAAGTAAAATGGACACCGCTCTCAGAGACAATATGGAACAGCAGGCCATGGAGGCAAAAAATATGCTGGATAAGCTTCTCTGCGAGCACTGGCACAACTGGAAAACTGGGGAGCGACAGTACACCCTGCCAACACAGGCAGATCCGTGATAAAATACATAGCAATATGCTACCAAGGAGCCAATCACACGGGCAAGAGAGGTAACCAACCAGCTGGAAGTGGTTTTGAAATCTTGTCTTGGGCGCACGAACGACAGGCAGAAATGAATTCCGTGACATCTTGGTGCAGGGTTGGCCATCAATAGTGTTGGGAAATGAGGAGCAGTGTCTTCTTCTTTCCCACATGACTTGCCAGTTTAGACGAGTGACCCCAGCGAAGAACCTGCTTCCTGTTCGACTCAGCCACATGTCTTACCGGATGGAAGATGAGACAAATCCAACGGAGCAACCATAATGATTTTGGAAGGCTCAATAATATATTGAGGCTCATCCTCCTGATCGGAAGACAGGAAGGATCTGGAGAATGAGTCTGCCTTGATGTTCTTCTCTGCCAGCCGGAAATGGAGAGCGAAGTCGATGTGTGTGAAGAACAATGATCACTGAATATTAAGTCGTTGTAAATAGGCCAGATTCTTGTGATCTGTGTAGATAACCACCGGATGTACAGCCCCCTCCAACAAAAACCACCTCTCCTCCAGCGCCAGTTTTATAACAAGCAGTTCCCGATTGCCAATGGAGTAATTGCGTTCTGGGACAGTAAAGATTTTAGAAAAGAAACCGCAAGTCACCATGCAACCAGATGAGGACTTTCTGGATAAAAATGTCTCCAGTGACTGATGAAGAAGCATCCACCTCCAGAAAGAGCTGCTTATAATTGTCCGGGCGATGCAGCACAGGAGTAGAGGAGAAGGCTTGCTTTAAAGATATAAAAGCACTTTCAGCTACAGGTGTCCAAATCTTGGGGTTGACCCCCTTGTGCGCCAGGGCAGCGATAGGGGCGGTCCAAGAATAGAAGTGTGGAATGAACTGGCAGTAATAATTTGTGAATTCGAGAAACTGTTAGATGGCTTTGAGACCGTCTGGATGGGGCCACTTCAGGACAGTGGACACTTTTTCAGGATCCATTTTCAGACCGGTCTCGGAGATTATGTATCCTAGAAATGGAAGAGAAGTCTGCTCAAAAGCGCACTTTTCAAATTAGGCATACAGCTCTTCCAGTACCTGGTGAACATCTCTATGGTGTGATGGCAGATCAGAGGAGAACACCAAGATATCGTCCAAATACACTACAACACATGTGTAGAGGAAATCCCGGAAGAGGTCATTCACCAATTCTTGAAAGACTGCCTGTGAGTTACAGAGTCCAAAGGGCATAACCCGATACTCATAGTGGCCATCAGGAATATTAAAGGCAGTTTTTCATTCATCTCCCTGGCGAATACGGATCAGATTGTACGCCCCCCGAAGGTCGAGTTTCATGAAGACTCTGGAACCCTTGAGGTGATCGAACAGCTCGGAGATGAAAGGCAGAGGATATATATTTTTTATCGTTATCTGATTTAGTCCCCTATAGTTGATACAGGGTAGAAGCGAATCATCCTTCTTCTTTACAAAGAATCATCCTGCTCCAGCCGGGGAGGAGGATTTCTGGATAAATCCCCGAGCCAGATTCTCCTTGATATACTCGGACATGGCTCGGGTCTCGGCCTGTGACAGGGGGTAGATCTGGCCTCCTGGAGGTAATGCGCCTGAAAAGAGATAAATAGGACGGTCATCCAGCCTATGAGGTGGTAGCGTCTCAGCCTTCTTGTCGAAGAAGTCGGCATATGCCCAATAAGATGCCGGGAAGCCAGGAGGGTTTGATGAAGAAGCCGGAGGATGAAGTGGACAAATTGGGACCAAACAGTTTTCGTGGCATTCCTGACGCCAACAAAGTATTTATCCAGATCTCTAGTCCAAGACAGGCTCATGTCTACGCAGCAAAAGCAAACCCAGTAGCAGAGGGTGAGACAGGCCAGGCAGCATGTGGAGAGGAATCTTCTCAGAGTGTAGCATCCCTACGCGCGATGAGCCTCCTGGAGATGTTTAGCCACTTTCACCTGGGCAATTTGCATATACTCAGGGGGAAGAACCACAGCAGAGGCTTGCTGGGTGATTGGCCACTGGAAGGAAGGGGCTAGGCAAAACATATCTTCTCTCGTGGGTCACCTCCTTGTATCACTCCTGGAACCTGATGTATATCCGAGTGGCCAGAGACACAAGTTCATCCAGTGAGGTAGGTACGTCACAACTGATTCGCCCAGAAAGGCCCTCCCAAAAAATACCCACCAGAGCCTCGTTATTCCAGGCGAGTTCAGACGAGAGAGTGCTCAAATGCACAGCGTACTAGCCCACTGTTAGGTTCCCCTGATGCAGTCGGAGGAGAGAAGAGACTGCAGAGGACGCATGGTCGGGCTCATCGAAAACCTCTAGAAGGCCTCCAGGAAAGACTGAAGGTTTGACACCAGAGGATCCCCTCTTTCCCATAGGGGATTGAGCCACGCCAGAGCTTCACCAGTGAGATGTGACATGAGGAAGGCCACTTTGGCTCGGTCTGAAGCAGACTGATGGGCTAAGAACTCGAAGTGTAGCTTGCACTGAATTATGAACCCGCGACAAAGAGCAGGATCCCCAGCGTTGCATGGATGGGGCAGAAAGTTGGGGTGCGACAGACTGTTGAGATACCACTGAAGCTGTTGCCGCTTGGGTGCAGCTGGAGTGGTCAATACGTCCAGGCGGGAGTTCACAATCCACAGAAAAGACAGGATTGTGTTCTATTGTGATTTCTGGTGGGAGACCTCTTGATACGGGTCAGAAATGGAAGGAGCCTGAGAGCCAGCGGATTCCATGCCCTGCGCAAACTGTTATGGGCTAGATGACTCCGTGATCCGAGGAGGGACGAGGAAGGTGGACCAGGTGCTTCTCCGGGACTGATTTTGGTTGGATGGCAGCTGACCCCCAAGAGAAAGGAGGCAGGCATGGTTGATGGACAGGCAGGCTGGCAGGGCTGGTGGACAGGCAGGCTGGCACGGCTGGTGGAGAGGCAGGCGGGCAAGCTTATGGACAGGCAGGCGGGCATGGCTGATGGACAGGCAGGTGGGCAAGACTGATAGGCAGGCAGGCATGGCTGATTGGCAGGAGGGCATGGTTGATAGACAGGGAGGCAGGCACGACTGATAGACAGGCAGGTATATGGAAATATAAGTACTGGACCTGAGAACTAACAAGAGTGTTAGGAAACAAACTTACAATGTTTCACAGGCACCTCTATGTTGGAGGAGGTGCATTAAATAGTCAATGTCCTCAGGCGATTGGCCAGAGACACTTTAGGATGGCGCACGCAGCCTAATTAAGAGGCGGGGTATGCGCGCCCTAAGCACAGTGCCCGGGGATCTGCGCGCCACGCGTGTACCTCGGGCAGCATCAAGAAGAGGGAAGGAAGAGCAGAACACTCTGGCCGCGGGCTGCGGTGGTAAGCGTATCAGCGCCTCTGCCTGAGAAAAGAAGCAGAAGGCAGAGGCGCCGGCATTACACTCTCCACCATGGCCAAGACCAAAGAGCTGTCTAAGGACACCAGGGACAAAATTGTAGACCTGCACAAGGCTGGAATGAGCTAAAGCACAATAGGCAAGCAGCTTGGTGAGAAGGCAACAACTGTTGGCACAATTATTAAAAAATGGAAGAAACACAAGATTGTTATGATAGGCTACAAGCACTAAGGAAAGATCTGTCCCTACAATAGAACTAAGCTAGATCCCTACGATGTAACGGGGAACCTGATCCTGCGATCAGACCCGCTAAAGTCCTCAGCTAGTCTGAACAAAGACCTATAGATGTGAGGGAGGGATCCCTACAAGAACTAGGGACTGGGAGAAAGATGGACACCTCCTAGCAGAAATTGTAGCAGTAAAAAGACAAACACACAACATAGAACATAAAGGTCAAAAGACCTAGCTAAACTGACTGAGAAAGGTTACAAAGCACCTGGCTAGCTTAAGAGTAGAAATTACAATGAAGTCCAGCATGGCCAGAAGGGCGGAGCAGGATTAAATAGGCAAAAAGGTCATGTGACCAGCAAAATAGAAAAAACCTAACAGGAGAGTTCTAACAGTACCCCCTCTTCTAAGAGAATCCTCCGGATCCCCTAGGCCCAGGCTTATCTGGAAACCTCTTGTGAAACGCTCTGACAAGTCTGGAAGCAGAAACATCATCCGCCCTCACCCATGAGTTATCCTCGGGACCGAAACCCTTCCAAGCGACGAGATACTGCAAACTCCCCCTATACCGTCTAGAATTAAGGATGCGGGAAATTTCATATTCCCCGTCCTCCACCACCGGAGGAACAGTGGCAGTGGCGTCTCTATCTGATACATCAGCTTTTTTCAATAGAGAAACATGAAACACCGGATTAATCTTCCAGGAGGTAGGAACCTCCAACCTTACAGCAGATTGGTTAACTACCTGAAGCACCTTAAAGGGCCCTACAAACTTGGGACCCAATTTTTTAGAAGGAATCCTCAACCGCAGATTCTTAGAGGACAACCAAACCATGTCACCAACCGTAAACAAAACCTCTTGACGTTTCCTGTCAAAGTACCTCTTAGATTTTTTGTTAGCCTCCTGAAGATTACCACGCACATCCGTCCAAACTCTCTCCAAATCACAGGAAAAACTCTCCTCCTCAGGCACAGCCGATACCAATTTGGAGAATGACCCAAAAGACGGATGTCTCCATGAACAACAAAAAAAAGGCGAACACCCAGCAGAAGAGGATGTATGGTTGTTAAGAGCAAATTCAGCAAGCGGCAGAAACTCAGATCACCCCTCTTGATTGTCTGCCACAAAACAACGCAAGAACTGCTCAACATCCTGATTCTTCCTTTCTGTCTGGCCATTAGACTCAGGATGATATCCAGATGAAAACGACAAATGAACTCCCAACCTGTCACAAAAGGCACGCCAAAAACGAGCCACGAACTGAGGTCCCCTATCAGAAACAATGTCAGTAGGAACACCATGGAGTCTGACAATTTCCTTGACAAAGGCCTTAGCAAGTGTCTTAGCGCAGGGCAGTTTGATGAAGGGAACCAAGTGACACATCTTGCTAAAACGGTCCACGACCACCCAGATGACCGTGAATCCCTCAGAGGAGGGAAGGTCAGTAATAAAGTCCATAGCCAAATGTGTCCAAGCAGCACTAGGAACCTCCTGAGGGCAAAGCAACTAGAGATGAGCGTTGTTCGACTCGAACTGTTCGCCAATCTCAAATTCGAGCTGTTTTGGGCGGTGTTCGAGCCATTCGGCGAACACGAACGATTTGAGAAAAATTCGGCTGTTCGAGGTTATGTTCGTGCACCAAAATCATAACTGGATTTTTTCTCAGTAATGATGAAAATTAATGTTAATACGCAGTTTGAGTGTACAGCGGGGCGGGGGGAGGGGCAGGGGATGGATATCTGCAGGAATAATGAAGATCTCCATTTTTTTTTCTCTTTCCCGCATTTACAGTGGGGAGGTGCAGTCTGTCAGCCTATCAGCAGCGCACACACGGAGCGAAGTGCTTTTTTTCACACAAGCAAGGGCATGTGTCATTGGCTGTGTATGTCACATGTCCTTGCCCTATAAGACCCAGCCATTTTCCCCGTCGCCACCATTTTCTCACTGCTGCAGCTGCGTGTTAGACGGCACCGCTGTTGCTGTGTGCGCTATACCTTGTTAATTTCAAGCCAATTTTCGCACAAATCTACAGATAGCTTGGGAGTAGGGAATAGTTGTGATTGCAGTCCTTTTAAGGACTAGGTTACAGCATTTCCTACGACTTTTATCAGGCTGGTCTGTGCTCTTAAATAGATAGGTTGTGGGAGTAAAGACTAATTGTAATTGGAGTCCTTTTCAGGACTAGGTTACATCAGTTCCTATCAGTTTTTGCCAGGCAGGTCTGTGCCAGTGCTGTGCAAGTTTTTTTCACAGCATTTGGCTGAATCTAGCAAAGCTAATCCTTTTTGGCCTATTGCAGAGTGTGTTAGTCAGTGGAGTAGCCTATCTGTGTTGCAAGATACACCACCTGTGTATAGAATACCAATTTTTTTACTGCACCTAGTGAAGTAAAACCTTTTGGGCATAGCATCATTCTATTAGTCCATCTATACTGACCTCCATAAGGTTGCAAATTGAATATAATATTTTTCTGCATCTAGCTCTGAAAAAATATTTGTCCTTCTAGCAGTGTGTGGGACTTGTTCTACTAGTCCATCTATACTGACCTCCATCAGGTTGCAAATTCAAAATAATTTTTTGTCTGCATCTAGCTCTGAAAAAATATTTGGCCTTCTAGCAGTGTGTGGGACTTGTTCTATTAGTCCATCTATACTGACATCCATCAGGTTGCAAACTGAATATAATTTTTTTCTGCATCTACCTCTGAAAAAATATTTGGGCTTCTAGCTGTGTGTGGGACTTGTTCTATTAGTCCATCTATACTGACCTCCATCAGGTTGCAAATTGAATATCATTTTTTTCTGCATCTAGCTCTGAAAAAATATTTGTCCTTCTAGCAGTGTGTGGGACTTGGTCTATTAGTCCATCTATACTGACCTCCATCAGGTTGCAAATTGAATATAATATTTTTCTGCATCTAGCTCTGAAAAAATATTTGGGCTTCTAGCAGTGTGTGGGACTTGTTCTATTAGTCCATCTATACTGACCTCCATCAGGTTGCAAACTGAATATAATTTTTTTCTGCATCTACCTCTGAAAAAATATTTGGGCTTCTAGCTGTGTGTGGGACTTGTTCTACTAGTCCATCTATACTGACCTCCATCAGGTTGCAAATTCAAAATAATTTTTTGTCTGCATCTAGCTCTGAAAAAATATTTGGCCTTCTAGCAGTGTGTGGGACTTGTTCTATTAGTCCATCTATACTGACCTCCATCAGGTTGCAAACTGAATATAATTTTTTTCTGCATCTACGTCAGAAAAAATATTTGGGCTTCTAGCTGTGTGTGGGACTTGTTCTATTAGTCCATCTATACTGACCTCAATCAGGTTGCAAATTCAAAATAATTTTTTTCTGCATCTAGCTCTGAAAAAATATTTGCCCTTCTAGCAGTGTGTGGGACTTGTTCTACTAGTCCATCAATACTGACCTCCATCAGGTTGCAAATTCAAAATATTTTTTTGTCTGCATCTAGCTCTGAAAAAATATTTGGCCTTCTAGCAGTGTGTGGGACTTGTTCTATTAGTCCATCTATACTGACCTCCATCAGGTTGCAAATTCAAAATAATTTTTTTCTGCATCTAGCTCTGAAAAAATATTTGTCCTTCTAGCAGTGTGTGGGACTTGTTCTACTAGTCCATCTATACTGACCTCCATCAGGTTGCAAATTCAAAATATTTTTTTGTCTGCATCTAGCTCTGAAAAAATATTTGGCCTTCTAGCAGTGTGTGGGACTTGTTCTATTAGTCCATCTATACTGACCTCCATCAGGTTGCAAACTGAATATAATTTTTTTCTGCATCTACCTCTGAAAAAATATTTGGGCTTCTAGCTGTGTGTGGGACTTGTTCTATTAGTCCATCTATACTGACCTCCATCAGGTTGCAAATTCAAAATAATTTTTTTCTGCATCTAGCTCTGAAAAAATATTTGTCCTTCTAGCAGTGTGTGGGACTTGTTCTACTAGTCCATCTATACTGACCTCCATCAGGTTGCAAATTCAAAATATTTTTTTGTCTGCATCTAGCTCTGAAAAAATATTCGGCCTTCTAGCAGTGTGTGGGACTTGTTCTATTAGTCCATCTATACTGACCTCCATCAGGTTGCAAACTGAATATAAATTTTTTCTGCATCTAGCTCTGAAAAAATATTTGGGCTTCTAGCAGTGTGTGGGACTTGTTCTATTAGTCCATCTATACTGACCTCCATCAGGTTGCAAATTCAAAATAATTTTTTTCTGCATCTAGCTCTGAAAAAATATTTGTCCTTCTAGCAGTGTGTGGGACTTGTTCTACTAGTCCATCTATACTGACCTCCATCAGGTTGCAAATTGAATATAATATTTTTCTGCATCTAGCTCTGAAAAAATATTTGGGCTTCTAGCAGTGTGTGGGACTTGTTCTATTAGTCCATCTATACTGACCTCCATCAGGTTGCAAACTGAATATAATTTTTTTCTGCATCTAGCTCTGAAAAAATATTTGGGCTTCTAGCTGTGTGTGGGACTTGTTCTATTAGTCCATCTACACTGACCTCCATCAAGTTGCAAATTGAATATAATTTTTTTCTGCATCTAGCTCTGAAAAAATATTTGGGCTTCTAGCAGTGTGTGGGACTTGTTCTATTAGTCCATCTATACTGACCTCCATCAGGTTGCAAACTGAATATAATTTTTTTCTGCATCTACCTCTGAAAAAATATTTGGGCTTCTAGCTGTGTGTGGGACTTGTTCTACTAGTCCATCTATACTGACCTCCATCAGGTTGCAAATTCAAAATAATTTTTTGTCTGCATCTAGCTCTGAAAAAATATTTGGCCTTCTAGCAGTGTGTGGGACTTGTTCTATTAGTCCATCTATACTGACCTCCATCAGGTTGAAAACTGAATATAATTTTTTTCTGCATCTACCTCTGAAAAAATATTTGGGCTTCTAGCTGTGTGTGGGACTTGTTCTATTAGTCCATCTATACTGACCTCCATCAGGTTGCAAATTCAAAATAATTTTTTTCTGCATCTAGCTCTGAAAAAATATTTGTCCTTCTAGCAGTGTGTGGGACTTGTTCTACTAGTCCATCTATACTGACCTCCATCAGGTTGCAAATTCAAAATAATTTTTTGTCTGCATCTAGCTCTGAAAAAATATTTGGCCTTCTAGCAGTGTGTGGGACTTGTTCTATTAGTCCATCTATACTGACCTCCATCAGGTTGCAAATTGAATATCATTTTTTTCTGCATCTAGCTCTGAAAAAATATTTGGGCTTCTAGCAGTGTGTGGGACTTGGTCTATTAGTCCATCTATACTGACCTCCATCAGGTTGCAAATTGAATATAATATTTTTCTGCATCTAGCTCTGAAAAAATATTTGGCCTTCTAGCAGTGTGTGGGACTTGTTCTATTAGTCCATCTATACTGACCTCCATCAGGTTGCAAACTGAATATAATTTTTTTCTGCATCTACCTCTGAAAAAATATTTGGGCTTCTAGCTGTGTGTGGGACTTGTTCTATTAGTCCATCTATACTGACCTCCATCAGGTTGCAAATTGAATATAATTTTTCTCTGCATCTAACCCAGCCAATAGTTTTGGCCTAATACCACAGTTTGGCCACTCAGCTCTGCTCGGTTCCCATCCATTGTTTTTTGTGCAAACAACTCCAGAGTTGTTAATTAGTTAACCACCAAAATGAGTGGAAAAAAGCCTGCTGCTGGTGGAAAGGGGAATAGGCGTGTTGGGAAGGGGAAAAAAGGTTGTGTCCGTGGGGTAGGTGTTAAAGTGGGCTCTCCTCCACATCAACTTCAACATCACAAATACTCCAGTCCTCAAAGGTGTCACCCCAATCGCACTTGCTTCCTCACAGCTCCCAAATCTCCAGCTGCCCGTCTGAGTATGAGGTAGAACAGATGGTTGAGTCTGCAGAGCTGTTTACTCATACTATAGCCTGGGAATCAGAGGTCGGCTCCAGCGCTTCTGTGAATCCAGACGAGGAAATGATCTGCACTGATGCCCAGAATCTTTATGAGTCGGATCCAGGACCAGACGCTGAAGGTTCTGACCATAATGTAGACCCTCATTCCCAAACTGTAACTCCTGTTGGTGGAGACAATGAGGAAGACGATGATGAGACTCAAATACCTGATTGGAGCGACAACTTTAGTTTTTTGTCAGGGCAGGAACAGGTTGGCTCTGAGGACGACAGGTGTGATAACGCACAGGGTGATGATGATGAGGTTGGAGATCCCACTTACTGTCAACCCACAGTCAGCCAAGAGATGAGGTCAGCAGAGGAGGTGGAGGAGAATGCTAGTGACGACGAGGTCAGGTTGCGCCTTCCTGGACAGAGACGTAGTACTGGAAGCACGTCAACAACTGCATCCTCAAACACAACTCTGCCTCTCACCACAAGTCGTGGTGGCTCTTCAGGTCGCATGGGTGCTAAGCCTTGCATAGCCTGGGCATTTTTTCAGATCGATAAAGATGACCCAACTCGTGTTATCTGTAACATTTGTCAGCAAAAGCTAAGTAGAGGCCAAAAAATACATAGTTTGAGTACTTCATGCATGAACCGGCACATGGACATGAAGCATAAGTTGCAGTGGGAAGCTCACTGTGCTACAATGCGGCCTAGCCGGCCGGGCCAACCACCGTCTGCCATATCTTGTGCATCCGCGGCCTCTTCATCCTCTGTGACTGGGGGGACAGCAGTCACACCTGTTTTGGGGCGCAGACCTGCCACCTCTTTACCCGCAACAGCCAGCGTGATTGGCAGGTCATCATTTTCTTTGGAGGTGGTAACACCAGCTGGTGTTGAGCGCTGTCCGACATCGATAGAACCACCTTTGGATCAAGGCAACCTAACATGTCCGCCTGCATCTTCCTCACAGACCGGCAGTTTGCCGGGGACACCCTTATTAACCCCGTCTAAGCACAATAGCCAGCCCTCGGTCCCTTAGATGTGGACAAGTAAAAGACCATTTCCTCCTAGCCATGAGAAAGCTAAGAGGTTGAATTTCACCATCTGCAAGCTCTTGGCTACAGAAATGCTGCCTTTCCACCTGGTGGACACAGAGGATTTTCGAGACCTTATGTCCGTCGCAGTGCCCCAGTACCAGATGCCCAGTCGGCACTACTTCTCAAAGAAAGGTGTGCCTGCGCTCCACCAGCATGTCGCACACAACATCACCGCTTCTTTGAGAAATTCTGTGTGTGACAGGGTGCATTTCACTACAGACACTTGGACGAGTAGGCATGGACAGGGGCGTTACATGTCGCTGACTGGGCACTGGGTAACTATGGTGACAGCAGGACAAGGGGCTGCTGTCCAAGTCTTGCCGTCCCCACGAGTTGTGCGTCAATCCTCTTTATCTCAAAGTTCCTCCACTGCTTCTGCCTCCTCAACCTTCTCTCGGTCCTCCACCTGCACCCAAAGCCTGTCTGGTCATGCCACAAGCTTTCTAACTGCGCAGAAGGGATCCTGCACACCTCCTTACTATGCTGGCAGTAGGGCTCAACGTCATCAGGCGGTTTTTACTTTGAAATGTCTGGGAAATGTGAGTCACACAGCTGAGGAGTTGTGGTCAGCTCTAGAGAACCAATTTCATGAATGGTTGTCTCCACTGGACCTGAAACCAGGGAAGGCCGTGTGCGACAATGCTGCAAACCTGGGTGCGGCCCTTCGCCGGGGCAATGTCACACACGTGCCTTGTATGGCTCACAAGTTGAACCTGGTTGTCCAGCAATTTTTAGCCCACTATCCCGGACTAGATGGCCTTCTGCAGAGGGCACGGTCGCTGTGTGCTCACTTCCGCCGTTCGCATCCCGCAGCTCAGCGACTTACATCTCTACAGAACAGAAGTCGTCGGGCCTGCCACTTCACCGGCTAAAATGCGATGTGCCTACCCGGTGGAATTCAACTCTGCACATGTTGCAGCGACTGTGGCAGCACCGACAAGCCCTGGTGCAATACGTTCTGACGTATAGCCTGGGCCAACGAGATCCAGAGGTGGGGCAAATCACGCTGGAGGAGTGGTCTCAGATCAGGGACCTATGCACCCTTCTGCACAGTTTTGAAATGGCGACGAAGATGTTTAGTGCTGACGATGCCATTATCAGCATGACTATTCCGGTGATTTACATGCTGGAGCACATGTTAAACAGAATTCGGAGTCAGGTGGTGGCACAAGAGGAGGTGGAGGAAGTAGAGGAGGAGGAGTTGTATGCGGAAGGGCTAACATCTGCAAGGTCCAGACGGTCGGCAGCACCAAGGCGGCAGGCATGTGAGGGTGGGGGAGATGGTTTTACCAGGGCGCATGGTAGCAGCCAAGCTAGTGAGGAAGGTGCAGGAGCCCAGGAAGAAGTGGAGGACGAACTGATGGAAGACTCATCAGATGAGGGAGTCATTGATCACATTTCTGTTGTGCGAGGTTGGGGGGAGAGGACAGAGGAAGGAAGCATGATTGCTACCTCGCCACCAACACAACAGGGACTTGGTGCTCCTGGATGCACAACACACGAGTGCCTTCTTGCTGCACTACCTGCAACATGACCCTCGAATTGTGAGAATTAGAAATAATCCTGACTACTGGGTTGCCACACTGTTAGATCCCCGGTACAAAAGTAAATTTGCATAAATTATTCCTGCCATAGAAAGGGATGCACGCATGCAGGAGTATCAGCAGAGACTGTTGCAGAATCTTACATGTGCTTTTCCACAAAACACCAGTGGTGCACGTACTGAATCTCACAGTTCCAACTTGCCAACCGTGAGACCGTCGAGTGTTCAGCACTCAAACCGTAACAGAAACACAGTATCTGCTGGTAACATCAATTTTGTGGAATCATTTCACCACTTTTTTAGCCTATCCTTTGCAAGGCCACTGGAGACAAGAAGTCTGACACATAGTCAACGCCTAGAGACGATGGTACAGGAGTATCTCCAAGTAAACATTGAAGCCATGACTGTGTCACTGGACCCGTGCTCTTTTTGGGCTTCCAATCTGGATAAATGGCCGGAGCTAGCCACTTACGCCTTGGAGATCTTGTCATGCCCTGCAGCCAGCGTTCTGTCTGAACGTGTGTTCAGCGCTGCTGGTGATGTGCTGACAGATAAGCGCACGCGGCTCTCCACTGATAATGTAGACAGACTCACGTTTATAAAGATGAACAAATCATGGATCCGAAACGACTTTTCTACCCCTGTGTCATCCAGGGGAGAGTAAAAGCTTGATGATTGGTTAAAATCACCTCACCAACCATTTTAAGCTTTCAAATTACTAATCATGTTTATCTTTATCTTGGCTGGAAAATTATTTGGGCTTTGTAGCAGTGTGCAGTACTGATTCTATTAGGCCATCTATACTAAGCTCCACCAGATTTAAAATTACTAATCATGTTTATCTGTATCTTGGCTGGAAAATAATTTGGGCTTTGTAGCAGTGTGCAGTACTGATTCTATTAGGCCATCTATACTAAGCTCCACCAGATTTAAAATTAATAATAATTTTTAGCTGCATCTAGCCCGGAAAATAATTTTGGGGCTCCGAGATGCGCAAGACACATAAGTGCCTTCTTGCTGCACTACCTGAAACATGACCCTCAGATTGTCAGAATTCGAAGTAATCCTGACTACTGGGTTGCCACACTCTTAGATCCCCCACACTCTTCGATCAACCTTTTCATTTTAATAAAGACCAAAAAAATGGTCATTTTTGAAATTATAAGCATTAGCAGGTTATTAGAAACTGAAATCAAACAGTTTTCAACTCAAAACTTTATTCTAGGTGATGTTACATTTGCACATAGGACCCCTTGTTCGAAAGGAGCTTCTGAACTCTCTCGTCCATTGAATTTGTCAGGTTTTGGATGGTTTCTGCTTCAATTGTTTTGCATGAGGACAGAATACCCTCCCAGAGCTGTTGCTTAGATGTGAACTGCCTCCCGCCATCATAGACACTCCTTTTGATGATGCTCCAGAGGTTCTCAATGGGGTAGAGGTCAGGGGAGCATGGGGGTCACACCATAAGTTTGTCCCCTTTTATGCCCATATCAGCCAGAGATGCAGATGTGTTATGTGCAGCATGAGACGGTGCATTATCATGCATAAAAATGATCTTGCTGTGGAATACACGGTTCTTCTTCTTGAACCATGGCAGGAAGTGCTGTTTGAGAAACTCCACATACATTATGGAGTTCATCTTTACCCCTTCAGGGATCCTAAAGGGGCCGACAATCTCTCTCCCCATGATTCCAGCCCAAAACATTACTCCACCTCCTCCTTGTTGGCGCTGTAGCCGTGTTTGCGTGGGGTGTCCATCAACCAGCCATCCTCCACTCCATCCATCTGGACCATCGAGCGTTGCACGGCACTCATCCGTGAACAAAACAGTTTTGAAATCAGTCTTCATGTAATGTTTGGCCCACTGGAGCCGTTTCTGCTTGTGTGAAGTGGATAGAGGAGGTCGACAGGATGGCGTATGCACAGCTGCAAACCTCTGAAGGACCCTGCATCTTGTTGTTCGGGGGACGTTGGAGGCACCAGCAGCTTCAAAAACTTGTCTGCTGCTATGACAAGGCTTTTTTGCTGCTGCTCTTTTAACCTGACGCAATTGCCTGTAGGAAAGAGTCCTCATTTTGCCCTTATCAGCACGCACACGTGTGTACTGTGAATCAGCTACATACTTCTTGATTGCCAAGACACTTCATCCTGATCATCGCACAATGTTGATTGTAGTCATGCCTTGACCTAAACACTCCACAATTTGTTGCTTCTCAGCAGCCGACACATCCTTTTTCTTTCCCATTTTGGCAGAAAATGTAGGCTGCTTAATAATGTGGGACAGCCTTCTTAAGTAGTCTTGCCTTTCATTGGACACACCTGCCAAACTAATTAGCACAGGTGTCTGCAATTGCTTACAGCGATATAAAGAGCCCTGACACACATCACCATCAATGAGTTTAACTGACAAACAAACAAATTCTTCCCTTATCACTCCTAAACACTTTTTGCATAATAATTTGGAACACAGTGTACATGTGCTTTTCCACAAAACACCAGTGGTTCACGTAGTGAATCTTACAGTTCTAACTTGCCAACCGTGGTCTGTATGGAGTTGTTCAATAAAGGGCCCAAAATTAAGATAACATAGATGGGAGAGGTCTCTATGAATAGGAATTCCTAAGTATTTGATACCCTGTGAGGGCCAGGCAAAGGGAAAGTTGGACTGGATGGAATCCTGTATGGATTTGGGGAGGGAGACATCGAGGGCCTCAGACTTCGCTGCATTGATTTTAAAATTTGACCATGTAACAAAGTGATCTATTTCAGCCATAACAGCAGGGATGGATATATGTGATTGAGTGATATATACTAGGACATCATCAGCAAATAGAGAGCACTTGTACTCAGTGCCTCCCACCTCAATCCACCTAATATTGGGGTTATGGCGAATTGATGAGAGCAGGTGCTCCGTCACTAGGATGTATAAGAGAGGGGACAGAGGACATCCCTGCCTTGTCCCATTGGTGATTATGAAAGGTGATGAAAATGTTCTGACGCGCCCCCTGGGCCTTGGGACACCCGGAGCCGGACCCTTTTTGGTGGATGCTGGTGGTTGTAGTCTCCGTGGCGGCGACCCGGTTCCGTGGCTCAGGGCGGTCAAACCAGTGGCGGAACTATTTATGTGGTTTTGATGTTTAAATGTCCGAATACGCCACCCGTGGATTGCGGTCAGAGTGAACCGCCGCTGCAGGGCAGACCGCTGAGGCTAGTGTTGTGGGTGCAGCAGAGCGTAGCATAACTCCCCATGGGAGGAGTATAGCCGCAGGGCAGTGTATGCGGAGGATGGGGGTGATGGTGCAAGGCAGCAGCAGTAACGACACGGAGTCAGTGATGCAGTCCAGGGCCTTTACTCACAGTTCTTATTATCCAGACTACGTCTGCAGGTAACGGCTGCCCACGTCGTACTGTGCTCACCAGGTGAGGGGCTCAGACAACTCCCAGATAACTTTGGAGTGCTTCACAGGACCCCCTTTGTGTGTCCTTTGTCTGGCCTTTCTTACCAACCCTTCTGTCCGGCTGCCTCGGGCCTCCTCTTGGTAAACTTGGCGCCAGTTTCCCTGACCCTATGTGGTGCCTTCCTAGCGGGTGTAGCGAGGGGCTGCGCCACATAAAATGTCACAGCCTCCGGTTTCTAGCTGAGGGTCGTTTCCCGCCTCCACTAGTTTTGGGGACCGGTCTCCCCCTTTGGCCTGACCCCTCCACGCAGGTGGAGTCGGGCGTGCGGTGGCGACTCGCCCGTCCGCACCCCTGGGATCCCTTCGTTCCTCGTTCCTGGAGCCTTCTCCGCTCCTCTTCCTTCCTTCTCCCTCTTCCAGGCCTGGGCCTCTGTTACTAGGCCCGCCTCCGGAGCAGAGCTCATGCAGAGCCCCTGCTCCCTGTCACTTCTGCTCAGACTTCTCTGCACTGAACTAAGATGGTGCCCACCTTTTATACTCCCTTCTCAATGCACCCAGGAACTGCTTCCTCCCTGCTCCTGCACTACAGGGTTCCCCTTCCTCAGTGTTCCCTCCCCCCACTCCAGCCAGGGACAGGGACTGTCGTGCCCATCTCAGGGGAATATTGGTCGCCCTGCCCCACGGCAATGTGGTGTAATGCATGCAGGTGTCGGGTCCTGATCCACACTCCATCCTTACCTGAGAGTGAGATATCACACCTCTGGGTGAGGTGCAATACCTCTGTAGCAACCGAGCCCTCAGGGTGCTACAGTTCCAGTTATCTTCAGCCTAGGTGACGTATTGCGATACAGGGCCGTGATTTTGGCTATAAAAGGGTCCCCTAGACCCCTACCCCAAGCTTTTTAAGAGAATAATATATGGCGTGCCAAGAGACACTATGGAATGCTTTCTCAGCATCCAACGAGAGTATCTAATTACAAATTTTTAACTGCATCTAGCCCAGGAAATACTTTGTGCCTAGTAGCAGTGTCTGCTAGTCAGCGGATTATCCCGGCTGTTAAGCAAGCTACACCACCTGTAGTTTGGACACTTAATTTTTTCAAAGGAAATGCTTCGGGACCACGGGATACTCAGTGAAGAGCATCAGGAGGCACCCCAAGGCATAGGGGCTGGGACTGGCAGTAGGATGCCTTGCGGTGGACAGCCGAGCTCGATCCTTATAAAAGCTTTTTAACTGCAGCAGCTTTAGTGGACGCTACTGGAGCTGGAATTACGCGGCTGCTGGCATGAGACTTGCCCTCCAATAGATCCTTGTAAATGGATTTAAAGTGTATTCATTCAAATTAGAGAGACAATTTAAATTAAAAAGCTTAGAGCTGCCTCCACCACAGGGGGGCTCGCTCGACCCACCAGCGGACAGGCACCAGTATTGGGAGAGGGGGGCTGGCCGTCAGGGTTCACCGCGGCTCTGGCACAAACCCGGCGACACGGAGGTGGCACGGGCAGGAGCGGACTGGCCGTGTCGGCTTCTCACTTTTTGGATTTTAGAAGGGCATGACATAGGTTGGAGGAGTTTTTAAACTAGAGACGGGGGGGGGGAACCAAGGAAATAGGTGGGATGTGAGGCAAGCAAGGGGGAAGGGGAGAAGTGAATATAATGAGGGTGGAGAGGGGGGTGGGGATAGTACAGTTAGATCGTTAGAGAAGAATAGGATGCTAAATAACCCCAAAGTTTTATCTTGCATGCTGACCAACGCAAGAAGCCTGACCAATAAGGCGGATGAGCTGCGGGCGCTTATATCGGAGGAGAGGTATGACATCGTAGGTATAACAGAGACTTGGCTAGACGATAGCTACGACTGGGTGGTAAATTTAACAGATTATAGTTTATTTAGAAGGGACCGGAAACAGGGGAAGGGCGGAGGAGTCTGCTTATATGTAAAGTCACGTCTAAAGCCCAGACTAAGGGAAGATATAGGAGAGGGAGAAGAGGGGGTCGAGTCCATGTGGGTAGAGATAGAGGGGGCAAAAAATAATAATAAAATATTACTGGGGGTCTGCTATAAGCCACCCAATATAACTGAGGAGAATGAGAAACTGCTATTAGGACAAATAGACAAAGTAGCAAAACATAATGAGGTGATTGTAATGGGGGACTTCAACTACCCGGATATTGACTGGGAAACAGAAACCTGTAGATCGCAGAAAGGAAAAAGGTTCTTGACAAATATCAAGGATAATTATCTCTCCCAACTAGTGCAGGAACCAACGAGAGGGAAGGCAGTGTTGGACTTAATATTGACTAATAGGCCTGATAGAATAACTGAGGTACAGATAGGGGGGCACCTAGGTAATAGCGATCATAATATTATCAATTTCAAAATGCCCTTCAGTAGGGTTATCAATAAGGGAACAACTAAAACATTAAACTTTAGGAGGGCGAAGTTTGATCAGCTGAAAGAAAACCTTCAACTTATAGACTGGGACAAAGTTCTTAATCAAGGAAATACGAATAGTAAATGGGAAACCTTCAAAAGAATTCTGAATACTCAGTGCGAGAGGTATATACCGTATGGGAATAAAAGGGCCAGAAATAAGAGGAAACCAATATGGTTGAATAAGAACGTAAAAGGGGCGTTAAATAGCAAAAAAGAGGCATTCAAGAGATTAAAACAGGAAAACAGCAAGGAGGCACTAATGTGTTACAAGGAAAAAACGAGAACCTGCAAAAAACAAATAAAAATAGCAAAGGAGGAAACAGAGAGACGTATTGCTAGGGAAAGTAGATCAAATCCCAAACTGTTCTTTACGTATATAAATAGTAAAAGGATTAAATCGAATAATATTGGACCGATAAAAAGTGATGAAGGCAAAATCATAGAGAAAGATGAGGATAAAGCTAATCTATTAAATAAATTTTTTTCGTCAACTTTCACAAAGGAAAAAGAACTAACAGGCGAAATGAGAAGTGACAAGCTTAATCCTCCACTAAGTATGACAAATCTAACCCAAGCTGGGGTACAGAAACGCCTCAGTAACATTAAAATAAACAAATCACCAGGACCTGATGGCATACACCCACGGGTACTAAGGGAACTAAGTAATGTGATAGACAGACCGTTATATCTTATATTTAAGGACTCTGTTGAGACTGGGTCTGTACCACTTGATTGGCGACAGGCGAATGTAGTGCCAATATTCAAAAAGGGAGCAAAAAATGACGCCGGAAACTATCGGCCGGTGAGTCTGACGTCCGTTGTGGGCAAAATTTTTGAAGGCTTTATTAATGAGGCAATCATGGAGCATCTTGACGCTAATAATCTATTAACCCCGAACCAACATGGATTCATGAGGAATCGCTCCTGCCAAACAAACCTGATTGACTTCTACGAGGAGGTTAGCTCTCGAGTAGATCAGGGGGAACCAGTGGATGTCGTGTATCTCGACTTCTCAAAAGCGTTCGATAGCGTGCCACATAATAGGTTGGTATACAAAATGAGAATGATGGGGCTGGGGGAAAATGTCTGCAAGTGGGTAGCTAACTGGCTAAAGGATAGAAGGCAGAGGGTGGTTATAAATGGAATATACTCAGATTGGGTAAGCATCACTAGTGGGGTACCACAGGGGTCTGTACTAGGCCCAATGTTATTTAATATCTTTATTAACGACATAGTCAACGGGATAAATAGTAAAATATCAATATTTGCAGATGACACAAAGTTATGTAAAACAATTAATACAAAAGAGGATAGTGAAGACCTTCAGAGGGATTTGGATAAGCTGGGTAGGTGGAGCATTAAATGGCAAATGAGGTTTAACGAGGAGAAATGTAAGGTCATACATATGGGAAGGAAAAATGGAAGTCACCAGTACTCACTGAATGGGAAATCATTGGGGAATTCAGAGATGGAGAAGGACTTGGGCATCTTGATTGATAGCAAACTAAATTGGAGTGCCCAAAGTCAGGCCGCTGCTGTAAGGGCAAACAGGGTAATGGGATGTATCAGAAGAGGTATAGCTGCAAAGGATGAGAACATTGTTCTTCCACTGTACAAAGCACTGGTCAGACCACACTTGGAATACTGTGCTCAGTTATGGGCCCCAATATATAGAAAGGATATAAATGAGCTTGAAAAGGTACAAAGGAGGGCAACAAAATTAATAAAGGGAATGGAGGGACTGCAATACCCAGAGAGGTTGGCAAAACTAGGACTATTCAGCCTGGAAAAGAGAAGGTTGAGGGGGGACATAATAAATGTGTACAAATATGTTAGGGGACAGTATAGAGACCTTGCCCGGGATTTGTTCAAAAGGAGGGATATTACGGTAACAAGAGGGCACTCACTAAGACTGGAAGAGAAAAGGTTTCAGCACCAGCATAGGAAGGGGTTCTTTACGGTAAGAGCAGTGAGAATATGGAATTCACTGAGTGAGGAGACGGTAATGTCGGATTCACTACACCAGTTCAAGCGGGGACTGGATGCTTTTCTAGATACCAGGCAGATTTCTGCATATACTTAAAAATAGAATAAAATAGTAGGTTGATACAGGGATTTATTCTGACTGCTGGTTTCAGAGTCGGGAGGGAATTTTTCCTCAGGTGAAGATTGGCTAAATCATTTGGGGTTTTTGCCCTCCTCTGGATCAACTTTAGCAACTACAGAACTTACAGGTCGAACTTGATGGACGCAAGTCTTTATTCGGCTTTACAAACTATGTACACTATGTATGTATGCCTATATCTGTGTCTCCCCCTCCTTTTACTCCTCCACCTCTTTTCTTTTCGCTTGACTATATGTACTTGTCAGTTTTCCATGTGTTAGTTATGTCTTCTGAGCAGTTTGTCAGCTTTTGGACACCTTTGAAGGTGTTTTCTATGTGTTTCTATGTGTTTTTGTTTGCCTGCCATTGGTTTTAATGGTGTTCGAAGGTGTTCGACGAACAGTTCGACGAACAGTTCGGCGAACACACGGGTGTTCGATGAACCGAACCGAACTCGAACACTACGGGGGTGGCTCAACACTAAAAGCAACCCCACAGCAGGAGTATGAGAAGACTTAGATCTAGCACACACAGTACATTGACGCACCCACTTAATGACTTCCTTCTGCCATCCAGGCCACCAAAAACTGCGACCCACAAGTCTCTTGGTCTCAGAAATTCCTGGATGACCTGCCAACCGAGACTCATAACACTCAACAAACAAATCTCTCCTAAAGGTCCTAGGCACAAACAACCTCCCATGAGGAGTGTTAGATGGGGCATTCTCCTGTGCTTTAAGAATCTCATCTTCCAAAACGCAGTCCAATGCAGCAATCACAACACCTTCTTGTAAAATGCTCTCTTCCTCCTCAGCACCGACCATGGGAGAAAAGCTGCGAGACAACGCATCAGCTTTAACATTCTTGGTACCCGGGATGTAAGTAACGGAAAAATTAAACCGCGAAAAAAAAAGTGCCCACCTAGCCTGACGGGCATTCAAGCGCTTGGCAGCATCAAGATAGATCAGATTTTTATGATCAGTGAAAACCTGAATGGGAAATTCAGCACCTTCCAAGAGAGGACGCCAATGTTCAAATGCGAGTTTAATAGCCAGCAATTCCCGATTACCAATATCGTAATTAAGTTCAGTGTCAGAAAAATTTTTTGAAAAACGGCACAGGGATGTACTCCATCCTTGTTTTCCTGAGACAGCACCGCACCGACCCCCACAGAAGAAGCATCAACCTCAACCAAAAACGGCTTAGTCACATCAGGCTGCATAAGGATGGGGGCAGAGCTGAACCTCTCCTTTAGAAACACAAACGCTTCAATGGCCTCAGTAGTCCACTGAACCGCATTAGCACCTTTCCTGGTGAGATCAGTCAGTGGTTTAACAATAATAGAAAATTTTTTCAGGAATTTTCTGTAATAATTGGCGAAACCCAAAAACCTCTGTATCGATTTCAAACCAATAGGCCTAGGCCATTCCTGCACAGCTTGAACTTTCACCGGGTCCATCTCAAAGCCCTCGCTGGAGATAATGTAGCCCAAAAAACTAATTCTCTGTACAGCGAACTCACATTTCTCTAGCTTAGCAAAAAGCGAATTGTCAATTAATAACTGTAATACCTCACGTACGCTCCGCCAATGAGACTCCAGATCAGGCGAATAAATCAAAATGTCATCCAAATACACAACCAGATTTTTGCCGATCAAAGGTCTAAGGATGTCATTAATAAGATTCGGAAAAAATGCTGGTGCATTGGTAAGACCAAAAGGCATAACCAGATTCTCAAAATGACCCACAGGAGTGTTAAAAGCAGTCTTCCATTCATCACCCTCCTTCATGCGCAACAAATTGTATGCCCCCCGGAGATCAATTTTAGAGAACCACTTGGCCCCCACTAACTGGTTAAACAAATCAGGAATCAATAGCAGTGGGTAGGGATTACGTACAGTAATTTTATTAATCTCGGGAAAGTCCAGACAAGGACGTAAACCGCCGTCCTTTTTTTTTAACAAAAAAAAATCCAACAGCCACAGGTGACTTAGAGGGTCTGATATGACCGGCGGCCAAGCTTGTCTGTATGTATTCCTCCAAAGCCTTTTTCTCAGGAATAGTAAGATTAAATAAACGACTTTTAGGAAGAGTCGCTCCAGGGACAAATTCAATGGTACTATCATAGTCTCTATGGGGAGGCAAAATTTGCGACTCCTCCTCAGAAAAAACTTTCCAAAAATCCTGAATAGGTACAGGTAATTCCCCTTTATCCACAGCAGCAATGCGCCCGTTACAACACTTGTCATAACACTTAGGGCTCCAGGACTTAAATTCATTAGTAGACCAATCCAGTACAGGATTGTGCAATTTTAACCAGGGTAACCCCAAAATTACTGGAGAAGGCAAATTATTTAATACTACCAAATCCAAATTTTCTTGGTGAATACCATTAATAGTGAGGGGAAATTCATAAACCTTGTGAGTAACACATTTCAAGGGAGAGCCATCGACAGAAACCACGGCAATAGGGGATGACAAAGGTTTGGGTTTTAATTTAAGTTTTTCCAAGAATCCCCCATCAATCACATTCAGAGTAGAACCACAATCCACAAATACCCGAAATTCAATTAATTCTTCCTGAGCTGCAGTAGTAGCAGAAAGAAATACCTCCTTAGTGTTTAAACAGGCTATACGGGCGTAACTGACCTTTTTTTTTTCTTTCTTTGTTTATACGAAGCACACAGTTCTTAATGAAATGGTCAGATTTTCCGCAATAAAAGCACAAACCTTCAGAAAACCTGCGGTCTTTTTCCTGAGAGCGGGGTGACATCGCCCCAATCTCCATCGGCTCTCCAATGTCAGTACAGACCCTCTCAAGACTAGGAGCTGACATGGCAAAGGATTTACTCTCATTAACCCTTGCACGCAGTCTCCTGTCCACCCGTATAGCTAATTGCATTGCCTCCTGCAAGTTTCCAGGTGTAGGATAAGCAATAAGCAGATCCTTAACGCTTTCACCTAGCCCAGCAAGAAACAAACTTTTCAGAGCAGAATCGTTCCACCCCACCTGAGCAGACCACCGACAGAAGTGAGTACAATAATTTTCCACATTACCTGATCCCTGTCTCAAAAGTCTCAATTCCGTCTCAGCTGATGAGACACGATCAGGATCATCATACAATAACCCCAGAGCAGAAAAAAAACTATCCACTGATCTAAAGCACGGATCACTAGGTTGAAGAGAAAAGGCCCATCCCTGAGGTTCTTTGCGCAAAAGTGACATTACGAACCCTATGCGCTGTGATTCATCACCACAGGATCTGGGTCTCAAACGAAAATACAATAAACAAGCATTTTTAAAGGAAAAAAATCTTGTTGTTCACCAAAAAATAAATCAGGCAATCGTACCTTTGGCTCCACAAAATGCGCTCCAGAACAGCTACTCACATGTTGTTGGAGCTCGGCCACCTCCAGAGAGAGTCCCTGCAGGCGTTGAGCCAAATCCTGAGCCGACACCATGATGGAAACTGGAGGTCTTTCCTTAGAGATATTTTTGGGCTGGACTTACTGTTATGATAGGCTACAAGCACTAAGGAAAGACAGGAGATCTGTCCCTACAATAGAGCTAAGCTAGATCCCTACGATGTAACGGGGAACCTGATCCTGCGATCAGACCCGTTAAAGTCCTCAGCTAGTCTGAACGAAGACCTATAGATGTGAGGGAGGGATGCCTACAAGAACTAGGGACTGGGAGAAAGATGGACACCTCCTAGCAGAAATTGTAGCAGTAAAAAGACAAACACACAACATAGAACATAAAGGTCTAAAGACCTAGCTAAACTGACTGAGAAAGGTTACAAAGCACCTGGCTAGCTTAAGAGTAAAAATTACAATGAAGTCCAGCATGGCCAGAAGGGCGGAGCAGGATTAAGTAGGCAAAAAGGTCATGTGACCAGCAAAATAGAAAAAACCTAACAGGAGAGTTCTAACAAAGATGACTGTTAATCTTCCTCGGTCTGGGGCTCCATGCAAAATCTCGCCTACTGGAGTAAGGATGATTCTGAGAAAGATCAGGAATCAGCCCAGAACTACATGGGAGGATCTGGTCAATGACCTAAAGAGAGCTGGGACCACAGTCTCAAACATTACCATTAGTAACACTATGCCGTCATGGATTAAAATCCTGCAGGGCACGCAAGGTCCCCCTGCTCACGCCATCACATGTCCAGGCTCTTTTGAAGTTTGCCAATGACAATCTGGATGATCCAGAGGAGACATGGGAGAAGGTCATGTGGTCAGATGAGACCAAAATAGAACTTTTTGGTATCAACTCCACTTGCAGTGTTTGTAGGAAGAAGGATGGGTACAACCTCAAGAACACTGCCCCAACCGTAAAGCATGGTGGGGGAAACATCATGCTTTGGGGGTGCTTTTCTGCACGACTGCACCGTATTGAAGGGGGGATGGGGTCATGTATCGCGAGATTTTGGCCAACAACCTTCTTCCCTCAGTAAAAGGATTAAAAATGGGCCATGGCTGCGTCTTCCAGCATAACAATGACCTGAAACACACAGCCAGGGCAACTAAAGAGTGGCTCCGTAAGAAGCATTTCAAGGTTATGGAGTGGCCTAGCCAGGCTCCAGACCCGAATCCAATGGAAAATCTTTGGAGGGAGCTGAAACTCAATGTTGCCCAGCAGCAGCCCCAAAACCTGAAATATCTGTAGAAGATCTATATGGTGGAATGGGCCAAAATCCCTGCTGCAGTGTGTGCAAACTTGGTCAAGAACTACAGGAAACGTCTGACCTCTGTAATGACAAACAAAGGTTTCTGTACCAAATATTAAGTTCTGTTTTTCTGTTGTATCAAATACTTATTTCATGCAATAAAATACAAATTAATTATGTAAAAATCATACAACGTGATTTTCTGGATTTTTTCAAGATTCGGTCTCTTACAGTTGAAGTGTATCTACGATAAAAAATACAGACCTCTCCATTGTTTATAGGTTGGAAAACTTGCAAAATCGGCAGTGTATCATATACTTATCTTCCCCACTGTATGTCGGTAAGGGGTTAAAAAAAGGCACAAATGAAAAGAAGAATAAGGCAGAAATGAGAAACAGGTAAAAAAAATCCCCAAAACTAGACAAAAAGGCGCAAATATAATAATTAATTAAGCCTTATGAGTTTGTACACAAAGTGGAATGGGTTCATAGGCTTTCTTCCGAGAACATACACCACTCTGTGTGCTCATGCAGGAGCTGATCACTTCTGCCTTGCGGGAATGCTCTACAGAGCAGGGTTTTGTTTTTTTTTGGGGGGGGGGGGGGATTTAAACAACCATTGGTGGTCTCAAAACATTGACCACAACCCACATGTCTGGAAGGGACTAGATATATCATCACTTTTTGGAACTCCCACCAATCTTCAGAATGATCGGGACGCAGCCCTGATGAAGCACTATCGTCCCTGCACTTCTGGTCTCTTGCTGTGCGGGGGAACTGTAATACTATTCCATTCAAGTGAATGAACCGGTTGCGGTTCCATCATTCTTAACATCAAGTAGTTTGACCCCCACAGATCATAAAATGATTGTATATTCTAATAGTAAGAGATCACTTTGTGATATGGAATAAACTTTGATAGGGTAGTTCCATCTTAGACATTTGTGGCAATTCCACAGTATAAGGAGTGCTATCTGCAGCGCGTGTCCCCATTCCCACATCTTAAACACACTTCAATGTTAAATGTAAGTTGCCTGCTCCTGAAAGTGTCCCTCTCGATTAAAGTCTATATAAGTTACAAAAAGCACTGAGCACTTCACTCGATCTCTCAATCGGCGAGAGATCTGGTGGTCGGACTCACACCAAACAGGCATATATTTTATACCAAGTGGATAAACTACAAATGTCTCCAATAGGAACATCCCCATCTATGAAGATCATACATTAACCTATCTCTATGGAAAAGTTGCACATAAGCTTTGTGTATAGGGATTACTGTACACTGCACACGCACAGAGAAAGCTGTATGTATAGAACAGAACATACGTTGCGTATACAGCTCCCACCCTTGGGAATTTTGAAAATGGAAAAGTTGTAGAACATTTTGGGCTCAGTACAATTAGATGTTCTCCATGCAATCTGATTAATAAGTCACATATGTTGAGCTCTGCATACGGTGGGAGGGCGATAGATTGCAGGGAATGTAGTGGTGTATAAAATACTCCGTCATGTGTTACATTATCTATAGGATTAACTCTCCAGTTTATAATATGGAATGCTAAACAGTTCCTTGCAGGGGTCAGGGGGAGGGAAGGAAGGATTTGCTTTCTTATGTGTCAGTTATGTCAATGGGATACTCACATGTTCCTTATAGTATGTAAACAGAGGCAAGGTGTCACGGGGATACCGCGACAGAGAGGGGCCAGAAGATGGCGGCGTCTGGTTGCTGGTAATAATTCTACATATGGTCAGTCAATAGTGTAGACTCCACAACAACTTGATACTTAACTTATTTTTGTGTTTGCTCGAAGATTGTCAACCTCACAGTATTATAACTGCAACTGTATGGACAAATGCCGAGATCCATGGGCAGCATGTATCAGGCAATGGCAGCCATATATAACTGACTCTGCAGCATTTCAGGGAAAAACATACTTTAAAACCTACCAGTGACCCTTGCTGTGACAGGTCTCTCTCTGCATGCATGTGTAAGGAGATGGACATATTGCTTAAGTTCCCCCTTGAATAAACAAATGTTATTGTAATGTGTAATGAGAACTGTAATGTGCATTTATAATGTTAATATTGTGAATTGCTGACAGTAGCAAGAGTTAATAGTTGGGACTAGCCCAGAGTGGGAGGGTCCAAGCTGAAGGGACAAGTGACAGTTCCTGTCAGGAAGTCAGATAGGACACAGAGTGCAAAAAGAAGAGACCTAAGGTCTGGTGTGAGCAGTGCTTCATTTCTTGGGTGTCCTTAGAAGTGAGAGGAGACTCTGAGAGAGATAGCGTGATCCGGAACAGAAATGAAGTAAAGTGACAGAGAGATAGAATGATTTATCAGAGACTGGTCCTAGGAGAGGATACCTAGCAGAGAGGCTCAGAGTTTATAATTCCTAAAGGTAAAGGGCCCAGACGAGACGGAGTACGCAATATGAAGAGAGTGCCCTGGGCGGGTGTTCCAGAGCGTCCGCATCAGAGAAGATAAGTACTTGCCATACTGGCAAAGTAGCTCCCCTCAGGGAAAATAAGGGGAAGAAGGACGCGGAACCGCGAGTTGGGTAATGGACTCTTGCTAGATGAACAGTAGAGTTGGTCTGAGTTGTGGTGAAGTAGCGAGGCATAATGAAGACTTGAATAATTGAATTCTTTTGAGGCAAATATTGCACATTATCAAGGTAACGTTTGAGAAGATGTGTACCTGCTATCTACTGTATATAACCCTCCAAAAGTCAATGTTCAGTAAAAAGTTAATTTTCAACTGGTGGTTTCTATCCTTAAACTGTAAAACATCTGGTTACATGTGGCCTGCACAGGCGTAGCGCCCTCACAGCACAAGTCCACACACCCAGCTAGGACCCCCACCTTCATATAACGTGTCGGGGCGTTAGAGATAGGTACCTCATCCACAGCCTCTCAGCTTCCTGCTTGTAGTCAGGTGGGCGCTCCACCTTTATTGATAGTTCAGACCAATGGAATCATTGTGCTGCTGTTCTGATCAGTATCCTCTAATGCTGCTATATGAGGCAGCTGTGTCTCCGCAGCATCAGCTGCCCAGTAGGACCAGAGCTGTATGGGATCACTGGAGCTCGCTGTTAGCTCCTTATCTTGGCCAGCTTCAATGCAATGCTTGCAAGATCATTTAGAAAGAGCCTGTAAGCTCTGCGTATGTTTGGACACTTTCCTAGGGATATGAGCTTTAAACAATAAAAATTGTCAGTGGAAGTAGTAAATTTGTAAAATAGTTTTTTTTACAAGCACATTCTAATTAAAACCATCTATTAAGATGAGAATAATAATCGTTTTATTTATATAGCGCCAACATATTCCGCAGCGCTTTACAATTCAGACAATTTTACAGACATTATGGGCACTGTCCCTACTGGGGCTCACAATCTAGATTCCCTATCAGTATGGTCTTTGGAGTGTGGGAGGAAACCGGAGAACCCGGAGGAAACCCACGCAAACATGGGAACATACAAACTCATTGCAGATATTGTCCTTGGTGGGATTTGAACCCAGGGCCACAGCGCTGCAAAGCAACAGTGCTACCCACTGAGCCATCGTGCTGCCCTAAACTTTTACTACCATAAACCTTTATCATTAGAAATATACTGTAAAGAAGGTAATAGCATCACAAACGAAAGCCCATGGAGCAGCACAATGATGGAACACAAACACTAGTTTGCAAAATGAACTAAACAAATAGGGGACGTGAATAATCATGGGACATGACTGTGATACATATCTTATTATGCAAAATAAAGAAACTCCCAGATGAGATACAATCAATACTAGAAGCATGAGAAAAAGGCATGGGGAGGAAAGGAGTAGAGGAAGAGAAGATCGTGATATAGAAGACAAAAAAAAGGAGGATTAAAGGGGATATCCAGGCTAAGGAGATGATTAGAAAAGTTTATATAGACTTTTAAAAATTGAACAGCAGAATCCAAAAAAGAATCACACTTCAGATCTTGAAAAAAAAATAATTTGTAAAAACAAAACATTTTCTAGAATATAGTTCTGGCCACGAGAAGGCACACTATTTGTGCTCTGTATTGCTGCAATAGGTAGTGTGTTGTCAATAGTGGTAATGGAACTGTAGGGATGAACATTGCTGTCACAACAGCACGAAATACAAAACTCTTTCCATATCACACAGTGACCACTCTACACATTGTATTCTATTTTAGAAATTGGAATTTTAAATGTGTAGTGGTTCAGAAAGAGTAAGAAGTATTAGCTGATGTACCGTTCATACATACAGGTGCTTCTCACAAAATTAGAATATCAGCAAAAATGTAATTTATTTCAGTTCTTCAATACAAAAAAGTGAAACTGATATTACATAGAGTCATTACAAACAGAGGGATCTATTTCAAGTGTTTATTTCTGTTAATGTTGATGATTATGGCTTACAGCCAATGAAAACACTAAAGTCATTATCTCAGTAAATTAGAATAATTAACAAAAAAACATCTGCAAAGGCTTCCTAAGCATTTAAAAAGGTCCCTTAGTCTGTTTCAGTAGGCTCCTCAATCATGTGGAAGACTGCTAACTTGACAGATGTCCAGAAGGCAGTCATTGACACACTCCACAAGGATGGTAAGCCACAAAAGGTCATTGCTAAAGAAGCTGATGGAAAGTTGAATGGAAGGAAAAATTGTGGTAGAAAAAGGTGCACAAGCAACCGCGATAACCGCAGCCTTGAAAGGATTGTTAAGAAAAGGCCATTCAAAAATTTGGGGGGAGATTCACAAGGAGTGGACTGCTGCTGGAGTCATTGCTTCAAGAGCCACAACACACAAACATATCCAGGACATGGGCTACAAGTGTCACATTCCTTGTGTCATGACTCATGACCAATAGACGCCAGAAGCGTCTTACCTGGGCCAAGGAGAAAAAGACCTGGACTGTTGCTCAGTGGTCCAAGGTGGTGTTTTCAGATGAAAGTAAATTTTGCATTTCATTTGAAAATGAAGGTCCCAGAGTCTGGAGGAAGAGTGGAGAAGCCACAATCCAAGCTGCTTGAGGTCTAGTGTGAAGTTTCTACAATCAGTGATGGTTTGGGGAGCCATGTCATCTGCTGGTGTAGGTCCACTGTGTTTTATCAAGACCAAAGTCAGCGCAACCGTCTGCCAGGAAATTTTAGAGCACTTCATGCTTCCCTCTGCTTTTTGGAGATGGAAATTTCATTCTCCAGCAGGACTTGGCACCTGTCCACACTGCCAAAAGTACCAATACCTGGTTTACAAACAACAGTATCACTGTGCTTGATTGTCCAGCAAATTCGCCTGACCTTAACCCCATAGAGAATCTATGGAATATTGTCAAGAAGAAGAGGAGAGACACCAGTCCCAACAATGCAGACGAGCTGAAGGCTGCTATCAAAGCAACCTGGGCTTCCATAACACCTCAGCAGTGCCACAGGCTGATCGCCTCCATGCCATGCCGCATTGATGTAGTAAATAGTAATTGATGAAAAAGGAGCCCCAAGTATTGAGTGCATTTACTGAACATACATTTCAGTAGGCCAACATTTCGGATTTTAAAAAATTTTTTCAAGCTGTTGTTATAAAGTATTCTAATTTACTGAGATAATGACTTTTGTGTTTTCATTGGCTGTAATCCATAATCATCAACATTAACAGAAATAAACACTTGAAATAGATCACTCTGTTTGTAATGACTCTATATAATATATGAGTTTCAGTTTTTGTATTGAAGAACTGAAATAAATTACATTTTTTAAGATATTCTAATTTTGTGAGAAGAATTGTATCCCCTAAGTGTCAGACGTCAACAAACATTTGCCCATCTCAACTTCCATTGTTCTCATCTACAAAGCCCAGTGGCTGCATTTTAAGTATATTCCAAGATTATGATGTATCAGATGCCTATATTCCTGCAGCTCTGCACTTCATTTCTTTTAAAGTCTTAAAGTTCCAATTCATCACATTATCTTAGTGCCTTTTTCCGGTGTAAACAGGGTTCCATGGTGATTTTTATGTTTGTAGCTAATTCATCTGGGGGAGGAGGGGTTGGTTCTACAATGTGGGTGTTTTAGCCTAATTTATCATTTATGACTTTTTACAATGGTGCTACATTTTTGCAAAATTGTGCTTCAATTGCCCAACTGAAGCACAAAATCTGTCTAATTTTACTTTTGCACAGTTGAAGATTATATGTGCGATCATAAGGGATTAGACAATCTAAAAATGGACAAAAATGGCAAAAGAGAAAAGAGCTTCTTTGATTTTGCACAAAATCCATCTAATGCTTGTACTGTAATGCATGAGACCAGAGATCAAAGTAAAAATTATACATGTCCCACAGTGGGTCTAAGTAAGAGAAATCAGCATAAAAATTGTAAAAAAAAAAAAAAAAGTAAAAATATAAGCATACACAAATCACGCAAAGCTGTTTTGCCACTAAAAATACAGAGTTTGAGCTAAAATAAAAATAAACAAAAAAAGATACACAAAATTGGTAGTGTCGCTTATGGAACGACCAGATCTATAAAACTGGCAGGTTAATTCATTCCATATGGCGAACACCATAAGATAAAAAAAAATTAAAAACACGCAAAAATGTCGCTTTTTCATCCTATTGACACAAAAAATGTAATAAAAAGATATCAAAACCCGCAGTCCACCAGAAAACAATATGGCTCATTCGGCAAATATGATGATGCAAAAACAAATAAATTTTTGTAAAATATGTTTTTAGTCTGCAAAAGTAGTATTTACAGTATGAGCCCCACATAGCCTCCTATATACAGTATGAGCCCCCACATAGCCTCCTATAAACATCGAGCTCCACATAGCCTACTATATACAGTGTGAGCCCCCACATAGCCTCCTATATACATTATGAGCCCCACATAGCCTTCTATATACATTATGAGCCCCCACAGCCTCCTATATTCAGCGTGAGCCCTCACATAGCCTCCTATATACAGTATGAGCCCCACATTGCCTCATTTACAGTATGAGCCCCATGTATCCCAATATACAGCATGGGCTCCAAATAGCCTTCTATATATAATATGTGCTCCCACATACTCTCCTATATACAGTGCCTACAAGTAGTATTCAACCCCCTGCAGATTTAGGTGGTTTGATAAGATGCAAATAAGTTAGAGCCTTCAAACTGCAAACGAGAGTAGGTTTTATGAACAGAAGCATAAATCTTACAAACCAAAAAGTTATGTTGCTCAGTTGAATTTTATTAAATTTTAAACATAAAAGTGTGGGTCAATTATTATACAACCCTATGTTTAATATTTTGTGGAATAACCCTTGTTTGCAATTACAGCTAATAATCGTCTTTTATAAGACCTGATCAGGCCGGCACAGGTCTGTGGAGTTATCTTGGACCACTCCTCCATGCAGATCTTCTCCAAGTTATCTAGGTTCTTTGGGTGTCTCATGTGGACTTTATTCTTGAGCTCCTTCCACAAGTTTTCAATTGGGTTAAGGTCAGGAGACTGACTAGGCCACTCCAACACCTTGACTTTTTCCCTCTTGAACCAGGCCTTGGTTTTCTTGGCTGTGTGCTTTGGGTCATTGTCTTGTTGGAAGATGAAATTACGACCCATCTTAAGATCCTTGATGGAGGAGCGGAGGTTCTTGGCCAAAATCTCCAGGTAGGCCGTGCTATCCATCTTCCCATGGATGCGGACCAGATGGCCACGCCCCTTGGCTGAGAAACAGCCCCACAGCATGATGCTGCCACCACCATGCTTGACTGTAGGGATGGTATTCTTGGGGTCGTATGCAGTGCCATCCAGTCTCCAAACGTCACGTGTGTGGTTGGCACCAAAGATCTCGATCTTGGTCTCATTAGACCATAGAACCTTGAACCAGTCTGTCTCAGAGTCCTCCAAGTGATCATGAGCAAACTGTAGACGAGCCTTGACATGACGCTTTGAAAGTAAAGGTACCATACAGGCTCGTCTGGAACGGAGACCATTGCGGTGGAGTACGTTACTTATGGTATTGACTGAAACCAATGTCCCCACTGCCATGAGATCTTCCCGGAGCTCCTTCCTTGTTGTCCTTGGGTTAGCCTTGACTCTTCGGACAAGCCTGGCCTCAGCACGGGAGGACACTTTCAAAGGCTGTCCTGGCCGTGGAAGGCTAACAGTAGTTCCATAAGCCTTCCACTTACGGATGATGCTCCCAACAGTGGAGACAGGTAGGCCCAACTCCTTGGAAAGGGTTTTGTACCCCTTGCCAGCCTTGTGACCCTCCACGATCTTGTCTCTGATGGCCTTGGAATGCTCCTTTGTCTTTCCCATGTTGACCATGTCTGAGTGCTGTTCACAAGTTTGGGGAGGGTCTTAAATAGTCAGAAAAGGCTGGCAAAAGAGATCTTTAATCCACACATGTGAAGCTCATTATTCTTGGTGCCTGAACTACTTCTTAATACTTTAGGGGGACCAAACAGAATTCTTGTGGTTTGAGGGGTTGAATAATAAATGACACGCTGAATTAACTTTTAACGTTTTAAAAAAAAAAAAAAAAAAAAAAAAAAAATTTGCTGCAGTGCATTTCCCACTTCCAGGCTGATCTACAGTACAAATGTCACAATGCCAAGTTAATTCCGCATGTGTCAACCAGCTAAATCTGCAGGGGGTTGAATACTACTTGTAGGCACTGTACAGTATGAACTCCACACAACCTCCTATATACAGGATGAGCCCCCACATAGCCCCCCAATATACAGTGTGAGTCTCACATAGGCTCCTATATACAGGCACACATCCAATACACATATTTAAAAAAAAAATTGCATACTCACTTCGTTCCTGTTCCCCCGGAGTTCTGCTCTGGTCCCCGGGGCCCCAATTCTTGAGGAAAGCGTGTACATGTTGGTGCGATGATGTCATTGTGCTGGCACATAACATAAGAGGCACAGGCGGTAGCCCAAATTGCCCTCATTAAAATTCTTTTCTGCCTATATATCATAGACAGATACAATCTACACATTATACAAAGGCTCAACTCAAACATCTTACAGATTACACCTTGGTAAAAATGACACCAGAATTAAATCACTGACGTAGGAATGTTATTGGATAAAAAAGATAGCAAAGGAAACAGGAAGGAGCAATCTATACCCTTAGACCAATTTTGACACAATTGTCTGCTTTTCATTTGTGTACTTGGATCCTCTTTTGTACCAAGGGTGGATGGGACTTGAAGAGAAGAGACAACAACAAGCATTGCAATCTGAAAGAACTATACTACATAAAGAAGGAACTTTATGTCAGTAATGTAGGCAACAAAGGACTACAGGTCTGTAACAGGAAATGTGGCTCCTAATCCTATTCAGCAGATGAAAGCGGACACCACAGTCTGCAGTCTACCTTTAGGCTGTTTGGTAAGAGGGGCCGATGCTCCCAAAAGTGTCCCTAACAATTTTCTACATATACAGTTGTAATGCAGGTGCTGGAGTGCAACGCACAGAGACACAAGGCGAGAACAATCAGAGATGTTTGTAAACAGTTTTATACAACAGGTATACTGAAACAAGGGATTAGCAACAAGGGTAATGAACAGTGGTTTGAAATATCAGAAAAATACGAAATTTCTCAAAGTAAAGCGCAGTCTCTTAAAATAAGGCGCAGTCTCTTAAAATAAGGCGCAGTCTCTTAAAGTAAGGTGATGCCCTCAAGCATGAGAAGCACCACACAAGTTCTTTAACCGTGAATTTGGCCCTAGCGGGGGTCACCGGTTATTCCCGCTAGGCCGTGAGTCTCTTTCCGGATGAATTCAATTAAGTCACGTTGTGCTACTTTAGCCCCAACCGTCCCCCTCCCAACCTGAGTACTTAAACCCAATTGTCCCCGGTACCGTGGGTGAGCAGTGGAAGTGACGGCCCTGCTCACGTATGCAGCTCCTCTCTGCTTGGCTGTTGGGGGCAGTCTCTCGAGCCTTGGATAGGGGGGTCCAGGCCTCGTCTGTCGGCGGCCGACGTCGGGTTCCGCGAACTCACTCAGCACCGCGATCAGGTTCCTAGTATCCTCAGCAGGCACAGCACTCGAGTCACAACTGTGAGGGATCCGGAGCTCTTTTACCGGTGCCCGGCTGGAGCACCTCTCAGGCCTCTGGATTTGGCCTGTCACGCGGGGTTTCTCAGGACGCAGGGAGCACGTCTGCTCCTCTCTGCTGCTTGGCGCCAAAGACCCCTCAGGTTTGGCGCGCTGGCCTCTTATCTCTCTGAATCTGCCCTCCCTGCAACTTCCTTTGTATATTTTGGTTCCGCTTTACTGTCTATGGCCAATAGATGGCAGTCTCACTCCATCCTTGAAACGTCATGTTGAAGTTCTTTTACAAGCTTTTTTGCTCGTTCTACATTCCTCCCTCCTTTTTGCTCGCCAGTCCTCGGGTGAGTGGACTCCTCGCAGAATTGATGTCTCCTTCCAGGCAGTGCAAGCTCAGACAGGAGTTGGGCACACTCCTGCGTTTTCTGTTGGATTCGAGACCAGATAAACTCTTCCTGAGCATACCGGTTAGGAGGAATTCCGGCATTAGCCCGCTCAGTTCTGCGGGGCTCTTCATGCGGAGGAGACTCTGGGAGATCCGAGGAATCAACTACTAGGGATTGCAAATCATTTCCTGACTCATTCTGACTTCCACTCGGGAGTGGCACCAACGGTTCTGACGGGCCCAACTGCATTGTGGCCCATCCTTCTTCATCCCCCAAGGTTCCTGTATGTGGCACTTCAGCCAACACGTCTGAGGGCCCAGCCCTGTTACAGACTTCTGCTTCAGAGGAGCAAGGTCGCAACATATTACGGTGCAACACCCTGGATGTCGCGGCGTCATCCCCTTCGGGCCTAACCTCGTAGACGGGGTTGTCTGGGTGAACCTTCTTCACCACCCGATATGGTATTGCCTCCCAACGATGATCCAGCTTACTCCCAAATTGTTTAGCCCTCACCAGCACTCGGTCTCCTGGCTGAAGCGATCCACCTGTGGTCGGGGGCCGAACTGCATGCTCTACTTCCTGAAACTTCTGAGCAACCAGTCTTCTCACGGTATGGAGTCGACGCTGGTGTTCTCGAATCCAGGTACTTGGACTACTGCCTGGACCGGGGTCTTCTGAGTCTAGCTCCAGTTCGGTGATTTCTCGGCCACTTCTTCCAAACAGCAACAAGTAGGGGGTGTAGCCGGTGGTTGCATGAACTCGATTATTATACACCCACACCAGCTCGGACACGAATTCGGGCCACTTCATCTTTTTGTCTGCTTCCAGTGTTCGCAACATTTGCAACAGGGTTCGGTTAAAGCGCTCGCATGCACCGTTCCCTTGCGGGTGGTAGGGCGTTGTCCGGGAACGGTCGATCCCATAGATGCGGTATAGCTCATCCATCACTCGTCCTTGGAAGCAGGCCCCCTGGTCAGAATGTATTCGCTTCGGGCACCCATAAATCCGGATGAAATCTTGACAGATGGCCTTGGCTGCGGCTTCTGCCGTCTGATCTTTAGTGGGCGTCACTACTGCAAACTTGGTGAAGTGATCAGTCATGACTAAACAGTGTCCATAACCGTTGTATGAAGTTCCTACCATCAAGTAGTCAATCATCAAGACTTCCAAGGGGGCAGAAGTTCGGATGGTCTGAATGGGAGCTCTTTGCTCCGGGGGCTTGTTCAACTCACACTGGCGACATGTTTGGCAGACCCCCTCGACTTCTTGTCGCAGTTGAGGCCAATACACCAGCCGTTGAAACCACCGGAAGGTCTTTTCTACTCCGAAGTGAGCACCTCTTCTATGAGCTTCTTGGGCTAGCTGTGTTACTAGCGCTCCTGGAACTACCACTTGCCAGGTAACATCAAACTCTCGAGGCAGCTGGATTCTTCGGCATAGCAAGCCGTCCTTCAGGAGGAGCCTCTCCCACTGGCCTAGGATTTGTAGGGTAGTTGGAAGTGAAGCGGCTCTGGTTTCCTGGTCGGGACTCTGATTAAAGGCGACCCATTCTCTCAACTTTGCTAGCTCCGGGTCGGATTGCTGCAGATGTATCCATTCGTCTCTTGAACGGCCCAGAATCTGAGTGGGCCTCGGCTCCCCTCTGGTCTCTTGGGCGTCGACCACAGCAGCGGCGAACTGGCTGAAATCCGGGATCTCGTCGCCTTCGAGCTCCTCATCTCTGTCCTTCTTCGGCCCCGCCTGAGTGACACGGGACAGGGCATCTGCATGTGTGTTCAGGGCCTTGGACCGATAGGCGATTTTATACTGGAATTTGGACATCCTTGCGACCCACCGCTGTTCTAACGCACCCAGTTTGGCATTCTCCAAGTGGGCCAAAAGGGTTGTTATCTGTCTGCACTTGCACTTCCGACCCTGACAGGTACTCAGCAAACTTCTCGGTCATGGCCCACACCAGTGCCAGTAGCTCCAGCTTAAACGAACTGTAGTTGTCCGGATTCTTCTCCGTATCTCGGAGTGACCTGCTGGCATACGCGATCACTCACTCTTTCACTCCTTGTACTTGAGCCAGCACTGCTCCCAGCCCATGCAAGCTTCCATCAGTATACAACATGAACGGCTGCGAAAAGTCAGCGTAGGCCAGAATCGGGGCATCGGTTAGCGCCATTTCAATGCTCGGAATACCTCTTCTTGTCGTGGGCCCCACTGAATGGGCTGCCGCTTGGCTCCCCCAGCTGTTCCTCTCAGCAATTCATTGAGCGGGTTCGCAATCTTAGCGAAGTCTTTAATGAATCTGCGGTAGTATCCAGCGAGCCCCAGGAATGCCCTTAGTTCCCTTAGATTGGCGGGCGTGGGCCACTTCTGAACGGCAGCTACTTTCTCCGCAGTGGGGTGCACCCCTGCACTGGACACAGTGTGCCCCAGATATTCAATTTCTCGTTTGAAGAGACGACACTTACGAGGCTTAATTTTCAGGCCGTGCCTTTGTAGCCGTTCTAACACTTGTTCCAATCGGCGGAGATGATCCTCAAACGTTGCGGAATAGATAATTATATCGTCCAGATATATTAAAGTGGCTTCAAAGTTGAGGTCCCCCAAGCATCTCTCCATCAGCCGTTGGAAGGTTCCTGGCGCATTTGTTAGTCCGAACGGCATTCGATTGAACTCAAACAGGCCCATAGGGAGAACAAAAGCTGTCTTCGGACGATCCTTCTCAGCTACTGGGACCTGCCAATAGCCACTGGCCAGGTCGAGGGAGGAGAAGAATTTGGCGCTCCCTAGTGCAGATAGAGACTCTTCGATTCGGGGGAGTGGATAGGAGTCCCGCACTGTACAGGCATTCAGCTTCCGATAGTCTACGCAGAATCTCAGGGTACCGTCCTTCTTTCGGACCAGCACGATCGGAGCCGCCCAGGGGCTCTGGCTTTCACGGATCACACCGTTCCGCAACATGTGGGCCAACAGCTCTTTCACCTCCTGGTACATTTGAGGCGGGATCTGCCAATATCTCTCTCGGATGGGAGCAGTATTTCCGGTGGGTATTTCGTGCTGAATGTCCCGAGTGCACCCGAAATCATCTTCATGCTGTGCAAACACTCCCTGATATCGCTGTAGAAGTTGTTCGATCTGCCTTACTTGTCCAGCAGAAAACTCAGTCAGGTTAGCTTCCATTTCTTCCAGGAGGTGGCGTCCATCCAACGGTTCTCTTCCATGTTCCTGGCTATTGAGGGACACCTCTAGGGTCCATGGTTTTCCTTCCACAGGTGCCAGCCCTATAGCGTCAGCTCTAGTAAGGGCCTCCGGCATTACGCACACTCGCGCCACCTCTTGTCAGGGCAACAACTGTAAACTGGTGCCACTTAAATTGATGCAGCGCACGGGTACTCGACCGTGCCGCACGGTGGCCAGAGTTCGAGCAATCAGGAGTCCAGAGGGCGCTTCTTCTCCCTCCATTGGTTCAACTTGAATGTCCACGCCCTCTAAGGACACATGTGCCAGCACCGGCAAAGTGAGTACAGTCTGTCCCACCGGCAGTGTCATTGTGGCTTCGGGCGGTATCGATACCTTACCAAGGTACTGGGAGGTAGTGGGCAACTTTTGAATCTGACTGACCCGCACGAGGTGCTGGAACACTCTCTTGTTAGCTGGGTCTCGAGTGGCGCGGGTCCAGTTGTTTTTGCTACAGCCCTCAGCCAGGAACTGTCCGACTTCTTTCAGCACATTCATGCCCAGGGTTACAATGGGCCCATCGCCTCCGGGCCCGGTGGTCAGTACAATCCCTTTTCGACCGAGGTCCTTTCCACATGCCCGCACGGACATCCATACTACTCCCGCTACAGGGATAGGTAGTTGATTAGCCGCCACCAGTTTGACAGTGGGTTCCCGGCAGGAACGAGCGACTTCAGGAAAGTGACTTTGGAAGTACGTCTCAGGCATAGTGGGCACTTGAGACCCGGTGTCCATCAAACAGCGGATCAGCTGCCCATTGAATTCAGCCCAGATAATGGGCCTCTCGGAGACAATGTCTTCAGAGCTCCCTCTTCTACTCTCTGAAGCTCGAGACCCCACGGTATGCTCCACAACCGTGGGGCATTTTAGTTTAACGGCTGTCCCCTCCTCCTCCTTTCTCGGTTGGGACAGTCTTTGGAGATATGCCCCCTACCTCCGCAGGTCCAGCACTCCGGTCCTCGTTCTGCCGATAGGTCGGGTACATGTCGTGCTGGGGCCGGATAGGAACGTCTTTCTCGTTCTGGTCTCCATCCGCGTTGAGCAGTATGGTCCGTCGGTAAGGGGGCAGTAGGAGTCTTCCTAATAGAATTCAGCTCACCCCGAATGTCTCGAATTTCCTGACGTATTTCCCGTACCCAATCAGGCTCTTGGTTGGTGAATCCAGGAGCAATTGCCTCATGACTTCTAACTGTGGCTTTGAGAACAGGAACTTCTCTCTCCAGGACTCTAGCTTCAGCCCCTACCTCCAGGAAGCCCATATCAGGGCTCAATCGCAGCCGCTCCTTCAGGATCTGCCTCAGGGAAGGGTCTTTCAAGCCAGCAATCAGTTGGTCACGCAACACCTCATCCAATGGTCCCAGTCCTCGGTTCCCATCTCGAGTTTTCTTAGTGATATGGGCCGTCACTTCCTGTAATGCATTAACATACTGATTTACTGTCTCATTTTCCCCTTGGACCCGCTGAAACAACCGTAAGCGCAAGTGTCCCAAATCTGTAGTGTCACCGTGCATGTCCTCTAGAATTTTTATCACTTTATCCACGGTGTCACGGTCCCCAGGTGGGCGGTACATCACAGTCTGTCGGGCCTCTCCATCAAGGGTTAGGAGGGCCAGCTCCGCCTGGGCTAGAGGGTCAAGGGGATACATACGTAGCATACTTCTCAGTCTTTCTGCCCAGTCCCAAAGTGACATGCCATCCCCTGTAAACTTGGGAAGATGGCTGAGCATAGCCCCCAGGGGTATATGGCTCCGGCCGGACCCAGCCACAGACTGATCCGCCATCTCTGCGTCTGAATGTTGCATCCTGCCGACTACGCCAAATGTAATGCAGGTGCCGGAATGCAACGCACAGAGACACAAGGCGAGAACAGTCAGAGATGTTTGTAAACAGTTTTATACAACAGGTATACTGAAACAAGGGATTAGCAACAAGGGTAATGAACAGTGGTTTGAAATATCAGAAAAATACGAAATTTCTCAAAGTAAGGCGCAGTCTCTTAAAATAAGGCGCAGTCTCTTAAAGTAAGGTGATGCCCTCAAGCATGAGAAGCACCACACAAGTTCTTTAACCGTGAATTTGGCCCTAGCGGGGGTCAAAATCACGTTAAATCACGTTGTGCTACTTTAGCCCCAACCGTCCCCCTCCCAACCTGAGTACTTAAACCCAATTGTCCCCGGTACCGTGGGTGAGCAGTGGAAGTGACGGCCCTGCTCACGTATGCAGCTCCTCTCTGCTTGGCTGTTGGGGGCAGTCTCTCGAGCCTTGGATAGGGGGGTCCAGGCCTCGTCTGTCGGCGGCCGACGTCGGGTTCCACGAACTCACTCAGCACCGCGATCAGGTTCCTAGTATCCTCAGCAGGCACAGCACTCGGGTCACAACTGTGAGGGATCCGGAGCTCTTTTATCGGTGCCCGGCTGGAGCACCTCTCAGGCCTCTGGATTTGGCCTGTCACGCGGGGTTTCTCAGGAAGCAGGGAGCACGTCTGCTCCTCTCTGCTGCTTGGCGCCAAAGACCCCTCAGGTTTGGCACGCTGGCCTCTTATCTCTCTGAACTCCTTCCTGGAAGTCACCTGATCGGGTCCAGCCTCTGAATCTGCCCTCCCTGCAACTTCCTTTGTATATTTTGGTTCCGCTTTACTGTCTCTGGCCAGTAGATGGCAGTCTCGCTCCATCCTTGAAACGTCATGTTGAAGTTCTTTTACAAGCTTTTTTGCTCGTTCTACACAGTCATGGCCGAAAGTGTTGGCACCCTTGAAATTGTCCCAGAAAATGAAGTGTTTCTCCCAGAAAATTATTGCAGTTACACATGTTTTGTTATACACATGTTTATTTCCTTTATGTGTATTGGGACAACACAAAAAAAGGTAAATTGGACAAAATTTCACATAAAACCCCAAAAATGGGCTGAATGAAATTGTTGGCATCCTTAACCCCTTAAGCCTGTTTTTACTTTCATGACCAGGCCAAATTGTACAATTCTGACCACTGTCACTTTATGAGGTAATTACTCTGGAACACTTCAACGGATCCCCCTGGTTCTGAGAATGTTTTTTCATGACATATTGTACTTCATGATAGTGGTAAAATTTATTTGATATGACTTGCGTTTATTTGTGAAAAAAATGAAATTTGGCGGAAATTTTGAAAATTTTGCAATTTTCAAACTTTTCATTTTTATGCCCTTAAATAAGAGAGATATGTCACACAAAATAGTTAATAAATAACATTTTTGCACATGTCTACTTTACATCAGCACAATTTTTGAAACATCATTTTTTTTGTTAGGGAGTTATAAGGGTTAAAATTTGACCAGAGATGTCTCATTTTTCCAACAAAATTTACAAATCCAAATTTACTTTGAAGTGACTTTGAGGGGTCTTTATGACAGAAAATACCCCAGAGTGACACCATTCTAAAAACTGCACCCCTCAAGGTGCTCAAAACAACAATCAATAAGTTTATTAACCCTTCAGGTGCTTCACAGGAACTGAAGCAATGTGAAATGAAAAAATGAACATTAACTTTTTTTTCACAAAAATGTTAATTTAGACCCAATTTTTTTATTTTCACAATGGTAACAGGAGAAAATGGACCAAAACATTTGTAGTGAAATTTCTCATGAGCATGCCAATACCCTATATGTGGGTGAAAACCACTGTTTGGGCGCACGGCAGGGCTCGGAAGGGGAGGAGCACCGTTTGACTTTTTGAATGCAAAATTGACTGGAATCATTAGCAGATGCCATGTAGCATTTGGAGAGCCCCTGATGTGCCTAAATAGTGGAAACCCCCCACAAGTGACCCTATTTTGGAAACTAGACTCCTCAGGGAACTTCTCTAGATGTGTGGTGAGCGCCTTGAACCCCCAGGTGCTTTGCAGAAGTTTATAACATAGAACTATGAAAAAAAAAAAAAAATCACATTTTTTTCCACAAAAATGATCTTTTAGCCCCAATTTTTTTATTTTCACAAGTGTAACATAAGAAAATTGTCCCCAAAAATTGTTGTGCAATTTCTCATGCGTCAGTTTTATACTGTATGTGTTATATATATGATTTTTACAGATAGAACTTTATCTGCTGTGTGCACAAGTTACAGATTTGGTGTGTATGTGATGCGTTTTTTTCTGTGCAGATTTGTGGCAAAACCTGATGCCAGCAAAGTGAATGAGAAACGTGAAGTGTCATGCACACGTTCAGTATTTTTGACTTGCAGATTTGGTGCAGAAAATAATCTGCAGCATGTCAATTCTCTGTGTGTTTTTGCCTGCATTTTTCACCCATTGAATGCACTGAAAAACCAAAGACAAAAACAAAACGTTTTTGAGGCTGTGTTTTCCTGCCAAGAGATGCAGAAACGTTGCAGAAATTTCTGCAATTAAATACTCAACGTGTGCACATATCCTTATAGTCTGTAGAGCTGTTCACAGACATGTCCTTGTATTTTTGTGGACTAAGTGATCATCACCAAAACATGGAGACATGTCCGATTTTGATCTAAATCAGCGATCAAACTTGCCAATGCAAGTCTATGGATCCATGTATAAACTGTATAGGACTTAGATGCCATCTATGTACTGTCCAATTTTGACCAACTGGTAGGAAAAGTTTGAGAAACTTCCATCAGTTTTTTATTTTGCATACTAGAAAAGCTGAAGAAACTCTGATGGTAAAGACTGACACACTGTCCAAAAACACTGATGAATATCAGTCATATTTTTGCATATGAAGAAAATTACTGAGTCTGAATGAGACCTTATTTGCACACATGACCAAATTGGGTGATACATTTTACTAAGGGCCCATTTATATGTCAGTTATTTTCTCGTACGAGAAAAACAGTCCGAATTTCATCAGTGTTTTTTTTATCAGACTGTTATCAGAGTTTGTCAGCTCACCACATTTTGACAATGCTTAGTAGCATGGGTATCCTCAGTAGAAATCGCTCGGAGACGTCCTAGTCTGGAACGTTGGTAATTAGATAAAAAAAAGAGGAAAAGAAAGATCCTCCAGCAAAGAATATAAAAAGTCCAAATTTTATTAATCAATAAGAAGATTAGAAAACATGTAGACACCACTCGAAATCCATAGAACACAAACCAACGCGTTTCAGCAGGAAGCCTTAATCATGGTATGTGCACATGGCTCAAACACTCTTACAGAGACTGTCATAGGTACAAGTGCGATCAGTGAAAAACACAGATAGCACTCGTATGAGAAAAACTGACGTCTGAAAGAGCCCTTATTGTCAGTCCGCGGCGGCCGCGACCATTCAGCACAGCGGTTTTTAAATTTGGCGCCAATATCGCTGATTGGTCGCGGCCAGCGGCCGCCACCAATCAGCGACCCGTGTTAGTGAGGGACAGAGAGTCTGTTTAAATTTGGCGGCAATATCGCTGATTGGTCGAAGCCGAGACCAATCAGCGAATTGTATTAGTGAGGACCGGGGAGCGGCGCTGCGGGAGATGACGGGCTGCTCGCAGCAGAAGTATCCCGACCAGTGGTGGCGCCGCTCCCCGGTCTCCTTTCACACTTGCCGTCGGGAGATCAGCGGGCCAAGCCGCTGATCTCCCAACGGTAGCCACATGGGGGTCAGCAGCGCCGCAGGTCGGGGTACTTATGCTGCTAGCAGCCGGGAGATGAGCAGCTAGCGCCGCTCATCTCCCGGCTGCATCGCCGCTGACCTCTGTGCAGAGCAGTGTTTAAACTTGGCGCCAATCTAGCGCCACTCATCTCCCGGCTGCATCGCCGCTGACCTCTGTGCAAAGCGGTGTTTAAACTTGGCGCCAATCTCGCTGATTGGTCGCGGCCGCCGGCCAATCAGCTGAGCAGTGTTTAAATTTGGCCGCGACCAATCAGCAGAGCGGTGTTTAAATTTGGCGCCAAAATCGCTGATCGGTCGCGGCCGCCGGCCGCGACCAATCAGCGAATCGTATTTCTGAGGACCGGGCAGCGGCATTGCCTGTGTGGGTACTTCCGCTGCGAAGAGCTGGGAGATGGTCAGCTGCTCGCTGCTGAAGTATCCCGACCGGCGGCGCCGCTCACCGGTCCTCCCTTCACACTTGCCGCCAGGAGATCAGTGGGCCAAGCCGCTGATCTCCCGACGGTAGCCGCATGGAGGTCAGCGCGCTGCCCGTCGGGGTACTTGCGCTGCCAGCAGCCGGGAGATGAGCGGCTAGCGGCTGGACCAATCAGCGATGCGGGATTTCCTGGACAGACGGACAGACAGACAGACGGGATAAGACGATTATATATATTAGATGATAAAGCTGTAATTTTAGTTTAAAAGTGTTTGTCATTTTTCTACTTATTTTTACATTACCACTCCTAATTTAGTATATAATTTTCTTATTTTAAAATACAACCAGTATCTTTAACCCCTTCACCACGAAGCCCGTTTTCGCCTTCCTGACGAGGCCAAATTTTTCAATTCTGACCAGTGTCACTTTATGTGGTAATTAGTGTTGAGCGAGTATGTCCTATTAACCCTTTCGCCGAGTATGCTCGGGCGAGCTCCGAGAATTTACAGCTGCTCGGTGATATGGTTGAATCACTCCCGTGTGCATGATTTGTGACTGTTTGACAGCTTTATTACATGTGAGGAATGTCTATTTCTTACACATTCCTCACATGTAATAAAGCTGTCAAACAGTTGCAAATCATGCACACGGGAGCGATTCAACCATATCACCCAGCAGCTGTAAATACTTGGAGCTCGGCCCGAGCATACTCGGACAGAACATATTCGCTCAACCCTAGTGGTAATAACTCTGGAACGCTTCAACGATCCCAGTAAGTTGAAAGTTTTGCAATTTTCAAATTTTAAATTTTTAGATCCTTAAACTAGTTAGCCATGCTGTGCAAAATAATTTATAAATAACATTTCCCATATGTCTACTTTACATCAACATCATTTTTGAAACATCATTTTTTTTTTGGAAGTTAGAAGGGTTAAAAGATTATCAGAAATTTCTAATTTTTCCAACAAAATTTCCAAACCCAATTTTTTCAGGAACCACATCTCATTTGAAGTGACTTTGAGGGGCCTATATGACAGAAAATACCCAGAAGTGACACCCCTTTAAAAACTGCACCCCTCAAAGTGCTGAAAACCACATTCAAGAAGTTTATTAACCTGGGACGTCACATAAAGAAGAATCACTGGCAGAACCGTGACCGCTCTGAGCCGGCAGAAGTCGTCGGCAGGTAGATAGTCTCGGATAATCCCTTTAATTCTATTCGAATAGTCTCCTTTAACTCTGAATGTGGGATATATCGCTATAAACTTATGTAGAATAACACAATACATCATATGCTCCTGATCTGGCTCTGTACTGCGAGCAGCGACATCTGCTATGCTCACATAATAAGGACGTGGGAGACAACCTGTAGCATACAATTACACACAGCGGAGGAGGTGGGATGCCATCCTCCAGTGAAATGCTACAGAACAAATGCCATTGCTATTACAGCTATCAACACATCTGTCCCTGCAAAGCACATGATAGAAGAGTTTATGGCAAGTGCATCAGAAACTGCAAAACCCGACTGACTGTCATGTGTGAGATCCAAAAGATAAGGACTGAACAATCTTGTGATGAATTGTATAGCTTGTTTTTAAATATCTGATGATTAAGAAATTGTTCTGGAGGTCAGAACAACTAACAGGAAAAAATACCATTTATACAACTGACTAGTTATTATAAACTTTTATAAAAAAATATAAATACAAAATAAAATTATTTAATAAATATGGAAATAGACTAAGAGTAACCTTGACTGTCAGGGATTTGCACTCTTAATTCAGGAACCATACTTTTTCTGAGAGCTATCAATGATTGAATTGAAAGAGTATGTGAAGAGCTTGTGTGCACAATATACAGTGGCGACCAAAACTTTTGCATTTTTTTTAAAAGTGTGATTTCTTCTGTCCGGTTGTTGTGATGCCATTTTCCTGGTTATTTTAGTAAACTAGAAGCAAATAGTTGTCAGCTGTAAGGACAAAAATTGTGTTTGACATTGTTTTATCCCTTTATGTGTTAGTTTTCAACATTTGCTGGGTCAAATGTTTTGCATATTTGGTCATGGGTAGTTGAATTTAGCCAAATTTTTTTTTTATGTGTGTGATTTTAGGTTAAAACATGACAAATACCAAGTCAAATTTATCACCAGATATAAGGAAGCTATTATTATGTAATTCAACTGTTCTCAGAGTGAAGTGTCACGTATATATTACAGAAAAAAGAAGGCTATAGAACAGCTAACAAACCTAGAAGAGGACAACCACGGAAAACGTCCTCCAGAGTTGATAACATTATTAAGAAAAAGTCAGTATCTGATTTCCATAAAAGTGCTGTACAGATTTCGCACGAAATGATCGAAAAATATGGGGTCAAAGTGAGTCACCAAACTGTGGTGCGACAGCTCAGAGCAGTAGGGTTAAATGCACGAGTTCCAGTCAAGAAGCCTTTCATCTGCAAAGAACTGGAAGGTCCGACTTCAGTTTGCCAAAGAACACAGCCTATGGAGAGACAGATTGGTCTAAGGTGTTGTGGTCAAATGAATCTAAGTTCAATCTGTTTGGTAGTGATGGCAAGAACTATATATACCACCCAATTGGAAAATGCAATGATGTAAGGTACCAAACACCTACAGTGAAACATGGTGGTGGCAATGTCATGGTTTGGGGCTGCTTTTCTGCATCTGCCATTGGCCCTCTGCATAGAATTGATGAAAATATGAATGCTACCATGTACAAGGATATACTGCAGAATGTAATGCTGCCACATGGTAAAACCAAAGTAGGCAGGGGATGGAAAGTCCATCAAGACAATGATCCTAAGCGCACATTTACGTTGGAAAAGAGAAGGCTTAGGGGAGACCTCATAAACATGTATAAATACATCAGGGGGCAGTACAGAGATCTCTCCCATGACCTGTTTATACCAAGGATGGTGACAAAGACGAGGGGGCACACTATGCGTCTGGAGGAAAGGAGGTTCCTGCACCAGCATAGAAGGGGATTCTTTACGGTCAGAGCCGTGAGACTCTGGAACTCTCTGGGAGAGGAAGTGGTGATGTCCAACTCACTTAATGAGTTCAAGAGAGGCCTGGACGCCTTTCTTGAGAACAATAAAATTACATCTTATGCTTAGTGATAGTTAATTAATCCAGGGATTTAATCTGACTGCCAGATTGGAGTCGGGAAGTGAATTTTTCCTCAATGATGTAAATTGGCCTATACTGCATGTTTTTTTTTTTTTTGCCTTCCTCTGGATCAACGCTGCGGATTAGCTGCAGTGCACAAGAAATAGACTGAATTGGATGGACGCTTGTCTTTTTTCGGCCTTATAAACTATGTAACTATGTAACTATGTAACATCCAATTTAGTCAAAAACTGGTTAGCAAAGAAAAATGTTCGCCTGTTGAAATGGCCAAGCCAATCGCCAGATTTAAACCCTACAGAAAACCTTTGTGATGAGTTAGGGCAACGAGTTGGGTCCTGTACCCATAGTAATAAAGATGAATCGTTTACAGATTTACAAATTTAATGGAGCAAGATCCCTCAGATGTTTTGAATACCCTAGTGGCTTCAATGCCCCGTCGGTGTGGTGTAATTAATGCAAGAGGTTATGCTGCAAAATACTAAGTTATCGCATTTTAAACAATGAATTACTCTCTATGTTGTGATCAATAAATAGTATATGCAAAACTTTTGCCAGTCACTTTTCTTTAATGAAATGGCCATGCCTATATTCAAGGATAGGGCATCAATGTATGATCGGCTGGGGTCGTGCACGCAGCACCCCCGCTGATTAGCTGTTATCGGTGTCGGCGGCCGGAAGTGCTCGCCTGCGGGAGGCGGATCTCCAGTACACCGCGGCGGCCACTACCACTTGACGGCGGAGCCCCGCAGGTGACAACTTCCGACCGGTGGCCGCCACCGATAACAGCTGATCGATGGGGGTGCCGCATGCGGGACCCCGGACGATCATACATTGATGCCCTATCCTACGGATAGGGCATCAATGTAAAAGAAGTGGACAACCCCTTTAAGGTCTTGCATGATGACAACTTCATGCACTTTCAATTCATCACCAGGAAAATGGCATCACAACAACCACACAAAAGTAATCACACTTTTAATAAAAAAGCAAAACTTTTGGTTGCCACAGTATATGCTCATGACAACTCTTCCTGCCCTTTCCCCCTAGCAGCTAAGTGCTCTCATAGCATGAAAGGTTGGTGCATAAAATAAGGGTGCATGGACTGCGGAAAATAAATATAAATGGAGAACAATTTCATATACAATCATGGCCGAAAGTGTTGACACCCTTGAAATTGTTCCAGAAAATTATGTATTTCTCCCAGAAAATTATTACAATTATACATGTTTTGTTATACACATGTTTATTTCCTTTGTGTGTAATGGAACAACACAAAAAAAACCTGAAAAAAAGGCAAATTGGACATAATTTCACACAAACCCCAAAGATGGGCCGGACAAAATTGATGGGTAAACAACTTTGTTTCAAGCTCACTGCTGTTCCCTAGCACGAGCCTATGATTGGTGCTGGACATCAATGTTTCATGCATTTCTATTTGCCGAAACATTGAAATCGCTGATTGGCTGTTCAGAATTGAACAGCCAATCACAGCAATCGTCGTTGCGGTGGGGAGAGGGGAAATCTCCCATGGCGAGAAGTCCCTGTGCCCTGCTGTCAATCAGTATCGTGGAGTGGCCCGTGTTGTAAACTGGGCACAGCTGCTGAGCGGATTAGCTGCATAGCAGTCAACATGACGTCAGCGCTGCAGACAACGACAGACAACGGAAGCAGTAGCAGAGACTAAGTGCTTGACCTGGGGAGGATGAGTGAAGCACAGTTTGTTTGTTTTAGAATTAAACTGCAGATTTTAGATAATGGAGAATGCATGTCTGCTCAAAATCTTTTATGATGCTAATGATCGGTGCTGTCTTTGCAACATTTATCGGTATGGTTTGAGGTAGGAGAAAAAAATTCTCCCTTTGCTCACAGAATTCCTTACTAGATCTGCTGGTTGCTGGTCATTACATCACAGAAGAATGCTGGGAAAATACTGCGGTGTATGGAAATACATCATGTGATGATATAGATGGAGGATGTACTTCTATGCCACAATGGATAGTATGGACAGCTGGGCCCAGATTCATCAAAACTATTACAACAGAAAATTGGTGCAAAAAGCATTGGAAAGTCATAAAATTTTTGCACAACATGAGGCTGCACTAAAATTTTTTGAGTTTTGGCATTTTCATGACATATTCGCCTAGCTCTGACAAAGTGGAAAGAGATGGGGTGGTGACATGACAGGGTGTGGTCACCCCCGGTCGTCAAATTCATGATGAGCGGTGTTGTACCATACATCACAAATCTTACTTCAGCCCTTGACTGTAGAAAGATTTGTGGTGAGGCGCACCTTGCCTGATTCATTAAGAAGCGTACGCATCCTAATGAGTCAGGCACCTCGCACTCCACCCCGCTCCCAATCAAGACCGGCACAAAAATCATTGGTCTTGATGAATTGGGGCCAATGTATTTGGACACAGAAAGGTTATTCACTTAGCTATCGGGCTGTGTAAAGGGGCCCGAAATAGGACCTATCACATACAGTTGTGCTCAAAAGTTTACATACCCCGGCAGAATTTTTCCTTTCTTGGCCTTGTTTCAGAGAATATGAATGATAACAAAAAACCTTTTTCTCCACTCATGGTTATTGGTTGGGTGAAGCCATTTATTGTCAAACTACTGTGTTTTCTCTTTTTACATCTTAATAACAACCAAAAACATCCAAATGACCCTGATAAAAAGTTCACATACCCCAGTTCTTAATACCGTGTATTGCCCCCTTTAACATCAATGACAGCTTGAAGTCTTTTGTGGTAGTTGTGGATGAGGTTCTTTAATTTCTCAGATGGTAAAGCTGCCCGTTCTTCTTGGCTAAAAGCCTCCAGTTCCTGTAAATTCCTGGGCTGTCTAGCATGAACTGCGCTCTTGAGATCTCTCCAGAGTGATCAATTGTAATGTCAGGTCAGCCTCATATATATTTGTATTGCATGAACCTACATTTCCCAGTATGTCCTTAACAATGCTAAGGAGATGCTGGAAGTTGTTGTTACCAGTCATCATCAGACTATAGACCATACAGGAACCACAGCACTAATGAGTTGAAGAAATTATCACAAATTTTTTTTACACCAACTGCCCCTCTCTGAAATATACACTGATGATAAGGCAGCTCGATGGTATAGCTCCCCACAGGTGGAGCTGGGCCTCAGGGCAGCGTACGGAGAGGGGGATGCAGGACAGGTGAGACCCAGCCGGGTCAGAGCAAGAACAGGGACAGACACGATAGTCACTTCAGTACCTTTTACTGATGGAAATTCAGGCACGTCCTGGAGCACTGTAGGGTGAAGGGTGCATGTCAGGATCCTCCCCAATGAGTGGGTGTAGGGCCTTCTGTTTCTTGCCTCTGCGTAGTAAGTTTCTGACCTGCCTGGAGCTAGGCCTAACTTTGTCTCTATCCTGCACTGGCTGACCTTGTGGTAGGGCTTTTTCTTGGAATACACGCTCCTCAGCTTGCGGGGCCTATGTGTCTCCTGGCTCTGTTACGTTTCAGCACTTTAGCGATCCTGGGACTTGTAGTTCTCCAGGGATTCCAGGTATGCCTTACTGGGTCATAGAGATCCCGGTAAGCTTCTGACCCGGTGTCCGGTAAAAGCTTCGGGGTGAGCTAGTTAAGCTCCTCTGCCCCCTATGTACTAACTCTCCACTCGCCTTCGGCCTACTCGGGCCCTCACTAGGCTATAGACACTAACGGCAGCTTGCCGCGCTTCACCGATCTTATGGCGCCAGCACACCTTAAGCTCTAACTGAGCTCCCTGAATCTAGCTAGCAGGAGCCTCGTGCTCCACTACTGAACTATTAGGCGAGTTCTCTAAACTAGACTGAGCTCCTCTGCAGACTAACCTCTCTCAGGCTTCTCTACTGCAGGAACTGAACTGCCTGGCTCCACCTTCTCTATTTATATCCCTAACGGGCTCCCTCTGCTGGTCTGAGGTGGAAGGTGGAGATGTGTGAATGTTTATGGGGGCCTCTTGTGGAGGAATCCATCAATGCACTCTTCCAGGATCTGTGATACCAAGCGCAGCTGGGCGTCACATGCCCATCAGTATATCCCCCACACTGTCCCTCTTTATATCTCCCCCATATAATATCCCCTACACAAACCTTCTCCATATATCCTTCAAATTGCCCCTTGCTATACTATACCTCCTTTCACAATTCTCCTTAATTGCCCCATAATGTCCCAAATTGTCCAATAATTTCCCAAATTGCCACATTAAGTGCCCTTGTAGTAACACAACCCTTGCCTCATCTAAAATAACTTGAAATGTAATCTTCGGCTCCTCCATGGAGCGCTTACCAGTGGCCGACATCTCCTCTGGCTGTGCGACCCCGGTAGCAGTGTGATGATGTCACCAGTGTGCTGACCTCATCACGCCCCTGCACATTGGGGCAGGGGCTGACGGTTGTTTCTCTGCTGCAGTCCTGGTGCCGCAGTGTTCAAATGTATTCGCGTCTGAAAAACGCAAATACATTTGAATATGGGAAGAAGGAGCTGGCGCATCCCGGACAGCTGGGTGGGCAGCACAACATCCTTTGGCGGGCCGCATTCGGCCTGAATGTAAAACGTGTCCCTGTAATACTGAAGTGACTCAAGTCATTTACTAATGGGATGTACAGTGCCTACAAGTAGTATTCAACCCCTGCAGATTTAGCTGGTTGACACATGCGGAATTAACTTGGCATTGTGACATTTGTACTGTAGATCAGCCTGGAAGTGGGAAATGCACTGCAGCAAATTTTTTTTTTTTTTTTTTTAAAAAAACGTTAAAAGTTAATTCAGAGTGTCATTTATTATTCAACCCCTCAAACCACAAGAATTCTGTTTGGTCCCCCAAAAGTATTAAGAAGTAGTTCAGGCACCAAGAATAATGAGCTTCACATGTGTGGATTAAAGATCTCTTTTGCCAGCCTTTTCTGACTATTTAAGACCCTCCCCAAACTTGTGAACAGCACTCAGACATGGTCAACATGGGAAAGACAAAGGAGCATTCCAAGGCCATCAGAGACAAGATCGTGGAGGGTCACAAGGCTGGCAAGGGGTACAAAACCCTTTCCAAGAAGTTGGGCCTACCTGTCTCCACTGTTGGGAGCATCATCCGTAAGTGGAAGGCTTATGGAACTACTGTTAGCCTTCCACGGCCAGGACAGCCTTTGAAAGTGTCCTCCCGTGCCGAGGCCAGGCTTGTCCGAAGAGTCAAGGCTAACCCAAGGACAACAAGGAAGGAGCTCCGGGAAGATCTCATGGCAGTGGGGACATTGGTTTCAGTCAATACCATAAGTAACGTACTCCACCGCAATGGTCTCCGTTCCAGACGAGCCCGTAAGGTACCTTTACTTTCAAAGCGTCATGTCAAGGCTCGTCTACAGTTTGCTCATGATCACTTGGAGGACTCTGAGACAGACTGGTTCAAGGTTCTATGGTCTGATGAGACCAAGATCGAGATCTTTGGTGCCAACCACACACGTGACGTTTGGAGACTGGATGGCACTGCATACGACCCCAAGAATACCATCCCTACAGTCAAGCATGGTGGTGGCAGCATCATGCTGTGGGGCTGTTTCTCTGCCAAGGGGCCTGGCCATCTGGTCCGCATCCATGGGAAGATGGATAGCACGGCCTACCTGGAGATTTTGGCCAAGAACCTCTGCTCCTCCATCAAGGATCTTAAGATGGGTCGTAATTTCATCTTCCAACAAGACAACGACCCAAAGCACACAGCCAAGAAAACCAAGGCCTGGTTCAAGAGGGAAAAAGTCAAGGTGTTGGAGTGGCCTAGTCAGTCTCCTGACCTTAACCCAACTGAAAACTTGTGGAAGGAGCTCAAGAATAAAGTCCACATGAGACACCCAAAGAACCTAGATAACTTGGAGAAGACCTGCATGGAGGAGTGGGCCAAGATAACTCCACAGACCTGTGCCGGCCTGATCAGGTCTTATAAAAGACGATTATTAGCTGTAATTGCAAACAAGGGTTATTCCACAAAATATTAAACATAGGGGTTGTATAATAATTGACCCACACTTTTATGTTTAAAATTTAATAAAATTCAACTGAGCAACATAACTTTTTGGTTTGTAAGATTTATGCTTCTGTTCATAAAACCTACTCTCGTTTGCAGTTTGAAGGCTCTAACTTATTTGCATCTTATCAAACCAGCTAAATCTGCAGGGGGTTGAATACTACTTGTAGGCACTGTATTTGAGAAGTCTTCTTATTGCATTTACTATCATTTTTTGTGCTTTTTCTCAGAAGTGTTTGTGCCTCTTTAAAGGGAAACAGTCATATTGAAAATGGTATCAGATTCAGATACATATTCATGGTAGAAATTTCAGTAATACTTATATTTTAGAAATTTAACTTCCTGGTGTTTGTAAGCATGAGTCCAGTGGGCGGGGCTACTCAGTGACTGACAGCCTTCCTGGTAGGGCTGTGCATGCAGATATAGCTGTCAATCACTAGTAGAACCGCCCACTGGACTCAAGCATACAAACACCAGGGATTTCAATGAATTAAATACGAGTTACACTGAATCTTTTCAAACCTATATATCATTCTGCTCGGCTTCTCCTGCTCTATACCGTGCTGTACCAAGCTCATAACTGCATGTATAATGTGACAGGTTCCCTTTAAGCAATTTTGCCTGAGAAGGAACTGTCGCCAGAGCAGTGTTACTTCAGTATAGTTGTATAAATAATGGTTAATTGTGAGAATTCATGGCATGGGGATACAATGAGGTTGCAAAATACACAAAAAACTGTGTATTTTAGAAATACATTTCTAGTGTTTAGAAACATGCTCAGACTCCTTATCTTTTTGTTCCTTTAATTAAACACACAACATATTGGGTGGGATAGCTGTGGAAATGAAGGAAGTTCCTTGCTTTCACCATGTTACAACACGTATTCAGGAATATTAAAAAAATAACACATTCTGCACGGGAGCATCCTGTCACGTCCCTCACATAGAGGCCCCATTACAGCTCACTGATTCTTTTCTATTGGAGTATCACGTATGCAATATATGCACTCTACAGCCTATTAAATATATATATAACGAAAGTAACAAAACAAACATTTCTGACCAATGTAAAAAGCTAAATACATTCCTCAACATTGAAGTAGTAATACCAAACTGGAAAATGTATGTAACTATGGAAATTACAGGATGGATGGACAGGTTAATGAAATGGAAATGATGAAAAAAATGGAAACAAAGTTTCCAAAACATCTCTTTATTAAGTATCAAGCATGAGTGCCACGCCAGTGTTAGGACAGGTGCAGACGGCCATAGATTCTCTCATCCGACAGAATCGGGTCGATGCAATTCACACTCTGATCAGGGTATGAGCATAGTGGGATCCGATTGTCTCGGATGAGGAGAAGATGGAGAAAAAAAATTTCTCCATCTTCTCCATTCTGTCAGTCCGTGGAAATCGGACTGCATTCAGATGTCATCCAAGTGTAGTCTGATGGTTGCCAAGGACTCATTAACTTGCATGGCCAAGTGCAATCCAAATATCGGATCAAACTCAGGCATGATGCGAGTGTTTCCTCGGACCGACTCCGTCAGGGGATGACTACAGCTGCCGCTAACAGTATAGTGAGTAGAGACTGTAACTGATTTATGCCCTATGACTGAAAGCAAGCAGCGAACAACTTTCCAGCAATCTCTTGACTGCAAGAAAGGAAGCAAGAAGCATTATAGCAACACTACACACCGCCACTCCGCTTTAGCGATCCACCACAAAAAATATGTTGGTGCTCCTTCATATTATTTACTAGCTGATGGCAAGTGACTGCTGCAGCCAGATGGGAGTTAGGATGCCAGTGGCCACATGCTGGCCATTTATACACAAAGACCAGGAGTACTGCCAGCGTTTTCTGCACTGAATTTTTGGGGGAAATGTAAAGAAGTATTTTATTTTGTTATTTTATTACATTTGCTGCAATTTTTGTTCTAATTCTGGATAATCCCTTTAAGGATATTTTCACACATGTTGGATTTTCAGCGTAACAAATCTGCAGAAAAACCTGATCTGTGGCAGGAAATCAGCTGCATCAAAAAAGCAGGTTTTGCTGCGTTTTATAATGCGTTTTTTGTTTGTTTTTTCAGAGTTTTCTTCATTGTTCTTCTGTCTCTATTTAGGCATGTACAGAAAATTCTGTGAAAAAAGAAGAACCCCATTCTAGTTTGCCATCAAAAACACTGAAAAAACACCGATGCAAATTTTGGTACATTTTTGATGCGTTTTTTCACCACCCATTACTTCCTATTGGTGAAGAGATGGATGGATTGGACCTTGCCGGATGACATGTGGATTAGCGAAGACTAGGACAACTGAGTATACAGGACCACAGACAGACAAGCAAAACAGGAAGCACCGGGTGAAGCTGAGCTAGTTATGAGGATAAACAAGTCAATAGTAGATGTATTGACAATCCATAACAAGCAGTAGATAAATGGTTAATAGAAGAACAGCAGTGATGTAGTGACACCTAATTCTTGCTTACAGAGATGTGGTTACGCATAAGAATATTAGACAAATAGAGACTCTGGTAACTGGCTTGCTGAGTTATGGGTTATAGCACAGATGTAAAATGTGCAGAAAGCAACTCGTAGATAGGAAATGGTTAATTAGAAGAAAGCAGTTGGCAATTGGTGGTTACTTGCAGAGGTGAGGTTCACACATAAATAGCGGAAATAAATAGGCAAACTGGAAACTAGCTGTCTGTAATGTGTTACCTTGATTGCAGTGACTGAGGTGTGAACAGCGCCGAGAACTATTGGTAATCTGGAAATTTTTAGAGATAGGTCTGCACTACACCAAGGTAAGCGGGACCAAGCTTGTAAAGAAATGCATGTAGTTGAATGGAAGTCAGGAATAGCAAGAGATACGTAAAATTAGACAACTTGCTGGAGATTAAGCAAAGTAAAAGATGAAGCAACCCCTTAAAAGCATATGGTTGCTGAGAGCAAATCAATTTCAACATTCAGACAGCACATGACTTTCTGAGACTGCCTTTAAAGGCTTTGGATGATGATGTGAAAGTTATTTGATTGGTTACCACAAAAAACTGGCTTGGACTAATACAAAGAGAACTGGAAGAAAACTGGGATCAGTTCCCGAGCCAGGACAGAGGAGTACATGATTTTGTAGCACTTACTAATACACAAGTATTAAAGGTTCTCCTACTCCACTTGTTATTTTGGTTTTCCTCACAGACTGCACAGGTCTCCTGTCCATAAAATATCTGCTAGTGGAGGAGCATGTGATCCGACTTGTCCCACAGACGAAAAACACTTCATAAGGGAAAGATGTTTTTCAACTGGAGAAATGTGACAGACAGGTCCAGTCTCATGTTCCTCCATAAGCCGTGAGCAGTGAGTGAGATCGGCTATACTAAGAAGTGTAGGAGGAGAACCTTGTGACTTGTGGTTCTCCTAATGAAGAAGTCAGTTGGATTTTGAAAAGCGTAGAAATAAAACTGCATTTCTGATTCTACATCCCTTTCTGGACATTCTCATGTATTGAGGCACCAGCAGCGCAGCATAACCACTTCTCTACACCAATTGATTTCCTCCTCGAAGGAGAACCTGTAATACTGATATACATAGGCGGATTATAATGAGGATGATCTGGGCTACCGCCCGGTGCCCCGAACCTCCAAGGGTCTATGGCCAGATTATCCTCATTATATGTGCGGCGCCGCGGCACATACCAGCAGACAGTGGCGGGGGGGCCCCCAGACCGCTCCCCCAGCAGCGGTGCACGGCCGCTGCTTCTTCTTCGGCCAGGCCAGCACTGCAGCAGTTAACTTCCCTGTGCTGGCCCGGCCGCATCACTGCTAGGAGACACGGCCCTGTGCGCGGCCATGTCTCCTAGCTGTGACGTCACGCAGTGCGCACCCGGCCTGCAGTGCTGCACCGGAAAAGAGCAGTACTGGAGCCGAGCCGGGGGATGGTGAGTGTGTCTGTCTGTGTGTGTGTGTGTGCAGGCAGATATCATTGTGTGATGTCTGTTTATATGTATTTTTGTGTTTCAAATGTGTTTATGCGTGTATGTATATGTTTGTATATGTTTGTGTGCGTGTGTGACTGCGTGCGGCCTCCTGCTGAGTTTAGATGGCGCCGTGCGGCCTACTGCTGTCTCTGGGGGGGGGCGCCATGCGGTCTCCCGCTGTGTATAGATGGCGCCGTGCAGCCTCCCGCTGTGTATAGATGGCACCGTGCGGCCTCCCGCTGTGTATAGATGGCGCCGTGCGGCCTCCCGCTGTGCATAGATGGCATCGTGCGACCTCCCGCTGTGTATAGATGGCATCGTGTGGCCTCCCGCTGTGTATAGATGGCGCCATGCGGCCTCCCGCTATGCATAGATGGCATCGTGCGGCCCCCTGCTGAGTATAGATGGCACTGTGCGGCCCCCTGTGTATAGATGGACCCGTGCGACCTCCCGCTGTGTATAGATGGCATTGTGTGGCCTCCCGCTGTGTATAGATGGCGCCGTGCGGCCTCCCGCTGTGCATAGATGGCATCGTGCGGCACCTGCTGTGTATAGATGGCACTGTGCGGCCCCCTGTGTATAGATGAACCCGTGTGGCCTCGCGCTGTGTATAGATGGTGTCGTGCGGCCTCCTGCTGTCTCTGGGGGGCGCCATGCGGCCTCCCGCTGTGTATAGATGGCGCCGTGCGGCCTCCTGCTGTCTCTGGGGGGGCGCCGTGCGGCCTCCCGCTGTGTATAGATGGAACCGTGCGGCCTCCCGCTGTGTATAGATGGCGCAGTGCGGCCTCCCGCTGTGCATAGATGGCGCCGTGCGGCCTCCCGCTGTGTGTAGGTGGCGCCATGCGGCCTCCCACTGTGTATAGGTGGCGCCGTGAGGCCTCCCGCTGTGTATAGATGGCGCCGTGCGGCCTCCCGCTGTGTATAGATGGCGCCGAGCGGCCTCCCGCTGTGTATAGATGGCATCGTGCGGCCCCCTGCTGTGTATAGATGGAACCGTGCGGCCTCCCGCTGTGTATAGATGGCGCAGTGCGGCCTCCCGCTGTGCATAGATGGCGCCGTGCGGCCTCCCGCTGTGTGTAGGTGGCGCCATGCGGCCTCCCACTGTGTATAGGTGGCGCCGTGAGGCCTCCCGCTGTGTATAGATGGCGCCGTGCGGCCTCCCGCTGTGTATAGATGGCGCCGAGCGGCCTCCCGCTGTGTATAGATGGCATCGTGCGGCCCCCTGCTGTGTATAGATGGCATTGTGCGGCCTCCCGCTGTGTATAGATGGCACTGTGCGGCCCCCTGCTGTGTATAGATGGACCCGTGTGGCCTCCCGCTGTGTATAGATGGCATCGTGCGGGCTCCCGCTGTGTATAGATGGCATCGTGCGGCCTCCTGCTGTGTATAGATGGCACTGTGCGGCCCCCTGTGTATGGATGGACCCGTGCGGCCTCCCACTGTGTATAGGTGGCACCGTGTGGCCTCCTGCTGTCTCTGGGGGGCGCCGTGCGGCCTCCCGCTGTGTATAGATGGCGCCGTGCGGCCTCCTGCTGTCTCTGGGGGGGGCGCCGTGCGGCCTCCCGCTGTGTATAGATGGAACCGTGGGGCCTCCCACTGTGTATAGATAGCGCCGTGCGGCCTCCCGCTGTGTATAGGTGGCGCCGTGCGGCAATCCGCTGTGTATAGGTGGCGCTGTGCGGCCTCCCGCTGTGTATAGATGGCGCCGTGCGGCCTCCCGCTGTGTATAGATGGTGCCGTGCGGCCTCCCACTGTGTATAGGTGGTGCCGTGCGGCCTCCCGCTGTGTATAGGCGGCGCCGTGCGGCCTCCCGCTGTGTATAGATGGCATCGTGTAGCCTCTCGCTGTGTATAGATGGCTACGTGTGGCCTCCCGCTGTGTACAGATGGCTATGCGCGGCCTCCTGCTGTGTATAGATGGACCTGTGCGGCCTCCCGCTGTGTATAGATGGCGCCGTGCGGCCTCCTGCTGTCTCTGGGGGGGGGCGCCGTGCGGCCTCCCGCTGTGTATAGATGGCGCCGTGCGGCCTCCTGCTGTCTCTGGGGGGGCGCCGTGCGGCCTCCCGCTGTGTATAGATGGCGCCGTGCGGCCTCCTGCTGTCTCTGGGGGGGGGCGCCGTGCGGCCTCCCGCTGTGTATAGATGGAACCGTGGGGCCTCCCACTGTGTATAGATAGCGCCGTGCGGCCTCCCGCTGTGTATAGGTGGCGCCGTGCGGCAATCCGCTGTGTATAGGTGGCGCTGTGCGGCCTCCCGCTGTGTATAGATGGCGCCGTGCGGCCTCCCGCTGTGTATAGATGGTGCCGTGCGGCCTCCCACTGTGTATAGGTGGTGCCGTGCGGCCTCCCGCTGTGTATAGGCGGCGCCGTGCGGCCTCCCGCTGTGTATAGATGGCATCGTGTAGCCTCTCGCTGTGTATAGATGGCTACGTGTGGCCTCCCGCTGTGTACAGATGGCTATGCGTGGCCTCCTGCTGTGTATAGATGGACCTGTGCGGCCTCCCGCTGTGTATAGATGGCGCCGTGCGGCCTCCTGCTGTCTCTGGGGGGGGGCGCCGTGCGGCCTCCCGCTGTGTATAGATGGCGCCGTGCGGCCTCCTGCTGTCTCTGGGGGGGGCGCCGTGCGGCCTCCCACTGTGTATAGATGGCACCGTGCGGCCTCCCGCTGTGTATAGATGGCATTGTGCGGCCCCCTGCTGTGTATAGATGGACCCGTGCGGCCTCCCGCTGTGTATAGATGGCGCCGTGCGGCCTCCTGCTGTCTCTGGGGGGGGCGCCATGTGGCCTCCCGCTGTGTATAGATGGCGCTGTGCGGCCTCCTGCTGTCTCTTGGGGGGGCGCCGTGCGGCCTCCCGCTGTGTATAGATGGCGCCGTGCGGCCTCCCGCTGTGTATAGATGGCGCCGTGCGGCCTCCCGCTGTGTATAGATGGCATTGTGCGGCCTCCCGCTGTGTATAGATGGCATTGTGCGGCCTCCCGCTGTGTATAGATGGCATTGTGCGGCCTCCCGCTGTGTATAGGTGGCGCCGTGCGGCCTCCCGCTGTGTATAGGTGGCGCCGTGCGGCCTCCCGCTGTGTATAGGTGGCGCCGTGCGGCCTCCCGCTGTGTATAGGTGGCGCCGTGCGGCCTCCCGCTGTGTATAGATGGCGCCGTGCGGCCTCCCGCTGTGTATAGATGGCTACGTGCGGCCTCCCGCTGTGTATAGATGGCTACGTGCGGCCTCCCGCTGTGTATAGATGGCTACGTGCGGTCTCCCGCTGTGTATAGATGGCTACGTGCGGCCTCCCGCTGTGTATAGATGGCTACGTGCGGCCTCCCGCTGTGTATAGATGGCTACGTGCGGCCTCCCGCTGTGTATAGATGGCTACGTGCGGCCTCCCGCTGTGTATAGATGGCTGCGTGCGGCCTCCCGCTGTGTATAGATGGCTACGTGCGGCCTCCCGCTGTGTATAGATGGCTACGTGCGGCCTCCCGCTGTGTATAGCTGGCTATGTGCGGCCTCCCGCTGTGTATAGATGGCTACGTGTGGTCTCCCGCTGTGTATAGATGGCTACGTGCAGCCTTCCGCTGTGTATAGATGGCTACGTGTGGCCTCCTGCTGTGTATAGATGGCTACGTGTGCTCAATATTGAGTCATACAATTAATGTAAGGCTATGTGCCCACGATGCAGAAAGGCTCCGGATTTTTTTTGAGCATTTCTGCATCTCCCTGGCAGAAAAAACGCATGTGGATTGTACATGCGTTTTTCCTGCCAGGGACATGCGGATGTGAAGCGTTCTTCACATGCATTTCCGCATGCGGGTGTCAAGCGCTTTCCAGGCGATTTTAGCATCACTTGGAAAGTGCTTGACAACTTGGTCACACTATATAAATCCATGCAACCGGCATGGATTTATATAGTGTGACCGTAAAAGAATGGTAAAAAATAAATATATAATAACCTTCTGATGGCCTGCCGACGTCAATGGTCGTGTGACCCGTCACATGACTAAATGACGTCATGGCAGGTCCTTTTCAGACCATCGCGAGCTGCCGGCAAGCCAGGACGCATCGGATAAAGACACCGGGGGCCATCAGAAGGTAAGTATAATATTTATTTTTTATTTTATTCTTTTTTTACAGGTTCTATGGTACCCGGGTCCGGAGGAGAGTCTCCTCTTCTCCAAAGCCGGGTACCATCCGCACATTGAAACGCATGGATTCTGCATGTACAGATGCAGTGATGCGGATTCCATGCGTTCTAATGCAAGTCAACGGCGGCGAAAGCGCTGTGCTTCCGCAAAATAATTAGTAGTGCTGCGGATTTTTCCGCAATGATAATCCGCAGCGGAAATTTCTGCAGCAATTATCATTGGGGAACATGGCAGACCTTCTACCAAGCGTTTTTAAGCATTTCTGCAGCGGAATTGCCGCTGCGGAAACGCTTAAAAAACGCATAGTGGGCTCACAGCCTAAAAAAAATTATTATAATTAATATTGTGCCAAATTAGTTTCAAGTGAACTATCACATTTGCTACTCTTGATCCACCCCTGCTGATATATCATGTCACTATTATGTCCACAACACATCTGATAAAATAAAGTGGCCAACTCCTTTAAAGCAATTATATAAAAAAAAAATAATGTCAAAATGAGTCATGGATACGACATACAAAAATTCACAATATGACATTTTCATCTCTGTATTTAATACCATGTAAATACTGTAAGCCTTGTCAGATCTGTGTGTAATGACAATTACTCCAAGGGTCTTTGTGCCGTTTTCTTGGCTTTTTTGTGGCCCACTAATGAGCTCAGATGCTTCCTTTGAGCTACACATAGATCAAATGCTACATTACAACCTGCACTAGAGGTAGAGGGGATGGCAAGCCCACTCCACTGTTGCCACCATCTCATAAAATATCCAATCTCTGAAATAACCCTTAACAATGTCCCAGCAAACTATGTGCTTGTTTATACTGCACAATCTGTGGCCGGAAACGATAACTGATTGGTTTAATGTTGGCCGATCGGCACTAGTCTTTAGTAGCCTAATCAGATAGGCCGACCACACTTCCGATGTGCTCACAGTGATCATTAATAGACTGTTCTTTGCGCATAAACTGTCATTTTTCTCGGCAGCACATTTCCTGTTTACAATGGACAATGCGCTGCCAAGAAGAATGATTTTTAAGCAAGTTTAAAAATAATTTCTCCTGACAAATCAGTGTTTTCCTCGTTCATTGATTGGCAACCTCTTTACATCGCTGATTATTGGGAAGGATTGTTCTTCGGATACTTGTTCTTGGTAATCGTGCAGTGTAAAGTCTGCTGAGCACTTGCTATTCTCCTGGACTTTTCCTCAGCCATCTTAAAGGTTTCGTCTGTTAGAGAACATTTATATTTCAGTCATGTATGTGCTTAAAGTAAATAACAGTTACATAATCACTTTCCAGAGCCCCCTTGGATCCAGCGCAGGCCACTATGGAGGTCTGTGCTGATTCTAGAAGAGATGCCTGCTCTGTTCAGTAATCATGTGACTAAAAATGCGCTGATCAGAGCCACCTGATGGCTGCAGTCTTAAATCCTTATACTCACCTGTCCGATGATGTCCCCCGCTGTAACCCATTTGACTACTCATGCCGAGGAGCCGGGTAGAATGACTCGCTCTAGAGAGTGGGCTCCAGGGCTCGCTCGCTTGAGCAAATCATTCTCCCTGGCTACTGTGTGAGCAGTCAGGTGGATTATATCTGACACGGCCAAAACTCACTCACCTGCGCCAGTCATTGCCCACAGCGGTTGGGCGGGATTTAAAAAGGTGTAGAACTCTTTCTATAAATTCTGCTAATAAATCATCAGGAAACAGAGCAAAATTTCCACTGCATCTTCCAGCCATAGGGGGCAGTGCAGAGAGCAGTTTCACTCACTGCCCACTAGAAAGTGAGCGCGGCTGTAATCACTCTCCGACTTTCTGATGGACAGCCTGCTCTGCAGCTTTTGTGTGTAGCGCAGGCTGTCAATCGAAGTGCAGCGGAGTAATTACACCACAGTCACTGTGTAGTGAGTGTAACTGCTCCCTGCACCCAATGAATGGAAGTGAGCAGCCATAGGAGGAAAATAACTTCATTTTTTCCCTTTAGCCGCTGCTCCAGTAAGGCAGCCTAACGGGATTTTAACATTATTTATCTGAATATTAACCCTATATCTGTAGGAAAATTGAATTTTTGAATATGACAGGTTGGCTTTAATTTTACTTGTGGAAACTTTTAACAATGTGTAGGACATATTGCGCAGATGTGAACATCATGCACTAATTGATTTATTTCCTGCTAAGTGTTATTGAAGTTTTGTAATGTTCAAAGCAATACTTCAGCACTCAAAACGCAAGATGAAAAAATAATTTATTCAAGCACCCATTTGTAGACAGATAGTTACGGAAAGCCAAGTGGTATACCACTGGAGTTTCACTATTCGGACCACTTCATCCACAGATATACCTTGACAAAGGCCGAAACGTTGGCTTTGTGTAATTATCTGTCTACAAATGGGTCCTTGAATAAATTCTTTTTTCAGCTTGCATTTTGAGTGCCGAAGTATTGCTTTGAATATTGTGAGACTTATGTTACTTCTGAGCACCTTCCGTCTACGCAGTTGAGCAAAAACGTGTTACCCATTTTGAAGTTTTATAAAGTTCTCAGATATTATTTGAACTCTTATTTCGTTGGATGTTTTGCCATATGTTTTGCCATATAGTTCTAATGTTCTATTAGAAATATGTATAGAGATCGGTTTAGCAGATCTGTGCAAAAATCCCACTTCCCCTTGGAGTGCTGAACCTGAGCTCTGCCCACCTCCTTCAAGCAGATGCCTCTGTAACCTTTCTCTTTAGTCTTTCTGTTGTGGTATTATTTCTAAAATAAGCAAGCACGAGGAGATCATCTATTTCAGAATACGAGTGTTCCTTAATGACTAAAAATAAATCTGGTTTTGCGGCCAGGAAAATAAGGTCTATATATATATATATATATATATATATATATTTATAGATATCTACAGAACTTTATGAAGTAGTAAATGTGATGATGAGGACAAGGAAAAGGTGTACTAGAACTCACAAAACAAAAGTAAGATAACCAATAGGTGGTGTAAAGTCAGGAAATGGAGTAGAGATGCGCCAATTTATCGTACAGCACGAGCGAGTGTGACAAATCTGGTGCATTTTAAGTATTAAAATTAGTAAATCCGACTCTATATATTTTAGAAAGGGTAAAACCGAATGTTACTAGAACACATGAACTTGTTACCATTGCCATGTCTATGTTATGGCAGGCACAGCATCAGTGGTCAGCACTGTTGTTCTGTTGTTTTGCAGTCCTGAGTTTGAAGGGAACCCGTCAGGTCCGATAATGCATTGGTTTAATCTGCAGGTTAATAGAGTTATGAAGATGGCCGGCTGCTTTACTGAAAGCAGACACCTGGGAGAAAATTAACTTTATTATTTCTGGGGGCTGCCGGCTTTCAGTCATGCATCCTTGCTCGGATCACTTACAGTCACCGCACACAGCACTGAGAGCGGCGGCTGTAAGTACACCCCGGCACTCACTGATAGACGACGCAGCAGTGTATGAGTCAGCTGTCTGTCAGTGCCGAGCTGGCTTACAGCCGCTACTCTCAGTGCTGTGACTGTAATTGCTCAGGGCACGCCTACATGACTGAAAGCCGGCGGCTCCCGGGAGAAATAATTTTAATTTTCTCCCAGGTGCCCTGCATTCAGTACTGCGGCTGAACACCTTCATAACGTTATTAACCCGCAGATTAGCCCTATAACTGCAAGTTAATAGCATAATCAGACATGTTAAGTTCCCTTTAAATCCAGCCAAGGACAAAACCTGAATAAAGTTTGTATGTTCTCCCCATGTTCATGTAGGGGAAACAGTAAAATGACTATGTACACATTATGGCACAAGGTCATTAATCAACAGCAGCCAAGCCCACATTAGATAATGGTGTATGGGGGAATCCTGAAGAGGGAGGTTTTAGCATATTGGATTTTAACATGCTAGATCCTTTATTCTGCCAGGAGAGATATGTCTGCATTGGTTTATCTGCCTTTTTTTATTGGATAAACATTTACTAGCTGTAAGAATGCATGGGGAGAACAGGGAAAATAGCCGTCTCTAGAATGAACATTTAGCGGGCAACTACCCTGTATAAATGGCCAACTTAAAGGGTGACTTTACTTTTAGGAACTTCAGAATAAGCTGTTCTATGTGTGTACACAAGGAATAACACTATTTCTGGCCTCCATATGACTTGTTCTTTCCTTTTTTTTAACACACAGAAATAAGCAGCAGCATGGAGGAAATTAAACAGCAGTATTGACCAGTGTAGATGTGAATCCAGCTCTAGGGTGAGGTAAATGACTTGATGGAAAGCTTAATATGATCTTTCATGCTCTCCCTCTGCCCATTCCCTCTCTCTGCTCCTCATTCCATAGAGCATAATGAGATGTGTTACATCTGTGTCTCGTCTCAGCAGCCTTTTCAGTGTGGATGAAAAGTTCATGAGGCTGGGAGGAGGAGGAAGTGTCTCAAGTAGGTACATTTCCCTGACAATATATTAGAAGAGTTTTTAATATTTCCCTGTACTAATGATTTATGGAAAAGCTTGAGAAAATTACCATTCCTATTTAATTATGCAAGTCTAACACTGTGTTGTGAAACTCAAACATTTCCTCCATGATTTCTGAAGAAATGGAACAATGTTTTCTTGTTAATGTTCATTTTGTTAAGTTGGTGATACACATTAGATACCGGTCAGCTGAGCCAAGATCTCTCCTGATTCCACCACATACCAGACAAAAGTATTGAGACGTATGTCTTGATTACGGAATTCTGCTTTCTCATTAAGTCTGAATACCACAGGTGTATAATATCCAGCCCCTCGCCATGCAGTCTACCTGTACAAGCATTTGTGAAATAATGTGTTGTTCTAAAGGGTACCCTGTATTCGAGCCTGGTCCTGGGAGGAGGAGCCACCATTGCAACATGTCAGTTCATGAAATTTCTACCCTCCTAAATTTTCCACGATCAACAGTGTTATTACGGAAAAGTGGAATCGTTTAGAAGCCCCAGCAACTTGGCCACAAAGTGGAAACCATGTAAAGTTACAGGATGGAGCCACCAAGTGCTAAGGAGAATAGTTCAAATAAGTCACCGACGCTCTGCTGACTCCAAAGCTGCGGAGTCCAAAACTTTTCTGGCATTAACCTCAGCACAAAAAGCGTACTGTGCGCTTAACGACATGGGTTTCCATATATCATAATTTATGGAGTTGCTATTTGTTGCATTGCAGAATAAGAATGGGGTGAAATTGATTCAGTGGCCAAGTATGTCTCCTGATCTGAACCCAATCTAAGACCTATGGGAAATTCTGAAGAGACAAATTAAGCATCACTCTCAATCCAGAATCCAGGCTCTAAAAGAGGTCGTTCTTGAAGAATGGAAAAAGATGTTGGCGACATATTGCACTTCTTTTCATGCCTAGAAGACTTTGTGCTTACCTTAAAAATCATGGAAGTCATACAAAATACTAGTGGAATTAGTTTTTAATGTGGGGGTGTACTCATTTTTGCATCAACTAATTTGAGTAAAACTGAACATTTTGTAAGTTATATTATCCTTACTTTCATACTATGAGTTTGAAAAATGTTCTATGAATCTCAGTCTTGTCAAAATTTTGGAAATTGTTCTTGTGTTCAGTGAGATGCTGATCAAAATCTCCCTTTACAAAAGGGGTGTACTCATTTATGCTGAGAACTGTATATTATAATACGTTTTTGTCTTAACAAAAATTGTTACGCCTAATAGACGGAAGACACAGGAACTATTGGTGTACATGAGAATTTTGGGAAGTGGATGAAAAAAAATCTATAGCATTAATGGTATTAAGAATCATACATGTATAATTAAAGTTATCATCGCACGCTAAATGAGGTCAATAAATACCGCTATCACTTGGTCAATAGCTTTCTAATTACAGTTTTGTTTTTTAATACTAACATTATATCTTTCCTTAATGTTACTCATAATGAAGACACAAATGAAATGTTAACTATTACTCATTTTTATTTTAGAAAATAAGGTAAAAATAAAAAAAAAAGCAAAAATGCAGCGCTATATTGCACATAAAAAATTGGGTTGTTAATGTATTGAAATCTGTAAACATTTTTCCCTGTTCCTTCACAGCTTAGGTATAATGGAAGTATTCAACAAGTGTCTATTTCTAGACTTGCTCTACGGTTTCCAAAAGGCTGCAATGTAATATATCACTGTTTTCAACAACTGGACACATGATATATAATGTTAAGCCCTTTTAGTAATGCTGCATCCAAAAACCATAAAGTTTATCTCGATTGTATTGTCAGAGTAGGTCACTTTCCCCCTGAAGAAGGTGTAAAGCCAAGGAGCTGTTCGATTGGTGTGTATCTCCACTCATCGGCCTCCAGCTCCTCCACTAATCCAGCCAACTTCTCCATTCGGGACACTTGTTGATCTGAAAAGATTAGACCTAAACAAATGTTACTGCAATTAGAACAGGATCATCCTCTGTCTCTCAAGGTTGCTCTATGACTTCAGGTCATCCTTGAGGAGGATCGTCATGAATCACAGCCGTTGACTGAAACATAGTCTTATCTGTGTACACAGTGACATTAACAAGAAGTTCATAAGCTGGGGACAAACTGTCTGAGCAATTAAAAACGTTACAAGGGTCTAAATGGTCTCTTTTTAGAGGAGACGTGGGAACACATGTGATATTTGACTCCGATCAAGAGCAAATCTGGTCATTAAGAAGGTGGATACATTTGTAGAACCTTCCAGCATGAATGGTTCAGTTGTAAACACCAGTTCTAATTTTGCATAAAATGTCTTGAAAAATAATAAAAAAAAAAGGGTTTGATTCATCAAAACTTACATACCAGAATTCTGACGTAAAAGCTTTGAGGAAAAAGATAAATTGCAAAAGTTAGGCACAATTCGATTTTTGATATGAAAAATTAAGACATTTTGGCTCAAAATATTGGCACAAAATCAATTAACACCGTGTTTCCCCAAAAATAAGACCTAGCATGATTTTACAAGATTATTGAAGTATGCTTGAAATATAGCCCTACTCCAAATATAAGCCCAATTACAGTCAGGACTGGGGTTTGAGGTGGGGAGTGGGGGAGAAAAGCTGATTAATTGCCCAGGGCTCCCACTGTCGTAGGGGCCCCCAGCATTTCTATCCTGAGGTTAAAGCTGCTTAAGGACCTTTGGTGACATCACAGTCATGTGACCATGAGGTCACCGAAATCCTTTAGCTGCAGGAATTTAGAGGAACCACAGAGGAGACAGGCTGGTATGCAGGGTCGGGGGAAGGAGAGGGGCAAACTGGGCAATTTCTCAGGGACTCCACTCTCTTAGGGGCCTCAGCATTTCTATTCTGAGGTTAAGACTGCTTTCGTGACCAAGATGTCGCCAAAATGTCCTTTTTAACTGCAGGAGGGTAGAAGAACTGAAGAGGAGACAGGCTGGTATGCACTGTATGTGCAGTGTGTGTGTGATGACATGATCATACAGTACAGACCAAAAGCTCATCAAGAGAATGCCAAGAGTGTGCAAAGCAGTCATCAAAGCAAAAGGTGGCTACTTTGAAGAACCTAGAATATAAGACATATTTTCAGTTGTTTCACACTTTTTTGTTAAGTATATAATTCCACATGTGTTAATTCATAGTTGTGAATGTACAATTTTCATAGTCATGAAAATACAGAAAAATCTTTAAATGAGAAGGTGTGTCCAAACTTTTGGTCTGTACTGTATATTAACACCTTTCTGACCATGTGCCGTACTATAATGACTCGTCGGGTCCCTCTCTTTGATGCGGGCTCCGGCGATGAGCCCATACCTTTCCAGGCACATGACAACTGATCTGTATAGCTGTCATGTGCCCCTAACAGCCGCAGGCAGAACCGCAATCCATCTGCGGCTGTTAACTAGTTAAATGCCGCTGTCAATCTCTGACAGCAGCATTTAAAATCGCCGAGACGGAAGCGCGTCACTGGCTCCAACCATCGGTGACCCCGTAACATGATTGCAAGCCGCCGATGGGTTGGTATGACAACCCAGGGTCTGCAGCAGACCCCTGCGGTTGTCACTGCCAGATTGCTATGAGCACCGTTCATATGTAAAAAAAAATTAATCCGATCGGTAAACGATGTAACTAAAAAAAATTTCAAAACGCCAGAATTTTTTGGTTGCTCCTACACGGAAATAAAATGCAATAATGGGCAATCAAAACAACATATCTACCCCAAAATGGCATAATTAAAAACGTCAACTCAACGCACGGAAAATAAGCTCTCACCCGGCCTCAGATCCCGAAAAATGGAGACGCTACGGTCCTCGGAAAATAGCGCCATTTTTTATTAACAAAGTTTGGATATTTTTTTCACCACTTACATAAAAAGAACCTATACATGTTTGGCATCGGCAAACTTGTAATGGCCTGTAGAATCATAATGGCAGGTCAGTTTTAGTACTTAGAGAAGATGTAAAAAAAAAAAAAAAAAAAAAAAAAAAAAAAAAACGAAAAACTGGAATTGAACTTTTTTTGCAATTTCACCGCACTTGGAATTTTTTTCTCGTTTTCCAGTACATTATATGGTAAAACCAATGGTGTCGCTCAAAAGTACAACTCGTCCCGCAAAAAATAAGCCCTCACATGGCCATATTGACCGAAAAATAAAAAAGTTATGGCTCTGGGAAGAAGGTGGGCAAAAAACGTAAAAGCAAAAACGTAAAATGGCCCAGTCATGACTGGCCTGGGGTGTATTAGTAGGCCCCAGGCCATCACCTCCGGTTCAGTGAGGGCTCCGGCGCTGAGCCCTCACTGAACCGGGCAGATGTTAGATGATTCTTACAGCTGACACGTGCCCGCAACAGACGAGGGTGGAATCCACCCGCGGCTGTTAACCAGTTAAATGCCACTGTCAATCTCTGACAGAGGCATTTAACATCACCGCGCCAGAAGTGCGGCATTAGCCCCGCCCATCGGTGACCCAGTCACATGATCGCGGGTCACCGATGGGTTGGCATGACAACCCGGGGTCTGCAGCAGACGCCTGTGGTTGTCATGTCTTGCTAGCTATGAGCGCCACCTAGTGGTCGGTGCTCATAGCACATGAGCATTTCTGCTGCATAGGGCCAATCTACTTATCACGTGTGTGTGTGTGTGTGTGTGTGTGTGTGTGTAAAGATTAAATCACCCCCCTTTCGTCTCATTCAAAATAAAATAAAAAAAAGCCCCACATACACATATTTGGTATCGCCGCGTTCAGAATCGCCCGATTTATCAATATAAAAAAAGAATTAATCCAATCGGTAAACGGCGTAACGAGAAAAAAATTCTAAACTCCAGAATTACGTTTTTTTGGTCATCGCAACATTGAAATAAAATGCAATAACGGGTGATCAAAACATCAGATCTGCTCCAAAATAGTATCAATAAAAAGGTAAGCTCGACATGCAAAAAATAAGCCCTCACCTGGCCCCAGATCCCGAAAAATGGAGACGCTACGGGTTTCGGAAAATGGCGCCATTTTTTTTTTTTTTTTTTTTTTAGCAAACTTTGGATTTTTTTTTCACCACTTAAATAAAAAAAAACTATACATGTTTGGTGTCTACGAACTCTTAATGACCTGAAGAATCATAATGGCAGGTCAGTTTTAGTATTCAGTGCCCGAGGTAAAAAAAAAAAAAACAACCAAAAAACAACCGTGGAATTGCATTTTTTTTAGCTATTTCACCTCACTTGGAATTTTTTTTCCCATTTTCCAGTACACGATATGGTAAAACCAGTGATGGCGTTTAAAAGTACAACTCATCCCGCAAAAAATAAGCCCTCACATGGCCACATTGAACAAAAAATAAAAAAGGTATGGCTCTGGGAAGAAGGGGAGCAAAAAATGAAAAAGTAAAAACGGAAAATGCTCCAGTCAGTAAGGGGTAATAAGAGTAGATTTTTTGTTCAAGAATAAATGTGGATTGTTGTTCATGGACAAAAAAAAAAAATCCCCTGAAAATAGGCCCTAACCCCATAATATAAGATCCGGTCTTATTTTTGAAGAAACACTGTATGTAGTGTAAATGTAGACCGGACAGTGTAAAGATGCACCAAATGTAACAAACAACACGAGCCACTGATACATTTGGTGCAAGACTGTCTAGTTTAAGTTTACACTGTCTAAAAATTAGCGTTTTAGTAGATTTGCCCCCATATCTCACTGTGCTGAGTTTGATGCAAATATTTATTATCTCTTAGTATTGCAGATTTTAAGCTCAAAATTTCAGTAAATCGTATCTCTGGCAATATGATCGGCCTATAAAACCAGAGGTGAGGTGTTACGTGTAGCTCTCAGCTCCTGTACATTACATGCATCATCTATAGTCAATAGATACGGTACCTCCTGTCAATCAAGGTATGGCATAAGCAAGAGAAAAGACAAAAATATAAAAAACCCTACAAAATACTATCTGTACCATAGCCGGGACGGGAAAACATCCATCTTCTGGTGGTAACGATCCTGGGAGTCGCCTTACTCTAATCAGTGGTTACAGAAAACCAAACCTGCCAATGCACAACTTACATCCTTCTAGCCCCAGGAATCAAAGAACAAAGCGTTACAAGTGAATGTTGGGAGACGAGGTCTTCTCTACTCCCATTTAATTGTCGCCATCAGGGATCGGTGTTAAAATTGCTGCCCTCAAGGGAAGAAAAAATATAAGGAGCAAAATACCTAGAGAGGATTTCTAGTTCACCCTTTGTAAGCATTCATAGTACTAATGTGTCAGCTCGGGGTATCTAGCAGTGATTTATGAACCCTCTGGGTATCTAGCAGTGATTTATGAACCCTCTGGGTATCTAGCAGTGATTTATGAACCCTCTGGGTATCTAGCAGTGATTTATGAACCCTCTGGGTATCTAGCAGTGATTTATGAACCCTCTGGGTATCTAGCAGTGATTTATGAACCCTCTGGGTATCTAGCAGTGATTTATGAACCCTCTGCAGACCAGAGAAGTGACTGCTCTCAGAGGAAGTCTACAAGACAAAAAGATGGCCATTCTAGTGATTAGTAGGGGTCCTCATCCAGCTACAAGTTATCACACATTCAGAGAATAGATAATAAAGGTTAGTGGTTAGAATACTTATCTGGTTCCCATTCCATAAAAGTGTGATTGTTGGGGGTATGAGAGCTGCGGCCCCCAGCAATCCAGAAAACAAGGGAAATGCAGGTCTCTTCATTAGTGGAGAGGTGCCGGCACATGCCCAGTTACTGGCTACTAACCGAATAGATATTAAACAGTGGCCATATACAGCTAAAATTATACAGGGCAAGAGTTACATGGATTGTCCTGTTTAAAATGTATTTCATTTATTATTTTATTTGGTAGAAGAGCTCCTAGAATATAAGATGATCATGGTGTCGCCATACTAGAGCCCCAAGCAATAAACTATATACTTCTAGTGCATTTGTCAGCAAGCATTTAACCCCTTCACCACTTTGGGTTTTTCCGTTTTCGCCTTTTGCTCCCCCTTCTTCCCAGAGCCATAACTTTTTTTTTTCCCCGTCTATATGGCCATGTGAGAGTTTGTTTTTTGCGAGAAAAGTTGTACTTTTGAACAACACCATTGATTTTACCATATCGTGTACTGGAAAATGGGAAAAAAATTCCAAGTGCGGTGAAATTGCAATTCCACAATTGTTTTTGTTTACCACGTTCACTAAATGCTAAAACTGACCTGCCATTATGATTCTCCTGGTCATTACGAGTTTTTCCGAGACCCGTGGCGTCTCAGTTTTTGGGCTCTTGGGCTAGATGAGTGCTTACTTTTTGCGCGGCGTTGATCTGATGTTTTTATTGATAACATTTTGGGGTAGATACAAGGTTTTGATCGCTCGGTATTTCATTTTATTTCAATGTTGCGGCCCCCAAAAAAACATAATTCTGACATTTCTATTTATTTTCTTGTTACCCCATTTACCGATCGGATTAATACTTTTTATATATTGACTGACAGATCGGGCGATTCTGAACTTGGTGCTAAAAATGTGTACTTTTGATTTTTTTTTACAGTTTTATTTTGAATTGGGTGAAAGGGGGGTGATTTGAACTTTTATATTTTTTTTAACATGCTTCAATAGTCTCCATGGCGACGCTTACAGCACTTCGGCAATGACAACCACTGGGGTCTCCTGCAGACCCTGGGTTGTTATGCAAGCCGATCGGCGTCCCATGATCACGTGATAGGCGCGCTGGTGGGCAGAGCTAATGATACGCTTTCAGTGCAATCATGCTAAATGCCGCTATTTGTGGATAATGGCTCTCAATGTGGTTCGCTACAGTCTCAAAGGTTTAGAAATGCCTTTATAACCTTTTCAGACTGATCTATCTCAGTTACTTTGTTTCTCATTTATTCCTGAATTTCTTTGGATCACAGCATGATGTCTAGCTTTTGAGGATCTTTTGGTCTACATCTACTTTGTCACACGATCCACCCGCGGCTGTTAACATGTTTTGAACTGAGCCCTGTATGTTTGGATTTCTTTTACCCTTAATAATAAAGGCCTTCATTTAAAAACTGCATTTTGTGTTTTTGTGTTTCCTTGTGTTATCTTTGTCTAATATTTAAATTTCTTTTGTGATCTGAAACATTTAAGTGTGACAAACATGCAAAAGAATAAGAAATCAGAAAGGGGGCAAACACTTTTTCACACCACTGTATAGAGATTTGTGGGAAAAGATTCAGTATAACTTTTTTATTTTGTTTAAATCCCTGGTATTTTTATTTATATGAGTCCAGTGGGTGGGGCTACTCAGTAACTGACAGTCTTCCCAGTAGGGCTGTGCATGCAGAGATAGCTGTCAATCACTGAATAGCACCGCCCACCAGACTCAAATATAAACACCAGGGATTTAAATGAATAAAATACAAATTTGACTGAAAGTTTTCCACCAAAAATCAATCTGATCAGCTCCTCCTGGTCTATAATATCCTGCTGGCAGATCAGATACCATTTTTAACATGATTAGCTTCCTTTATTTCAATATGATGGTGAATTAAATGGGGGTTAATAAATCATCAATATTAGATTTGATATTCAGCTCAATTCAACATGTGCATCTGCAGGCCGCCACTGCAGAGAATAGTGATCGGTGGGGGCGACCCTTAAACAGGACTATGCCAATGCCCCTATAACTAATGATCGTCGCTCTGTTAACTTCAAGTCTAAAATGGCCTCTGTAGATGCATGGACAGCTGTGGAAAGCCTAAACCTGCCCTCCTGGGCCATTCTGTGCTCTGGGATGGACATGTCACTGTCATCATCAGCGCTGGGATGGCACCGTGTTCCCCACACCTTTTAGACATGCAGCAAACGTGGCACCGATCTGGGATCGGAGGACAGATCTGTATAGTCACATTTCATACGGAGGGTGGCAGGATGCTTCAGTAGCTAAATCTCAGCACCAGCATGTACATAGATCTGTAGGCCGTGGTACTGTTTGCCGGGACATAGATGTGACTTGCCTTCATTACTTACCATGTTTTACCTGCTTTAGGGTTGATGCCACCTGATAACTGAATACAGATTCACATAGGAATCGCTCTGAGCCATCTGCAGACAAGAGGGGAAAATCACAAAGCTACAAATACACTGTACTCCGGATACAAGGAAATCACAGAAAACAGGAACACATTACCTTATAATTACAGAAAAAAGAACGTTATAAACAAATACGCAGCAGTACGCAATAAAAACCCCAAAACAAGTGCAATATAGTGATCAGTGGCCACTCACACTCCTATCACCCATGAGGGTCAGGCTCATTAGCATTACACCTGCAGTCACTACATGCCAGTGAAAAGGCCAATAATAAAGCTAATTAGGGGACCTTCTAATTTACCCCACAAATCACTAACACTCTCCCCTCCAGCAGTATCACAAGGCCGGACCGCATATCGAGAATCGCCTCTGACATGGGAAAGGAGCAGTGGTAGCCCATGCCCGACTCTGCTCCATTCATTGTCTATAGGACTACTGGAAATAGAGAGGACAGCACTTGGCGACCTCTGCCTGTACCATAGACAATGAATGGAGCGGCAGAGCACATGAAAGGCCATTTCTCCATTGTGGCACCTCAGATCCTCGTTCTCAGGATCAGTAAGTTATCACTATGTGCGGGCAGGCTGCCGTTCCCCGTATGCCCAGAGAGCTCACATCCCCGCATGTATCTGATTTGCACAGTTGCGCTCATGTGCTGACTATTCTCACCGACTACTTTCCAATCTCATCTATTCAGAAAAGCCAGATGAGACTAGCAGGCACGTGATCACAAGTCCGCAGATCACATATGTGTGGTCAGATATCCGTGCCTTCTAAAGGTTTACAGCCACCACTATTGAGGCATGGCACATATGGGTTTTTGTTCCTTTACATAACATCGAATAAGAAGAGAAATGTCATTTCTGGGGAGCCCTTCAATAGTGGCCCAGAGAGGCGAGAAAAAAAAAATAAAACCTTCTCCCCTCCAGGAATAGATCGCTCCTCCGTTCTCAGATCTGTGTCTCCTATCGGTCTACTGGGATCAAAATCTGGTGGGAGCTTCACCAAAGGATTGTGGCTTTTTTTTTTTTTTTTTTTTACATTTTCCTTAACTCAACAGACCTGGTAAATTCTTACATTTTAGAATGCCACACGTACTGATCCAAGACCTGTAGCTCTTTGTTCAGAAATAAATTACTCTTAGGGTATGTGCACACGATGCAGAAATCCTCAGGATTTTTTCCTGAGCATTTCTGCATCTCCCTGGCAGGAAAAAACGCATGCGGATTGGACATGCGGTTTCCTGCCAGGGACATGCGGAAATGAAGGGGTCTTCACTTTCATTTCCGCATGCGGGTTGACAAGCGCTTCCCAAGCGATTTTAGCATCACTTGAAAAAGTGCTTGTCAACTTCACACTATATAAATCCATGCAACCGGCATGGATTTATATAGTGTGTGAATGTCAAAAAATAAATATATACTTTACCCTCTGATGGCCCCCGATGTCCTGCTTCGCTCGGTCCCGGCTACCGGCAGTGAAGACTGAAGGACCTGCCGACGTCAGCGTCACGTGACCCGTCACATGACTCTGACGTCAGCGAAGGTCCTTCTTCATTCAACCGCGAAGTGCCGGGAACCAAGCAGGACGCAGCGCGGGCCGTCAGAAGGTGAGAATATATATATTTTTTATTTTATTCTTTTTTTTTTTTAATGGTACCTGGGTCTGGATGAGAGTCCTCTCATCCACACCCGGGTACCATCCGCACATTAGACCGCATGGAATGCGCATCAACATATACAGTGATGCGGATTCCATGCGTTCTAATGCAAGTCAATGGCGCCAAAAAAGCAGCGTTTACGCAAAATTAATTGACATGCTGCGGATTTTTGAGCGCAGCGTTTACGCTGCGGAAAAATCCGCATCATGGGCACAGCACATGCGGATTTCAATTGGGGAACATTGCTGCCCTTCTACCATGCGTTTTTCATGCGTTTCCGCGGCGTTTACGCAACTGCAAAAACGCTGCAGAAACGCACAAAAAACACATGGTAGAAGGGCAGCAATGTTCCCCAATTGAAATCCGCATGTGCTGTGCCCATGATGCGGATTTTTCCGCAGCGTAAACGCTGCGCTCAAAAATCCGCAGCATGTCAATTAATTTTGCGTAAACGCTGCTTTTTTGGCGCCATTGACTTGCATTAGACCGCATGGAATCCGCATCACTGTATATGTTGATGCGCATTCCATGCGGTCTAATGTGCAGATGGTACCCGGGTGTGGATGAGAGGACTCTCATCCAGACCCAGGTACCATTAAAAAAAAAAGAATAAAATAAAAAATATATATATACTCACCTTCTGACGGCCCGCGCAGCGCTCCTGCTTGGTTCCCGGCACTTCGCGGTTGAATGAAGAAGGACCTTGACGTCAGAGCCATGTGACGGGTCACGTGACGCTGACGTCGGCAGGTCCTTCAGTCTTCACTGCCGGTAGCCGCGACCGAGCGAAGCAGGACACCGGGGGCCATCAGAGGGTAAAGTATATATTTATTTTTTGACATTCACACACTATATAAATCTATGCCGGTTGCATGGATTTATATAGTGTGAAGTTGACAAGCACTATTTCAAGTGATGCTAAAAATCGCTTGGGAAGCGCTTGTCAACCCGCATGCGGAAATGAAAGTGAAGACCGCTTCATTTCCGCATGTCCCTGGCAGGAAACCGCATGTACAATCCGCATGCGTTTTTTCCTGCCAGGGAGATGCAGAAATGCTCAGGAAAAAATCCTGAGCATTTCTGCATCGTGTGCATATACCCTTAGGCTGCGTGCCCACATTGCGTATTACAAGCATATATGCTGCAGAATTTCCGCAGCGTAAATGCTTGTAAAACGCATGTATATCCGCACCCCATGGTCCCCAATGGCATTCCGCAATGTCAATGCCCATGCTGCGGATTTTTCCGCAGCGTATATGCTGCGGTCAAAAATCCGCAGCATGTTCATTAATTTTGCGTTTCCGCATGCGGATGGTACCCAAGTCTGGAGGAGAGGGGACTCTCATCCAGACCTGGGTACCAAAGAACCTGTAAAAAAAAGAATAAAATAAAGTTTATACTTATCTTCTGATGTTTTCCCTCCGTCGCGCTGTTGTGTGAAGGACCTGCCACGTCATTGAGTCATGTGACCCATCACATGACTCAATGACGTCACCGCGGGTCCTGCACACAACAGCGTGAGCCGCTCAAGACTCCGGACGGGGCCGAGAATGCATCAGAAGGTGAGTATAAAGTTTATTTTTTACCATTCTGATTCTTTTTTTTAACTATTACTTGGTCACACTATATAAATCCATGCCGGTTGCATGGATTTATGTAGTGTGAACAAGTTGTCAAGCACTTTTCCAAGTGATGCTTAAATCACTTGGAGAAGTGCTTGATAACCCGCATGCGGAAATGCATGCAAAAATGCTTGGCAAACGCTTCTACCTGGCGGGAAAACCACATGTAAAATTCGCATGCGATTTTCCCGCCAGGGAGAAGCGTAAAAAATATGCTTCAGTTCCGCAACGTGGGCACTTAGCCTTAAAGGGGTTTTGCACTACTCAGAGAACCCCTTCTTAAATATTATATTCCCCAGGGTAAAATAAAAATAACAGATACCTCCCACTCCGGTGCTGTTCCAGTGATGTCTGTGCTGGGTCTCCCGGAGGGCATGTAGTGCTGTTATGCCATGGAAGCACTGCAGCCAATCAGCAGCCACTAATGGACTGCTTCTCTCACACTTCCTTCGGATAAACTTTCAATGTCCAAAGGAAGTTGAGAACTACAGCCCATTAGTTGCTGCTGATTGGCTGCAGTGCTTCCGTGGCATAACAGCACTACATGCCCTCCGGGAGACCCAGCACAGACATTGCGGGAACAGCATCGGAGCGGGAGGAGATTAGCGGCTAGTTTTATTTTACACTGAGGAACATAGTATTTAAGAAGGTGGTTGTCCGAGCAGTTTACTATAAGCTATGAAGTGAGAAATCCTGTCTCATTTAGCAAAGCTCACTATGTAGAGAATGCGCTCATCTGTGGAGATCCTGCAGTCCTCCGCTTCTCTTCCCTAGTGAATCTATGATATTCCTATGAAATCCAACAGTGCCCTCTAGTGGTGAACAAGCCACTTACACGCTGTTTAACTTCCTCTACGTTACCATGTCTGGTTTTCCCAATAACTCGGTTGTATATAATTTTCCATAACTCTACCTAACTGAGGCCAGAATTGCACTGCTCAGGTCTCCGCCAGGTTAGAGGGGGCTTTTAGTTACTTTTAGTATACGTGCTGAGAGCAGAATTGCATGTGAACGGACCCTACAGTTTTTGGATCCTTTCTTCCTCCAACTTTCCTTGTTTCTAAACTTGTTATAAGATTGGCGGGGTTGTCTTAATGGCCTCTTATGCTGGCGCCATATGGTTCTCTCCAGGAGATCAGTGTAGCTGATGCTGTAGGGCAGCTGCTTATCATCCAATATAAATGCAAGCTAGGCCAATCATATTTTGTAATGTAGCTGCCATGCTTTACTATGCACCTTGCCCCCACCCTTAATTTAAGGCATTGGATGGAGTCTTAGCATTTAGACACCCACAATTATCAATCATGGCTTATCAAGTCAATATACGAATTAGGTTAAGTGCCCACGTAGCGTTTTTGCGGCCGCGAAAACGCTTGTAAAACCGTCTGCCATGCAAAGCAATGTGAATTCGGATGTGCTGTGCACATGATGCGCTAATTTGCGCGCCGAATTCGCATTGCGTTGCAAAACGCAGCATGATCATTTCTACCGCGATTACGCTGCAAGTTCGCGTCCATTGAGGAACATTGAAACGCAGCAAACCCGCAGGTATATGTGGATTTGCTGCGTTTCAATTAAATTCAATGGCCGTGAATTTGCAGCGTAATCGCGGTGCGTGTGGTACCCGGGATGAAGAGGAGACTATAACTCCTCTTCATCCCGGCTACCACGCGGTGAAAAAAAGAAATAAAAAAGTTAAAAATAAACAAAACCTGTATATTCACCTCTCCGGCGGCCCCCGGTCTGCTCCCGGCCACGTGCTCTCTCCTCGGCGTCCCGCGGTGTACTGTCAGGACCTGCGGTGACGTAATTTAGTCAGCTGATGGTCACGCGACCGCTTACGTCGGTGGTCAGGTGATGGTCGCATGACCATCAGCTGACTTAATGACGTCACCGCAGGTCCTGACAGTACACTGCGGGACGCCGAAGAGAGAGGACGCCGCCGGGAGTAGACCGGGGGCCGCCGGAGAGGTGAGTATACAGGGTTTTTTATTTTTTTTATTTTTAACATTTTAATTCTCTTTTTTTTTTACTATAGATGCTGCATTTAAAGCATAAGTTGTTCACACATTATAAATCCATGCCGCTTGCATGGATTTATATAGTGTGACCAACTTGTCAAGCACTTTCCAAGTGATGCTCAAAATTGCTTGGAAAACTGCTTGAAAAACGCATGCGGAAACGCTGAAAAAACGCTTCTCTCTGGCAGAAAAAACGCATGTAAATCTGCATGTGTTTTTTTCTGCCAGAGAGAGACAAAAACGCTCTGCATCAAATCTACTACGTGGGAACATAGCCTAAAGCATTCTGGAGGGCTCAAATCCTCCTGCACAGACCCAGCTGCAATGGTGTCTTTAGTGCAATGCTCTGTGTGAAAAGGTGGGTGGTAAAACAGCTGTAGTGCCACCTAGGGGTGGCTATTGTGTAAGTCAGTTTGCAATACAGTTTGGAAGCATAACTCAGGTTCTCAGGTGGTGGAAAAATTCCCTTAAAAGGGGTTTTCCTATCTCTGGGATCCTATCCCAATATGTAGTAGGTGTCATAATAATAATATTAGCAAATACCTCCAATTAGAAATGTAGTGCAATGTCCTGCACATGGGGTAAGCCACATAGCAAATCAGAAGAACTATACTACATTTCTAATTGGAGGCATTTTCTAATATTATTATTACACCTACTACATATTGGGATAGGATCTTGGTGATGGGAATACCCCTTTAATGACCGGCCTCTTGGGAGAGCAGGGAATCGGTGCCATCACATATTTTTTGTACTATCAAAACCCTACAAAACAACCAAAGCACTTTATTTTGTAAGAGTAGCTTACCTTCCAGCATCTCCCCAGCAGCTTTTGGACAAGTGAAAAGTGCTTTTCTCGGTGGTGCCAAATCTGAAACACTAAACCCAGATCCTGTAACAGAGCTGCCACTCACACCGCCGGCTGAGGAAGATGAAGACGAGGCAGCCATGACTGTAGGTCTGAGAGAGAAGCATTTAAAGAGTTAAATGTGTACGGCCATAAGTCATGTGGATTGGTGCTTGTGTGTGCACAAGATCTGGTTATGACACTATATAAAGAAAGCTAGTAACAGATGTGAAAATACTGTGTGTGTGAGCTGCAGGTAACCAGAATCGCAAAGCGAGGGCGCTCCAAGGCCGCAAAGCGAGGACGCAAAGCGAGGGCGTGCCGAGGGCACGCAAAGCGAGGCCGCGAGGCAAGGGCACGCCGAGGCAAGGGCGCGCCGAGGGCACGCCGAGGCAAGGGCGCGCCGAGGGCACGCCGAGGCAAGGGCGCGCCGAGGGCACGCCGAGGCAGGCAGCCCTTCATTCTGTATGTACAGAAAACAGACCACATGATGACATTGCTAATAACACTTTGTGTTGGATGGGCGGCCACAGTATATGATGACCATATGCCTCAATGTCAGCTTAATGGATGTTTTGTTTATAGTGTAGCTTGTGTCAATAAAATAATTATTGGATGTGCCCATATATCATGTGTCTTTTGTTGCAGGTCGCCTTTAATATTGTAATACCTGTGGATCACTCTGGACGATATATGAATGGATATTTCTATTACTGCCTTTTAATTGCGTATGTGCTGCATGTAATCAAATGGCTGGGTCCCCAATTATAGGGAGATCACAAGATTATACCTTTTATTACAAAACTTGATTCATCTTCAAATATACTTTCAGTATCAATCCCTCAATTTCCAAGATCTCGGCTTTCAGTTACAATAAAATAAAAACAACTTCACGGTTTATGTTTTCTCCTAGTGAATAAAGAGCTGCCCTGGTCCCGTGATGGACGCACAGCTCACCGGCTGTTACCATACACTGGCAGGTGAATATAGATTCTCACACTCCTTTCTTGCAGACGAGCACATGGTGGCAGGATCAGTCTACACCAGGTTTGGGTAGTCTGTATACATGGAGACTCATCGTTCTGCATAGATACTGTATACAGAAAACGGTAGAATTTTAGGTAAAGCGGATCTGCCACCAGATTTCACAAGGCAAACTGCATTATTAAATACACCACATACTTTAATAAGCTTTTTGAGAATAGGTATATCCCTGCCAGATAATAAAATGAGCATTTGATCTAGTTGGATTTAATATCACATTCTGCCAAGGATTTTCATAGTAACCACACCAGTCTTATCAGGTCTAAGAAATGTATTTAATACTGTATACAATTTGTATTGTGAAATCTTCTGACAGATCTACTTTAAAACTATTTGAAAAACTGCATCTTTTATATTTTAAATCCATTTTAGCAATATAAAATGACTGCAAAGTATACCTATCCTTCATAACAAAAGAGCACAACCGGCGGCCCGAGAAGCCACTCTCTTGCCCCTAAACTTCAGGCAGGCATTGGTGTGGCGGCATTGGTGGGATACGTTTAGAGCTGGGTTCCAGCACTTACATGTTTTGCTGTGGATCTGCAGTAAAATCATCAACACTAGTATTTAAAGAGGTTGTCCACTACGTTTACATTGATGGACTATCCGACACCCCCGCCGGAAATACTCACTTGCTGAGCAGCTCATCTACTTTAGTGGCTGCTGCAGGGTACATCTGCCTCCTATTGATGTGAATCAGAGGTGGATGTGCAGTACCAAATCCCGGCCACTACAAGTAGATGGAGCAGCTCGGCAAGAACTTCAGGCCACCAACACCAATGGCAGCTGATGGGCGGGGGTGCTGGGTGTCAGACATTGACGACCTATCCTAAGGAAAGGTCATCAGTGTAAAAGTAGTGGACAGCCTTTTTAAGGAGGCAAATTAACTGAGTTACAAGTGGGCAGGGTTTGCTCTTATTTTTTTCTGGCTCCTCCCCTGATAATTGTTTCCTTTTTCAATCCACCATACAGTCTCAGAGGTATGGGCCTTTTTATTTACTGCTAGTTCTTATGGTCTTCTCTAAAGGGTCTGTGCTCACAGGATTCTCTTGGTGTATTTTGGCTTCTCTTCAATATTACCCTGTGGGCAGAATCTCCTTGCAAAAAAAAAAAAAAAAAAGAGCACTAAATAATAAAGGCCCAAATCTCAGGAACCATATGGCGAATTAAACAAACACAAAATATTCAGTAAAGCAACAGGAATAAAATAAGAGCAAAAACTGTCACCACCTCCAACTTTTTAAAGTAGATCTATCAATAATAAAAGCTCTATCTATAATAGTCGCCCAATAGCTCTATTGTACAGACCAGAAGTGTCAGTCAGGAAAAATATAGCATACAAGCCATATGCAAATGAGGCTAAAAGTGCACTGGGGGCGTGTCATTGTACTTGGAATATGCCGTATAAGTGGCACGCTCCACTGCATTTTGACATTATTGTAAAAATCTGCGTCAAATCACAACAGAAAATGAATCCTCCAGTCATTATTAGTCCACATTCCCACATGGCACAAACTGCATTTTTTTTATGAAAAATCTTCATTTAACATTATAAGCAAAGTGGATACAATTTCATGAACACTCATACCCACCATGCGTTTTACAGCTTCCTGACCAGGCGATTGCATGGTAAAATGAAAGTTTTGAATGAAACCAATGTGCTAAAAATGTGAAATAAATACAGGGCTGTGGAGTCGGTAAGCCAAACCTCAGACTGCTCAATTTCCATGATACCGACTCCAACTCCACAGCCCTGAATAAATACCAAGTGCTGGAGAAAAATACAATTCCACCTTTGTTTTTTGGGTTTCAGCTTTACGCCTTTCATTGTGCAGCAAAAATGACCTCACAACAGGGTTCTCCGGGTCAGGGCTCGTTCACACCAGCGTATACATCGGACGAGTGCTACTGGATGTTTTATCGAATAGCACTCAGACCAATGTTGTATATGATGGGGCAGTGCTGATGCACAATTTTTTTTCACTGTCAGAAACAGACACTGAAAAAAAAATTATAACATACTGCAATGTCACTTTGAATCGCATGCCAAACATCCATTCAGGTCTATGGGTGCGTGAAAAACATCAGACTGCACTCGGATGCCATCTGAGTGGAGTCCTATTTCCGCAGAATGGAGAAATTTTGTTCTCCATCTTCTCCTCAGTGTGCTCCGACCCTCCCATCTGAAAGAATGGGATCACACTGTGCTGACAATCCGATCACATTCTGAGAAGAGTTTGAGCAGTGTCATTTGCATAATTGGCCAGATTCTCTCAAATGAGAGAGTCCACGGTTCTGTGGCCGTACCAAACTTGCACAGATTTTATTTTAGCATTTAATTGGTGAAAGAAAAAAAAAAAAAAAAAAAATCACTCTCACAGTCCCCCTTTCATTCTCAGGATCTCTGGAAGTCCCAGACGTCACCATCCTGTCCTTCTGAAGCACCATCACTTTATAACATACAAGGAGCTTTTATATAAATGCAGGTTTACTGGAGGGTAAATACAAACCACACACAACTGGGCGCCGGGGCTTGATTTGTATATTGCTGTGGGGTATGTGCTACCAGTCTATAGGATAGGTGAAAACTCGCCTATTGTTTAGGGTCTGATCACTGGCATCCCCACCGCTCCTGAGAATGGGGCCCTGAATGCCCTGGCAAAATGGACTGTGATACACTACCAGAGAGCTGGGTACAGAGGGGTACGGTGACCACCTGTCCCACAGACAATGACTGAAGCATGGTGAGCACCAGCGGCCACCACTGCACCCTGGGGGGTGTCTTACAGAGCCTCATTATTACCCCTCACTGCACCCTGGGGGTCTTGCAGAGCCTCATTATCACCCTCACTGCACCCTGGGGGGTGTCTTACAGAGCCTCATTATTACCCCTCACTGCACCCTGGGGGTCTTGCAGAGCCTCATTATCACCCTCACTGCACCCTGGGGGTCTTGCAGAGCCTCATTATCACCCTCACTGCACCCTGGGGGTCTTGCAGAGCCTCATTATCACCCTCACTGCACCCTGGGGGTCTTGCAGAGCCTCATTATCAGCCACCACATGTGTGAGCTTTATAACATGGGGTGACACAAGGCAGAGGGGCTGTGACCCAGTCAGGCTTTAGGAGTAACTATCAGAATTCCCACTAAATCTAACCCCAGGCCAATGGTACAAGAAAACCGCAGAAATAACATGACAGAAGTGGTGGACTAGTTCTCAATAGCTTATATTTTGCTGAGTGTGAAGCCTGGGACTTGTAGTCCCCCCTGCACACCCCTGACAGGCGGCAGCTAATGACCCAGCTCTTAGTCCAGTGTATCTACGTCCTCACCTGACAGCCGCGCTGCTAATCCAGCCGTTGTTCTGTAGCTTGCCAGTGCGCTCGCGCACGATGACGTCATTCGTTGGTTTCTCACGCCGCCATATTTGAGGTGGGCAGAAGCCTGTCCTCAACATTTTGTTTCACTTCTATTCCTCAGCGTGCAGAGCAAATAAGCAAATACATGAGTAACAATAGAAAAATAAAGCCAAATATGTAGCAAAATTCTTAATGGTCTTATTATTAGATTTCATTCCAGTAACAAACATGGCGACGCTGCAGTCTTAGTTTCTTGCTTCCTCCCGCAGCGCGATGATGAGGTGCCGCTTACGTCATTAGCTGGTAAGTTCGTGGGCATTTTATGGTGAGTTATTGGGGGGGATGTAAGCTGGGGGGTGACTATGCTCGACCCCTATAATTGATACAGGAGGCTGTGTGTGGCCGTGTACTCGCAGGTGTCAGCCATCTCTTCTCTGAATGGTCACGTACCACAAAGCCTTTCTTTCCCCCTGTCGCTGTGCAGTGAAAAACTAGTATTCTCTGTTATCAGCCATGAAGAAAATGGCTTCAGTGACCCAGAAATATTAATATGTGTTTTCTACTCTATTGTAATCCAGTCCGAGGGTTTTCTATAACTTTTCCCTGGAAAACCCTGTAAGTGAATTTACCTGACAACTAGTAAAGGAATGTTCAGTACTTAGGCTACGTTCACACCATGAGTTTCTGGTGAGATTTTCATGCTGCATATTTAAAAAAAATGCAAGTAACATTTTACGTAATGAGGGCGGAAAATCTGCAACAATAGAAGCTGATTGTGTGAACGTGGCCTTAGTAATGGGCTGATCCTGCTGTAATCCTGGAGCATCGGCACTGACGCCCTGTTCACACTGTACTTATGCAATGCGTCTATGAAAGCTGTGTAATTTATCAGGATTCCGGTGGGAGCCATAAACTGCAATGACTTAAGCCTAGTTCAGATGGACTCTACTTTTTTTGCCTACAGTGTTTATTATTTCCAAATCTAAGGGGTAACGTTTCTCCTTGTGGAGAGTGACAATCCAGGCCTGGTAGGTCAGTGTGAGGAGATTTATAAGCTATGCATGCTCCTCTGGGAATCTTAATATGCAAACTGCCTCTTCAGAGGAAGAGAACTAGAATTCTAGCGCCACCTATTGGAAGCAGCGATCCTAAAAGTCAGTATTGACGCTTTAACGAGCCTTGTCACATGACTTAGGATAAAAGCCAAACCAGAATTTGTTTGCAGACACGGTGTTTCGGGGTACTGCCCCTCTACAGTACAAAGTATGAGAACTGATTTGGCTAGGAGAGAGGCTTAAGCTGTGTGCACACAGTGCGTTTTTTTTTTGCGTTTTTGATGCGGTAAATCGTGCAGAATAGCTGATGGTCACAGCTCACCTCCTCCTCCTCCTGTACAATGACTGATAACACCTCTATATACAGCAGATAACACAGGATCCACCATTCACAATAGCTGATGTTCACAGCTCACCTCCTCCTCCTCCTCCTGTACAATGACTGATAACACCTCTATATACAGCAGATAACACAAGATCCACCATTCACAATAGCTGATGGTAAGAGCTCACCTCCTCCTCCTCCCGTACAGTGACTGATAACACCTCTGTATACAGCAGATAACACAGGATCCACCATTCACAATAGCTGATGTTCACAGCTCACCTCCTCCTCCTCCTGTACAATGACAGAGAACACAGGATCCACCATTCAGAATAGCTGATAACAGCTCACCTTCTCCTCCTGTACAATGACTTATAACACCTCTGTATACAGCTGATAACACAGGATCCACCATTCGCAATAGCTGATGTTAACCGCTCACCTCCTCCTCCTGTACAATGACTGATAACACCTATATATACAGCATATAACACAGGATCCACCATTCACAATAGGTAATGGTCACAGCTCACCTCCTCATCCTGTTCAATGACCGTTAACACCTCTATATACAGCAGATAACACAGGATCTGCCATTCACAATAGCTGATGGTCACAGCTCACCTCCTCCTCCTGTACAATGACTGATAACACCTCTATATACAGCCGATAACACAGGATCCACCATTCACAATAGCTAATGGTCACAGCTCACCTCCTCCTCCTCCTGTACAATGACTGATAACACCTCTATATACAGCAGATAACACAGGATCCACCATTCACAATAGCTGATGGTCACAGCTCACCTCCTCCTCCTGTACAATGACTGATAACACCTCTAAAAACAGGGTGGCACATGTTAAGGCGCTGAAAGTCCTAAACACTTCATCCAATTTTAATGTGGATACCCTCAAATGAAAGCTGAAAGTCTGAACTTCAACTGCATCTGAATTGTTTTGTTTAAAATTCATTGTGGTAATGTCTAGAACCAAAATTAGAAAAATGTTGTCTCTGTCCAAATATATATGGACCTAACTGAATATACAGCAGGTAACACAAGATCCATCATTCACAATAGCTGATGGTCACAGCTCACCTCGTCCTCCTGTACAATGACTGATAACACTTCTATATACAGCAGATAACACAGGATCCACCATTCACAATAGCTGATGGTCACAGCTCACCTCCTCCTCCTCCTGTATAGTGACTGATAACACCTCTGCATACAGCAGATAACACAGGATCCACCATTCACAATAGCTGATGGTCACAGCTCACCTCCTCCTCATCCTGTACAATGACTGATAACACCTCTATATACAGCAGATAAGACAGGATCCACCATTCACAATAGCTGATGGTCACAGCTCACCTCCTCCTCCTCCCGTACAGTGACTGATAACACCTCTGTATACAGCAGATAACACAGGATCCACCATTCACAATAGCTGATAGTCACAGCTCACCTCCTCCTCCTGTAAAATGATAAAATGACTGATAACACCTCTATATACTGCAGATAACACAAGATCCACCATTCACAATAGTTGATGTTAACAGCTCACCTCCTCTTCCTGTACAATGACTGATGACACCTCTATATACAGCAGATAACACAAGATCCACCATTCACAATAGCTGATGGTAGCAGCTCACCTCCTCCTCCTCCTGTACAGTGACTGATAACACCTCTATATACAGCAGATAACACAAGATCCACCATTAACAATAGCTGATGTTCACAGCTCACCTCCTCCTCCTCCTCCCGTACAGTGACTGATAACACCTCTATATACAGCAGATAACACAAGATCCACCATTCACAATAGCTGATGGTCACAGCTCACCTCCTCCTCATGTACAATGATTGATACAATGACTACAATACAATGACTCTTTATACAGCAGATAACACAGGATTCACCATTCACAATAGCTGATGTTCACAGCTCACCTCCTCCTCCTCCTCCTGTACAATGACAGAGAACACAGGATCCACCATTCACAATAGCTGATGATAACATCTCACCTTCTCCTCCTGTACAATGACTTATAACACCTCTATATACAGCAGATAACACAGGATCCACCATTCACAATAGGTAATGGTCACAGCTCACCTCCTCATCCTGTTCAATGACCGTTAACACCTCTATATACAGCAGATAACACAGGATCTGCCATTCACAATAGCTGATGGTCACAGCTCACCTCCTCCTCCTGTACAATGACTGATAACACCTATATATACAGCAGATAACACAGGATCCACCATTCACAATAGCTAATGGTCACAGCTCACCTCCTCCTCCTGTACAATGACTGATAACACCTCTATATACAGCAGATAACACAGGATCCACCATCCACAATAGCTGATGGTCACAGCTCACCTCCTCCTCCTGTAAAATGACTGATAACATCTCTATATACAGCAGATAACACAGGATTCACCATTCACAATAGCTGATGTTCATAGCTCACATCCTCCTCCTCCTGTACAATGACTGATAACACCTCTATATACAGCAGATAACACAGGATCCACCATTCACAATAGCTGATGGTCACAGCTCACCTCCTCCTCCTGTACAATGACTGATAACACCTCTATATACAGCATATAACACAGGATCCACCATTCACAATAGCTGATGGTCACAACTCACCTCCTCCTCCTGTACAATGGCTGATAACAGCTCTGTATACAGCAGATAACACAGGATCCACCATTCACAATAGCTGATGGTCACAGCTCACCTCCTCCTCCTCCTCCTGTATAATGACTGATAACGCCTCTATATACAGCAGATAACACAGGATCCACCATTCACAATAGCTGATGGTCACAGCTCACCTCCTCCTCCTGTACAATGACTGATAACACCTCTATATACCGCAGATAACACAGGATCCACCATTCACAATAGGTGATGGTCACAGCTCACCTCTTCCTCCTCCTGTACAATGACTGATAACACCTCTATATACAGCAGATAACACAGGATCCACCATTCACAATAGCTGATGGTCACAGTGCACCTCTTCCTCCTCCTGTACAATGACTGATAACACCTCTATATACAGCAGATAACACAGGATCCACCATTCACAATAGCTGATGGTCACAGTGCACCTCCTCCTCCTGTACAATGACTGATAACACCTCTATATACAGCAGATAACATAGGATCCACCATTCACAATAGCTGATGTTCACAGCTCACCTCCTCCTCCTGTACAATGACTGATAACACCTCTATATACAGCAGATAACACAGGATCCACAATTCACAATACCTGATGGTCCCAGCTCACCTCCTTCACCTGTACAATGGCTGATAACAGCTCTATATACAGCAGATAACACAGGATCCACCATCCACAATAGCTGATGGTCACAGCTCACCTCCTCCTCCTGTAAAATGACTGATAACATCTCTATATACAGCAGATAACACAGGATTCACCATTCACAATAGCTGATGTTCATAGCTCACATCCTCCTCCTCCTGTACAATGACTGATAACACCTCTATATACAGCAGATAACACAGGATCCACCATTCACAATAGCTGATGGTCACAGCTCACCTCCTCCTCCTGTACAATGACTGATAACACCTCTATATACAGCAGATAACACAGGATCCACCATTCACAATAGCTGATGTTCATAGCTCACATCCTCCTCCTCCTCCTGTACAATGACTGATAACACCTCTATATACAGCAGATAACACAGGATCCACCATTCACAATAGCTGATGGTCACAGCTCACCTTCTCCTCCTGTACAATGACTGATAACTCCTCTATATACAGCAGATAACACAGGATCCATCATTCACAATAGCTGATGGTCCCAGCTCACCTCCTTCACCTGTACAATGACTGATAACACCTCTGTATACAGCATATAACACAGGATCCACCATTCACAATAGCTGTTGGTCCCAGCTCACTTCCTCCTCCTTCTGTACAATGACTGATAACAGCTCTGTATACAGCAGATAACACAGGATCCACCATTCACAATAGCTGATGTCACAGCTCACCTCCTCCTGTACAATGACTGATAACACCTCTATATACAGCAGATAACACAGGATCCACCATTCACAATAGCTGATGGTAACAGCTCACCTCCTCCTCCTCCTGTACAATGACTGATAACACCTCTATATACAGCAGATAACACAGGATCCACCATTCACAATAGCTGATGGTAACAGCTCACCTCCTCCTCCTCCTGTACAATGACTGATAACACCTCTATATACAGCAGATAACACAGGATCCACCATTCACAATAGCTGATGGTAACAGCTCACCCTCCCTGACCTCTACCAATTAGCCCTATGCCCAGTTTACACTTCCATACACCTCACTAGGGTCAGAGTCAGTCTATTTCTGCTTACGTCCACATGGCTGCTGAAAAGAACATGAAGTATGAGTGTAGTATTGGTCATGGTGGTCAGTGTGAAAGTTTCAAGATTTTGTGTTGTTGTTGTTTTTAATGTATATCGAATATGAAAAATTAAAACAATCATTATCAAAAATTTAAAAAATCCTATTAAAATAAAAACCCGCTTTAAACATAGGTACTTTTCTGCTGACACATTCTCATTAACATATAATACTACTGGCCCACCCCTCAAATAGGCAGACCCATGCCCGGCATCGTGCCCTATACACAGGGGAGATAATACATCTTACATCATTTTATCTCCTTTTAGAGACATCTGGAGGAGTCATGGAGATTTTACGTCCCACCCTGATCAACATTGGAGGTCGTATATATAGAAAGAGCACAGTTCGAGAGGAAACCTACCAGGATGAGGAAGAGGAGGATGATTTTTATAGGGGTATGTATCACTGATCCGGTCTACTCTGTAGGAAAACCCCCACTTTATAACTTTTCTACACTCCCGCTTCCCTTCCCCCGCAGAGCCAATGCAGTGTGTAGATGAGCCGTGTGATGACGACATGATTGAGGAGACTGAGAAGGGTTTCCAGTGCTCTATGAATCTTCCTAGCCAACTTTTTAAGTAAGTGTTTATTTTTCTATTTCTTTAACTATTTTATTAGGCTTAGATTGGAACCATTCATATTCAGAAAAATAGAAGCCTGCTGCACACATAGATGCTTGGCAGATGTATATGGTTGTGTTCACATTTACATCATAGGTTTTGTTAGGAGCTTGTGTTGCAGATTCCATCATTTTATTTGTGAAAAATAACAATATGTATCAAAACGAGGCGAAACCCGACTGGCGTCATTATAAGTCATAAGGGCGATTCACCTACCATTGTGTCCTGCTCCGGATCCAGCACTGTTTGTGCTTTCCACATGTAAGAATCCACAACTCGTGTGAACAGAGTCTTAGTTATCTTATAATAAGTCATGCAATTGAGTTGAACAACACATGATCAGAAGAGGATTTCAATCTGAGATTATAAACAATATTTATCCATTCACTGACTACAAGCGGAGATCTTGAATTTGGGAGAAACTGTGACTAACTGTATTAATAAAATTGAAAAATTTTCATTTTAGGATGAAAACGGTAAAACATTAAAGACAATGGACACCTTTGACATGGAAAAATGATTTATACATGTTATTAGTTGCACAAGTTTCAGCCTGCAATCTTCATTCTTTAGTTCATTTTCAGACCACTTGATATGCAGTTTACAGCCTGATCCAAGTTTCAGATTTTTCTCTTGTGCGAGTGTCCCTCCCAGTAATATGGGCTGGATGTGTGCTCTGTGTGTAAGGCTTCTTTCACAGGTCAGTAGCTCCAGTACGTGTGGTGACAGTTTTCACATGTACTGGAGACACTGACACACGTAGACCCATTCAAATGAATGGGTCTGTGCACATGTCAGTGTGTTTGAACGGACCGTGTGTCTGTGGGCTAAAAAGTCTGACATGTCCGTGTTTTGCACACCGCAAAGGACGCAAAACGTCCCACGCTGATGACACATGGATGACATACCAGTGGCTGGGAATCAGCAGTACCGTTAGCACTGTTCCCAGGTGCTGAAGAAATCTCTCATCATTTTCCCCTGCTTGCGCTGCGATCAGCGTGAGCAAGGGACAATGGTGAGAGTAGTATTCTGCTCCCGATGTCCCCTAAACCTTTAAAAATAAGAATAAAATAAAAAAAATCATTATATTCACTTGGCTTGAGGCGATTGTACACAGAGATGAGAATGACAAGATGCAGCGAAAGGGCCCCTGACCTGAGCTCACTGAGTGACAGGACACCACTCACTCATCTCAGCGCAGATCCAGGGCCCGCTCGCTGCAGCGAGTCATTCTCCTCTTCTCCTCAACATGTGTGGTTGTCTCAATCCAGGTGAGTATAGTGATTTTTTTTTTTATTCTCTAATCGCAGCACAAGCAGGGGACAATGATGAGAGATTCTTTCAGCACTTGGCTCTTGGGAATAGCGCTAACTGTACCGCTAATTCCTAGGCGCCGGTACGTGTGATCCTGATTCAGCACACAGTTGGCATACGTATGCCACACAGGTACACACGGATATCTCCGGTACTGGTTTTTCCAGTACCGGAAATATCAGGACTTGTGAAACAGGCCTAAAACTGAGAGGAGGAAGCGGAGAGCAACGAGCTCTCAGAGCAACAAGCAGATTACTCAGCTAGATTTTTTTATTTATTTTTATTTTACTCACTTATATAGCGCCATTAATTCCACAGCGCTTTAGAGACATTATCGGCACTGTCCCCATTGGGGCTCACAATCTAAATTCCCTATCAGTATGGTCTTTGGAGTGTGGGAGGAAACCAGAGAACCCGGAGGAAACCAACGCAAACACGGGGAGAACATACAAACTCCTTGCAGATGTTGTCCTTGGCGAGCATTTACACATTGACTGCGGTTGTTAGTCGAGCACTGATTGGCTACATGCAAGTTTATCGCCTGTCATTTAATGGCCTATGTAGACAGACCGAGCAGAATTCTATGTGCACATAATGATCATTAATTTGTTCATAGAATATCATTGTTCTCAGCAGCACATGTCATGTTTACACACAATGATATGCTACTGCCAAAGATCATTTTTCAGCCTGCTGAAAAAATAATCGCGGCCTATTTACAAAGCCTGAAGTCGGGAACGAGCCTTTTTAGTAACACATGTTCAAACAATTATCAGCCCATTTTTACAGACATTCTACAGCAGCAAAATGGTAGAACTTTTTAATGAAGACTATTTAGAAAGTTGCATAAATTTGCATTTAGGAAAAAAAAGAACTCTAAAAAATTTCTATGTGAAAATGTATGTAACCAGTAAAGTAACCTTCCGGGAAAAGCTGAGAATACAGCGCCCATCCCTTGCTCATAATACACTTCTCAACATTGAAATTGCAACACCAAGAAGGAAAAGTCGTGGAATTATGGAAATTACAGGTTCAATAGACATGGTAATAATAAGCAAATGGAACAACATTTTCAAAACATCTCAGTTTATTCATTATAGCGCATGAGCGCCACTCATAGAAGTCCCCGCACTTACACGCCTTGGCTGCTATCATTGAGGTTATCATTGGTTGTCTGAGGAATATTCTGCCACACTGAATTCACTTGGGCAAGTCATCAAGATCCACTGCTGACAGCTTTTTTTGCAATTGCTGATGAATAACGTCCTAGATGTACCTGATGTGACACATGTCCAGAAACGCTGCAGGCCATGGTAGTGCGTTTGGCCAACGCAGGTTACTCACAGTAGCACAGTGAACATGAGGCTTGGAGCTGTCGTGTTGAATAACTGCTCCTGGTATACTTTGGAGAAATGATCGTATCACTGATTCCATCTTTAAATCAATTTAACGCTGAGCTGTTAGTGCACCTAAAGTGAATAGCAAAGGGGTCCAAGCACTGTACATTATGCCACCTCACACCATAATCTCGGTAGTAGGACCGGTGTGTCGTTCCCTAGTGAAAGCCTTTTCATGCTGTTGCTTTCGTGGTTTTCAGATTTGAAAAATGATGCTCAGTGAAACATCACTGTAGACGTCACAAACCAAGCCTAAAGCAAACAGTGCCTACACAAACCATCAGAAGGCGTTTGCATGACATTGGGCTATGAGACAGAGCTGCAGGTGCTACATTGACCTCACACCATTGCAATCATGGGGCAGAGCAAAGCGACAATGAAGGGAGGAACGGAGGTCTGTCCTCTTCAGTGAGAAGTACTGCTTATGTCTTGGATGACACAAGAACGCCAGGGCTCATGTTACTTGTGCTATTAGGAGCAGCCTGCGTGGCGTAAATGTGCTACCATGGCCTGCAGCGTCTCCAGACTTGTCTCAAATTGAGCACATCCAGGCTGCTGCCAGCAGCATATTTTGATAATTTCCCCAAGCGCATTCAGCGCGGCAGAACATTCCTCAGACAATCATTAATATCCTCATTGATAGCAGCCAAGACGTGTAAGTGCGGGTATATTTGCATCTTGCCCTTATAATTCCTACTGAATAAATCGAGATGTTTTGAAACTTTTTTCATTATTTGTATATCATTTATATGTCCTATCTATCCTGAGATTTCCATAATTCCACATCTTCTCCTTGATGTTGCAATTTCAGTAGAGTGTATACTTTGTCTGCTTGGGACAGAACATCAGTTGTCAGGAAGCTGGAAAGAATATAACTCTACTGCATTTTCAGCTTTTTTCTGGAGGGTGACTTCAGTAAAGTATACAGTTCCTTACACAATGCAGATGCTGCTGCCGCTTTATATAATACCACAGCAGCTGCAGCTCTCGAATCGGTCACCCCCCTCACACATACCAAAGCTTGCACAATCAACAGGCAACCCTGGCACACCAGCCTGACTAAAGAACTGAGACGTACTGCCAGGGTTGCTGAGCAAAGATGGAAAAGATCCCACTCCAGTGAGCACCTCATCGCATTCAAACAGTCCCTCACCGCTTTCAAGTCCACACTCACTGCAGCAAAACAAACCCACTTCTCATGTTTCACATCCTCCCTGTCTCACAGCCCTAAACAGCTAATCAGTACTTTCAATTCTTTCCTCCGCCCCCACCGTCCCCCAGCACACCCACCCTCTCCTCTCATCTCAGCTGAAGACTTCAAGACATCAAGCAGAAGATTGACAACATAAAGCAAAGCTTTTGCCTAAAGTCCCCACAGCCCCTCCTCATAACTGCTCAAACCTCCTCTTCCAAAACCAGCTTCTCCACCATCACTGAAAATCAACTTTCCTCTTTATTTTCCAAATTACATCTCACCACCTGTGAACTTGACCCAATCTTGTCCCACCTCATCCCAAACCTTACCATAGTCTTCATCCCAACCCTAACCCACCTCTTCAACGTGTCACTAACAACTGTTGTCTTTCCCTCATGCTTCAAACATTCCTCGATCACACCCATCCTCATTTTCAACTGTCCTCCCACCTCTCCTCTTGCTCCCTCTTTGACCGCTTACAATCTGGCTTCCGACCGCACCATTCCACTGAAACTGCCCTGACTAAAGTCACCAATGAGCTACTAACTGCCAAAGCCAAGCGACACTACTCTGTCCTCCTCCTCCTGGACCTGTCCTCTGCCTTCAACACAGTGGACAATCCCCTCTTACTCACAGACCTGGCACAATCTTGGATCTCTTCATACCTAACAGCTGGATATTCAGCGTCTCCCACTCACAAACCACCTCCTCATCTATTCCCCTTTCTGTTGGTGTCCCCCAAGGTTCACTTCTAGGACTCCTGCTTTTCTCTAACTACACCTTCGGCCTGGGACAGCTCATAGAGTCTCATGGCTTTCAGTATCACATCTATGCTGATGACACAGATCTACCTCTTTAGACCTGATATCACCTCCTTACTAACCAGAATCCCACAATGTCTGTCCGCTATTTCATCCTTCTTCTCTGCTAGATTTCTAAAACTTAACATGAATTTAACTGCATTCATCATCTTTCCACCATCTCATTCAACCCCCCCCCCATCAAAGTCAAGGGCTGCTCACTCTCCCCAGTCCCGCAAGCTCGCTGCCTCGGGGTAACCTTTGACTCTGATCTCTCCTTCAAATCACATATCCAAGCCCTTTCCACTTCCTGCCGAATGAAACTCAAAACTATCCCCCGGATCTGCACATTCCTCAACCACGAATCTACAAAAACCCTAGTGCACGCCCTCATTATCTCCCGCCTCGACTACTGCAACCTCCTGCTTTGTGGCCTCCCTTCCAACACTCTCGCACCCCTCCAATCTTTCCTAAACTCTGCTGCCCGACTAATCAACCTGTCCCCCCGCTGTTCGCCAGCCTCTCCTCTCTGTCAATCCCTTCACTGACTGTCCATTGCCCAGAGACTCCAAAACCCTAACCATGACATACAAAGCCATCCGCAACCTGTCTCCCCCATACATCTGTGATCTAGTCTCCCGGTACATACCTGCATGCAACCTCCGATCCTCACAAGATCTCCTCCTCTACTCCACTCTTATCTCCTCTTCCCACAATCACATACAAGATTTCTCCCGTGCTTCCCCCCTACTCTGGAACTCTCTACCCCAACACATCAGACTCTCGTCGACCGTGGAAACCTTCAAAAGGAACCTGAAGACCCACCTCTTCTGACAAGCCTACAACCTGCAGTAACCACCGCTCCACCATACTGCTGCACAACCAGCTCTACCCTCACCTACTGTATCCTCACCCATCCCTTGTAGACTGTGAGCCCTCGTGGGCAAGGTCCTCTCTCCTCCAGTATCAATCACTGACTCATTTTTGTTCAAGATTATTGTACTTGTTTGCTATTTGTACCCCTCTTCACATGTAAAGGGCCATGGAATAAATGGCGCTATAATAATAGTTTTCATTTGCACAGTGTGTATTTACACCTGGTCAGTGACTGGCATCGCTTACAGCATAAAAGAATATATGAATGTTCTCACCAAATCACTAGGATCTAATCCACTCTAATATGGGAGGCCTCCCGTGGTGCATTGAGGCCAGCGTGCAAACATCCGGTTTTGTAAAACTCTAATATCTCATGATGCTCCTATATCTCACATTGGCTCCTATTAACACTTTACTACTTCTACTCTACTTCATACTTTTCCTTGTATGTGATTGCCGAGATCCCTAGTTACCACAATGGACCTCTATATATTCATCTCAGAAAGTTTTGTCTAAGACTTTAGCACCTGAGTAAAAGACACACAAGGGGTATTGAGCACTGAGCTGAGATCCTCATAAATGTGCTGATCTCTCTATGAGCGAGCTGCATAATAATGAGATGTAAAATCATTAATGAGAACAAACCCATAGAGATGAAACATCCGGAAGGTGAAAGAAGCCGTCCGCAGATACTCGCTAATTGTTGGCCAATAGGTCTATGACTGGCAATTCTGATTCCTAATTACCCAATTTATATTCACCTCCTCTCAGTGGAGCCTGCGATGCAGGGGAGAGGAGAGCGCGAGTGGCACAAACTTATCCTGGGGAATATGTACAAATTGGAAGAGGAAAGTTCACCAGTGTTACCTTACTTTCTTACTTTACCTATTCTTTGGTCAATTTTAGGTACATAATAGGAAAGAAAGGGGAGACCAAGAGAAATCTGGAGTCAGAGACTCGCACCTCAATCAGTATCCCGAGACAGGGGATGGAGGGACAGATTGGTAAGATTCAATTTTTGCTGACAATTCTGTGTATTATCTGCCTGTCTGGTGATACCCTGTGCTACCTGCCCGATACTGTTGGTGTCCTGGTACCTCTGTGCCCGCAATAAGGTCTCATTGATGTGAGGCAGCATGTGGTCACTGTTGTCACCATGGTCCTGCATACATTTTAGGATCTTTAAACTACTAATGTATAAAGTATGAGACTTAGGAAACCTTTTCCAGCTACTGAAAACCTCAAAATATTTGTCATAATATCCTATATTTACAGTGATGTCTGCAACAATATATAATGTATTGAAGAACAATATTTTACTGTCTCCTTTTCCCTTATTATCCTATTTCACCGTTTTCCACTTGTCACAGGGGTTTCATCCAGGATTGTGATCAATCGGTAATTCAGATCCAGTGCCTTTGGCCTAGTGCAGAGCCGTCTCCAGTGCCCTGTCCATAGTGCAGAGCCGTCTCCAGTGCCCTGTCCATAGTGCAGAGCCATCTCAAGTGCCCTGTCCATAGTGCAGAGCCGTCTCCAGTGCCCTGTCCATAGTGCAGAGCTGTCTCCAGTGCCCTGTCCATAGTGCAGAGCCGTCTCCAGTGCCCTGTCCATAGTGCAGAGCCGTCTCCAGTGCCCTGTCCATAGTGCAGAGCCGTCTCCAGTGCCCTGTCCATAGTGCAGAGCCATCTCCAGTGCCCTGTCCATAGTGCAGAGCCGTCTCCAGTGCCCTGTCCATAGTGCAGAGCCGTCTCCAGTGCCCTGTCCATAGTGCAGAGCCGTCTCCAGTGCCCTGTCCATAGTGCAGAGCCGTCTCCAGTGCCCTGTCCATAGTGCAGAGCCGTCTCCAGTGCCCTGTCCATAGTGCAGAGCCGTCTCCAGTGCCCTGTCCATAGTGCAGAGCCGTCTCCAGTGCCCTGTCCATAGTGCAGAGCCGTCTCCAGTGCCCTGTCCGTAGTGCAGAGCCGTCTCCAGTGCCCTGTCCGTAGTGCAGAGCCATCTCCAGTGCCCTGTCCGTAGTGCAGAGCCATCTCCAGTGCCCTGTCCGTAGTGCAGAGCCATCTCCAGTGCCCTGTCCGTAGTGCAGAGCCGTCTCCAGTGCCCTGCCCGTAGTGCAGAGCCGCCTCCCGTGCCCTGTCCGTAGTGCAGAGCCGTCTCCAGTGCCCTGCCCGTAGTGCAGAGCCGTCTCCAGTGCCCTGCCCGTAGTGCAGAGCCGCCTCCCGTGCCCTGCCCGTAGTGCAGAGCCATCTCCAGTGCCCTGTCCGTAGTGCAGAGCCATCTCCAGTGCCCTGTCCGTAGTGCAGAGCCATCTCCAGTGCCCTGTCCATAGTGCAGAGCCATCTCCAGTGCCCTGCCCGTAGTGCAGAGCCGCCTCCCGTGCCCTGTCCGTAGTGCAGAACCGCCTCCAGTGCCCTGCCCTTAGTGTAGTCAGTTGCAGCGTCCCTTCTACCACCGTTGGTTGCAGAGTACAAGCACAGTGCCACCTCCTCAGTGGAAAGCCAGCCACAGCGCCCTGTACCTCGTGAAGAATTGTTCACATTATTCGCATATTGAAGTAGCGCCCCTCACTGCTGTCGTTTGAATACTACAGTGCCTCAGAGTCCATATTTTTCCCCTCTTTTTCTGTGTCCTGTGTGCTCAAGGAGATGCCGAGTGTAAGACTGGACGAAAGTGCCAATTCCACAAATCCATGCCAGCACTATTGCCTGTCTAAACCTTGTGGATTTTTTTTCAAATGGCACCTCATAGAAAAATCACTGAGAGAGTAGAATTCAAAGTGGCAGCTGTAAAGGTGTCTTTGTCATCAGATTTCACAATAGATACATACTAATTAGATCTCCTAGACCTGATGAGACTGGAGTACTTATTTTGAAAATCCATTTTAGAATGACTGTATATTCCCATTATTAAAATTAGCTGATTAGGAATCGAATCAGGCTAGACCCATACTTCTACAATGCACATTATAATATCCAGAGGGAAAAGTATTATCCAGCCATTCCAACATAGATTTTAAAAGTAAATACTCATCTCGTCCAAGAGATCTATATATAATAACGTTTCAGGCTGCATTGTAAAATCTGCTTACAGATCCTCTGACTATATTTGAATGAGCTTCATGACAATACCTTTCTTACTTATTTTGGCATGTAGCACATCTTGTATGATATTTTCTAAAGATTTCTCCCTCATTACCTATTGATTTCTTCATTGATCATAGTTTTTTTTTCTCAATGGAACTCTGAACGTTGCTCATTGCAGTGTGTTTCGCTCTCTGACCACCAGGTGGTGCACTGTTACAACAAATAATCTGCTTTTTTGGCAACCCTGTCGCTGCTTTTTCAGCTTGCTGCTTATAATTGGGATTAACCTTGATTGTTTGTGTTTTATTTGTGTTAATTAATTCACTAAACAACATAATTTTATATGATATGTCATCTTGAATAATAATTCTTTCCAGTACAATTGCTGCTAGTGGATGCATCCTAATTATTTATATTATGTGCTATGTCATCCCTCTGTCTATCAAACATTGCGGCATGGATGTAATTTTATTTTCTAGTACGTGCTCACTGAATATCTTGTATTTTTAGATGCAATCAATCTGAATTAACCACTTTTGAAAGACTATTGTAACTATTCTCTTGCAGCTTCAAAGTATCTAAAAGCAAATATTCCTGTTTTCCACAGCTGATTCCTTTCATGTGTGCTTTGCTTCTACCAATAACATTCAGTAGGTTAGCAAGAAGAGAAGCATGACTGCACGATCTGACTACACAGGGTTTGTTTGTAGTCTGTTACCATGGAGACACCCTGGTCTGTGCAGAAGCTTTATACACAAAATAGTTGGTTATTTTTAATAAGACCTATTAAAAAAGTTGATTCATTTTTTATTTTACTTGCACACAAATTCTCCTCTTTGAGGCAAGTCTGTAAGCCTCTGTAAATTTGAGTGGTATTCTGATACATGAAAAGCAATTAAAATAACTTTTCAGTGTATGACTAGTAATATTTTATACGATTGGTTTCATCTGTTTGGCTGGGAGAAATTGTTTAAATTTAGATTAAGCTGTAAAAACGGAAGACGCAAGCAAAAATGTTGCATTTTTAATGACGGGAAAAAAAATGATTCAATTAGGAACCGATCTTCCTTCCACCATTGTTTGTAATAAATGAATCGGGGGATTTTGTTGTTTTGGCAGTTGCAGTTCAGCATGAAACATCAGACTTGTAGAAAGTTTCCACGGATTGGTTTTTAATCCTGTTTTAGGAAAGTAGCGTAACATTGTCCACTTATAATGAGCGCGCCTTTAAACAAAAAAAGAAATCCTTTGTGTAAGAAAAAAAATTCTGTTGTCAGCATTAAAATTATAATTATGTTCCCTCCGCTGCTGTCATACCTCCTCTGCTTAATTAGACGTTAATTACATTTCATTCTATGATTTGCATACATATTTGAATGAACATGTTAACAATAGATGTTTTTTTGAAATATTGTTCTTTGCTTAACCCCCTGGTTGCCGTGATCATTGTGTGGTTCTTTAACCTGTTAGTAAGTTGTCTCTTGTAATTTGAACACTTTAAAGTCATCAAACGGAGCTATATAGCAGGCAACTAAAGAGTCAACAGAGAAATTAAAATGGCATTGAGGGGGTGGTCTTCTCAAAGTAGATGGTTAATGTTCACAATACATGATGGAACTTCAAGACTGTCAAAGGAAATTTGGCCTCAGTAGACTCAAACTAGTAGCCCCTGATGGCTGTCGTCTATAGCCCTCAAGGCTCCGGAGTACCCGTGACTTCCTACAAGCTGTCATACATGTACGACACGATGATGGCGCTGGCACCATCTGCAGTGTGTGGGTGTCTGCTGTATATCGTATCTGACACCCTGCTGCAATGGCCGCGATGGGTATTAGCACTGATCGAGGCCGTTTAAACCCTTATATACCACTGTCGATAGTGACAGCAGCATGTAGATGGTTATTTGAGGAGGGGGCTCCCTTTTTAAGCCTATTGGCACTTCGGCAGTTCCAGGTATAGTAAAAATATTGCATCAAGGCAAAATCCAACACATTTCAGGCATAGAGTTGTTCCTAATCATCTAAAAGGCAAAGTGTCAGTGTAAAATAGATTTAATATCCCTGAGGAAGATCAGCGATCAGGCAAGTAAAACTTAAAGTCACATATAGGGAAAAATTAAAAAAATAAATAAATAACTGAAAAATATTTTACCACTAAAACTGCTGCTTTGTTTAAAAAAAGAAACAAATAGAAAAAGTACACATTTGGTATTTCCGCACCCGGAATGGCCCAAGCAATGAAATTGTACCATAACCCATACGATGAATACCATAAAAAATTGATATAAAACACTCCAAAAATGTAGCATCTACTAACACAAAAAATTGAATAAAAGTGATCAAAAAGGCATGTAGAGAAAACTTGTATCACTGAAAACGTCATCTCGTCCTGCATGTGGCCGTCTTCTTCAATTTTTTTTATATGTACTGCCAATTTACCCGGCCAAGTTTGAGAACATTGCTAAGTAGAAAGGGGTGATTTGTGATTTTCTCAGAGGAAACATTTTGGAGGGGTTTCATTGTCATCACATTTTTCTCTGGATTTTATTCTACACTGCTCAAAAAAATAAAGGGAACACTTAAACAACAGAATATAACTCCAAGTAAATCAAACTTCTGTGAAATCAAACTGTCCACTTAGGAAGCAACACTGATTGACAATCAATTTCACATGATGTTGTGCAAATGGAATAGACAATAGATGTAAATTATTGGTTATTATCAAGACACCCTCAATAAAGGAGTGTTTCTGCAGGTGGGGACCACTGAGCACATCTCAGTACCAATGCTTTCTGGCTGATCTTTTGGTCACTTTTGAATGTTGGTTGTGCTTTCACACTCGTGGTAGCATGAGATGGACTCTACAACCCACAGAAGTTGCTCAGGTAGTGCAGCTCATCCAGGATGGCACATCAATGCGAGCAGTGGCAAGAAGGTTTGCTGTGTCTGTCAGCGTAGCATCCAGAGGCTGGAGGCGCTACCAGGAGACAGGCCAGTACACCAGGAGAAGTGGAGGGGGCCGTAGGAGGGCAACAACCCCGCAGCAGGACCGCTACCTCCGCCTTTGTGCAAGGAGGAACAGGAGGAGCACTGCCACAGCCCTGCAAAATTACCTCCAGCAGGCCACAAATGTGCATATGTCTGACGTCCACAGATGGGGGTTGTTCACACAGCCCAACACCGTGCAGGACGCTTGGTATTTGCCACAGAACACCAGGATTGGCAAAGTCGCCACTGACGCCGTATGCTCTTCACAGATGAAAGCAGGCTCACACTGAGCACATGTGACAGACGTGACAGAGTCTGGAGACGCCGTGGAGAGCAATCTGCTGCCTGCAACATCCTTCAGCATGAACAGTTTGGCAGTGGGTCAGTAATGGTGTGGGGTGGCAATTCTTTGGAGGGCCGCACAGCCCTCCATGTGCTCACCAGAGGTAGCCTGACTGCCATTAGGTACCGAGATGAGATCCTCAGACCCCTTGTGAGACCACATGCTGGTGCGGTTGGCCCTGGGTTCCTCCTAATGCAGGACAATGCCAGACCTCATATGGCTGGAGTGTGTCAGCAGTTCCTGCAAGATGAAGGCATTGAAGCTATGGACTGGCCCGCCCGTTCCCCAGACCTGAATCCGATTGAGCACATCTGGGATATCATGTCTCGCTCCATCCACCAACGTCACGTTGCACCACAGACTGTCCTGGAGTTGGTGGATGCTTTAGTTCAGGTCTGGGAGGAGATCCCACAGGAGACCATCCGCAACCTCATCAGGATCATGCCCAGGCGTTGTAGGGAGGTCATACAGGCACGTGGAGGCGACACACAATACTGAGCCTCATTTTGACTTGTTTTAAGGACATTACATCAAAGTTGGATCAGCCTGTAGTGTGTTTTTCCACTTTAATTTTGGGGGTGACTCCAAATCCAGGCCTCCATTGGTTAATAAATTTGATTTCTATTGATGATTTTTGTGTGATTTTGTTGTCAGCACATTCAACTTTGTACAGAACAAAGTATTCAATGAGAATATTTCATTCATTCAGATCTAGGATGTGTTATTTCAGTGTTCCCTTTATTTCTTTGAGCAGTGTATTTCCTATATGTGTCTTAAGGCCCCGTCACACTTAGTGACGCTACAGCGATCCCGACAACGATACGACCTGTCAGGGATCATTGCTGCGTCGCTATGTGGTCGCTGGTGAGCTGTCAATCAGGCAGGCTCACCAGCGATCAGGGGAGCAGCGACATCGTGGAAAGAATCGTTCCACGATGTCCTGCTCCCGGTTACCAGCCTGCTGAAGCAGGAGCAGGCTCGTAACCATGATAAACATCGGGTTACTAAGTGTGCGTGTGCCCCTAGTAACCCGCTGTTTACCATGGATACCACTCTACTACCGTGCGCGGGAGGTTACCGTTCACCTTAGCAGAGTCGTATCCATGATAAACATCGGGTTACTAGGGGCACACGCGCACTTAGTAACCCAATGTTTATCATGGATACGACTCTGCTAAGGTGAGGGGTAACCTCCCGCGCACCGTAGCAGAGTGGTATCCATCGTATACAGCGGGTTACTAGGTGCGCGTGTGCCCCTAGTAACCCGATGTTTACCATGGTTACCAGCCTGATCGCTGCTCCCGCTGGTCACACACAGCGATGTGTGCCGGCCAGCAGGAGACCAACGACCAAAAAATGGTCCAGGACACTTTGCAGCGATCAGCGACCTCACAGCAGGGGCCTGATCGCTACAAAGTGTCACACATAGCGACATCGCTGGTGAGGTCGCTGTTGCGTCACCAAAACCGTGACTCAGCAGCGATCTCGCTAGCGATATCGCTATGTGAGACGGGGGCTTTAGAGAGCTTTCATTTCATGTCCCTTTGCTTCTTTATGTTCCAAGAATAGTTTATGTAAATTAAGGTTTGTTAAAGAGAAAGTGCTTGCTAGCTATGGCCAGGTCTATATTCATTTTTTATTGTTCTTTATCTTTGAAGAAGCTAAATTTTCTTTGTTAAAAATGTCCTACCATTTTGTTACTGTAGAGTATGTGCAATCCCTGTACATAGATGTCATCTGCTCTTCTTCTTCCATCTTTCACAGTAGGATAATGGTAGAGATAACCACGGGAGGGTGAGAGGGTTGTATATACATTGAAGAGATTGGGGAAAACCATAAAAAAAACTTGCACATTACACTAATGTTGTTCAACACTCTAATGTGTATGGGGGGCACCGGCCAGCTGATTGTCGGGGAACTGTCCATCAGTCATGTCTGATTTCGGACTGCTGATTGCTTTGTTCTGCCAGGAAGAAAACTGTTTCTGTCAGCGGATCGGATGGCGGTTGGCTGAACGATAGAACGAAGCATCGTTTGTGTCAGCCAAGTAATTTTAATGTGGAGCTTAAAGGGAGAGATGACACAAGCTGTGCTATATCCGAGTGTTGATAGGCAATAGAGCACATTCAACATAGTCTGCCCTGCTGGGGGAGTGTGAGGGATCACACAGGTTGTGTATCATTGAGAGAGAAGACAAAGCCCACTGCGCCCTCTGCAGAGAGAGGAGAATATCACACTTCTCAGCAAAAGCGTCTTTTGGCACAATAGAAAAGAGGTTCCTCATGTTCAAAAGAAAGACATATACTATGAAGGGGTTTTACTCACTTGGGTGCTTTGGGAGGAAAAGGGGAAGCATGTTCCTTTAAAAGTTCATGTCGGTCTATTGCTTCATAAACCCAGAAGCTGAAAGGAAAAACAAACAGCCTTTGGTTCAGACAAACAAAGTAAAGTGTCCTTAGCAGGTCTCTGCTCTGCCAGCCCTGTGGGCACACAGGCTTGTGTAATGTCCAGTATCCTGGCTTGGTATGGAGACAACCATACACAGGAGGCCTTCTCCCTCCAAACACACAGACCATGTGTCAAACAACGGCAACCATTTTCAAGACTGTTAACCATACCTAGAGGTGAGGTATGTGGGTAGCTGGACCCACCCAACTCTCCTAGGTACCTATAACCTGGTCCCAGGTGCACCAAACGATCCTCTTAGTCCTTACGTGCACTAGAGAAACACACCGGATTACATCACAGAGGACAGCCATCTCTGTGACACATACCTCCCATCGACTATGCGACCATTAGCCACCTCTGATACAGAAGAGCTAGTGAAGGTGGCAGCATGCTGGACGTACAGACGTCAAATCCAGCAAGTATTACTGGAAGGGATACACCGACATAAGGTAAATATGAAGCAAGGGCTGATGCATACCATTTTAATGGAGCCCGATATTCATTGAAGGAACAAAGAAAGCAGCCCGAAATTTAGTGTGATTTCCTTTTTTACTCAAGGCTACCACTAACAGATGTAAATATAATTTGCCAAATGTGTTCATGCTATAGCAAAAGGGTTGTCCAGTGCCACTCGCTTCTCCATCATGTGGTGAGCGGCACTCATGACGTCATGTCTGCACATAACAGCCAGAATGCATGGACGATTGGCAGGTATCGTCCTATTATAATGTGCCGATGTGAGTGATGCCTGACAACCCTTGCGGACACCTATGTTAAATTATATTTACATGTGTTAGTGGTAATCTTGCTTCCCTGAAAACTTTCCTCAATGCTTGTCAGTGGAGACCCGGTTATCTGAGGCTCATCCCTTTATCTGGTTTATAGGTAACAACAAAGACAACAAGGAAAGATTTTTCTTGTTTTCATTGCCATAGGCGAGATTGGAGGTTTTAGAAAGTCTTGCAGACTGACACATTGACCCTTTTTTATTTTTTCTTTATCTTAGTTGTAGTGTTTTCATTAGAAGATGGTTTATACTCAGTTACACTATGCAAATCTCCTCCTTGGTAAATACCATAAAATCTTATCCCTGATTGAGCACCCTATATATTGAGCACCCTATATATTGAGATCTTTTACTCCTGAGCCAGTTTCTTGAACCAGTTGCCATTGAATGTCATTCTCTCAGATCATTTAGACAGGATTTCCTTTTTAAAATATGGACCTCAAACAATGGAATGACTATTGATGCAGTAGGCGACATCCATGACACTTCTGAATTTTACCATATTTTTTCCTCTTATCCATTTTTACTGTGTGAATTGAATCAAGTCAGTGACCTAAAGCAGTTAGATCCTAGTAAAACAAGAACCAGTGGGGTTTGACAAAGTAGCTCAGGAGGCACAAATGAAAGCCTCATGGTAAGCCTTGGTATTAATTCCAGCCAACACAACATAAGTACAGTATATGTAAATTATTGTGTATTCTCATTGTGTTCCCTTGGCTTTCCCCTAGTTAGTTTGGTTTTCACCTATGCTTTAAACTCATGTAGAATAATTCGGAATAAATCAGTGACACATTGCTTCTGACATTGAGATTGTCATCTTCTAGATATCAAATCTTTGTATACTTCTATGAAATGCATACTTTATAACATAAATGCCAAAGCCTATCCATATTTCCCTCTAATGTACCGTACAGACCAAAAGTTTGGACACACCTTCTCATTAAAAGATTTTTCTGTATTTTCATGACTATGAAAATTGTACATTCACACTGAAGGCATCAAAACTATGAATTAACACATGTGGAATTATATACTTAACAAAAAAGTGTGAAACAACTGAAAATATGTCTTATATTCTAGGTTCTTCAAAATAGCCACCTTTTGCTTTGATGACTGCTTTGCATTCTCTTGATGAGCTTCAAGAGGTAGTCACCGGAAATGGTCTTCCAACAATCTTGAAGGAGTTCCCAGAGATGCTTAGCACTTGTTGGCCCTTTTGCCTTCACTCTACGATCCAGCTCACCCCAAACCATCTCGATTGGGTTCAGGTCGGGTGACTGTGGAGGCCAGGTCATCTGGCGTAGCACCCCATCACTCTCCTTCTTGGTCAAATAGCCCTTACACAGCCTGGAGGTGTGTTTGGGGTCATTGTCCTGTTGAAAAATAAATGATGGTCCAACTATACGCAAACCGGATGGAATAGCATGCCGCTGTAAGATGCTGTGGTAGCCATGCTGGTTCAGTATGCCTTCAATTTTGAATAAATCCCCAACAGTGTCACCTGCAAAGCACCCCCACGCTATCACACCTCCTCCTCCATGCTTCACGGTGGGAACCAGGCATGTAGAGTCCATCCATTCGCCTTTTCTGCATCGCACAAAGACACGGTGGTTGGAACCAAAGATCTCAAATTTGGACTCATCAGACCAAAGCACAGATTTCCACTGGTCTAATGTCCATTCCTTGTGTTCTTTAGCCCAAACAAGTCTCTTCTGCTTGTTGCCTGTCCTTAGCAGTGGTTTCCTAGCAGCTATTTTACCATAAAGGCCTGCTGCACAAAGTCTCCTCTTAACAGTTGTTGTAGAGATGTGTCTGCTGCTAGAACTCTGTGTGGCATTGACCTGGTCTCTAATCTGAGCTGCTGTTAACCTGCGATTTCTGAGGCTGGTGACTCGGATAAACTTATCCTCAGAAGCAGAGATGACTCTTGGTCTTCCTTTCCTGGGGCGATCCTCATGTGAGCCAGTTTCTTTGTAGCGCTCGATGGTTTTTGCAACTGCACTTGGGGACACATTCAAAGTTTTCCCAATTTTTCAGACTGACTGACCTTCATTTCTTAAAGTAATGATGGCCACTCGTTTTTCTTTACTTAGCTGCTTTTTTCTTGCCATAATACAAATTCTAACAGTCTATTCAGTAGGACTATCAGCTGTGTATCCACCAGACTTCTGCACAACACAACTGATGGTCCCAACCCCATTTATAAGGCAAGAAATCCCACTTATTAAACCTGACAGGGCACACCTGTGAAGTGAAAACCATTTCCGGTGACTACCTCTTGAAGCTAATCAAGAGAATGCCAAGAGTGTGCAAAGCAGTCATCAAAGCAAAAGGTGGCTACTTTGAAGAACCTAGAATATAAGACATATTTTCAGTTGTTTCACACTTTTTTGTATATAATTCCACATGTGTTAATTCATAGTTGTGAATGTACAATTTTCATAGTCATGAAAATACAGAAAATTCTTTAAATGAGGTGTGTCCAAACTTTTGGTCTGTACTGTATATACTCCTGTTCAGGTTACTCTGGAATCTCTTCTTTTTAAACTTGCAGGATAGCCTCTGCTCACGTCTTTCTGTCCATCTCATCTTCATCCTCTTCACCTTCCCCTACTTGTGAAAAAACACCTCTCCCCACAAATCAGCTTCAGTTTTCTCATATGCAGGTAAAGAGATGGCTCTTGTTTGGGATCCATAGGTGGTCTCACATCTTGGCATAAGACAGTCAGTAAGGCACAAATTGTTAATCCTCCTGTATCAGCTCATGTGCAATAGATCCAAGGGTGTAAAAAGCTAAAATGTATGTTATAAAATATACTTTAAAGAACTGTATACTGGACTGATGTATTTTTCATAACCATTTTCTTACAGTAATTACTGGACAGAAACGCAATGGGGTTATTTCTGCAAGGACTCGCATTGAGCTATTGGCAGAGACATTCAGAAAGAAGCAGCCATTCACTCATTTCTTGTCCTTTGCTCTCAACGATACAGAGATTCAGGATAAATTCTCGCAGTTTAGAGAAGAAGTTTTGTCAAAATGCTCCAAGGTAGGAAGTCAAATCATCTTTACTATTGATTCACGACATAAATTAAATCTGTCACCTGTCACAAACTATTGTGGGGGTTTCAGTTGTCTTGTCATCGCTTGGACACGTACCAGGTTTTAATCAAAACAAAGTAAAGTTTATTGTCCTTCAGAAACTTTTCAGCTCCAAAAAGGAAAACCGCTTTCTCCAGCACAAATGAGTAACAAAACAGTTTCTTCTTTGGGTAAGGCAAAACAAATCAAACTTTCTCACCAACTTGCTGTCACAGGCACTTCTCAGACACTACCATAGACTCTCCACCATGAACTGTCTTTCTCCAGCCTCGGCACAACACAATCTGCTGAGCTAACCCAGCTGCCTGTTATTAGGCCTGTAAGACTAGGACTGGAGTATGGGAGCAACCTTTCCCACCCAGGCTTTTTTGGTCACTCCTAAATCCAGGACTCAAAATCCAGTCAAAAATAAAACCATCTTAGTAACCTACTGTTACTGGTGCATTTTCTCCCGGGCCTTACATCACCTTGGCCAGCCACCTCAGTGACACATACCTGCCATTTAGGACCTTACCTCCTGCTTTCTTACGCTATATACAGTAATAAATTGATCTCTTAGACCTGATGAGGAGGGTGTACTTACTTTGAAATTCCATTTTTGAATGGCTATACAAATCATTTTAAGTGGGCTGTCCCATATTCTTAAATGGGAAGAACTACAAAGTGCTTGTGAAAACACACAGCTTTGCAGTTTGCCTCTGATTTAAAGTCTTCTCCATTCTCATAGGCTTAGGGATTTTAAATGTTATAGTTTACTACTTTTTGCCCAGGATACTGGGCACTGCTACAGTCTAGAAGTGGCGGCTGGTCTCCCAGGTGAGGAGCACAGCACTTGGAAGGTCTAGGATGTGGTCTGCTTCCATGTCCCTGCACTCTTCTGATGCTGCAGAGGCTCAACCATGCCTATGGTCCACAATGTCATCTGTCAATCATAAGGAGCGCACATCCCTCCCCACCCCTAAAAGCAGGAAACTGGGAGGCTGAGGAACAGTATGTGCCTGAAGAATGAAGATGGGAACAGACCCTTTAAAGTGTAACCTAATGCTCTCTCACTGCACTGTGTCCATTGTGAGAAAAGTGCTATACAAATGTTTGTTTTTCTTGTTGTCCGTATAGATGGATTTATAACATGTTCATCCTATTATCAGGATTATACGACCATTCTGACATGAATTTTCGCAGTAAATACACCAGTCTCATAAGGTCTTAGAGATCTGTTTAATAATGTTTGCAGCTTGCATTCAGAAGTCTGGTGACCAGTCCTCTTTACACTCCATATCCACCTCTTGGCATGTAGTTTTCTTTGTCTTTTAGTGAGTACACTCTCTGGAGTGTGTCTGCCTATGTTATTCCAGGAAATAATAGGCGGCCACATGTTAAAACTAAATAAACCTAATTAAAAATAATAAAAAAATATTTTCCTAAATGTCCTCAAAAGGACCCAAGTTTTTAGCAAAAGTCAGGTCTAAACTTTGGAATTGTGGTATGTCAGCTGGCTGAGTGGTAAGTTTTGTAACGCACCAACAGCACGTGTCTAGTCAAAACAGCGAGATCTCGCGATAACTAGTGCGATCTCTGACTGACTGCAAATTCGGATATTGAGCCTTGTGGGTATATCGATACTGACTAGTGATGGGTGCTCTTTAGGGTGGCTATACACATTAGGCTAATAACACACAAATCTGCTAATTGTGCCAAGTTATCTGTACTAGTTGTTAGCGGGCGTTAGTTCGGCTGTTGTTGGGGAGGAGGTGGAATGGAGCGGGATTTTGAATTTTAACATGTAGGACCCTTGGACATAAGCCGCTTCCAGAGGTGGATTACTCCCATCTCCTGATTCAGCACACACTCGGCTGAAATAAGCAGGTATGTTATGGAGGCAGCCATCCGCTGCCCAGCTGGTCGTGTCTAATTACTCTAAGGGATTGTAGCAGTTATATAAGTTATCCCAGATAGATAACTTATTGATCATTAGGACCCCAATAATCCAGAAAAGGTAGCTCTGCAGAGCCCCTTCTGAATGAATCTGAGGTTGAGCATGTGCTCCACAACTCCATTTATGGGACCACCTGAGATATCAAGTACTCAGCTCGGCAATTGGCAGCAGTCCAAGGTCGAGCCAGTCATTCCATTCAGTCAAGGCTCTGCAGAGCCCCATTCTCAAGATCAGTGGGGATCCAGGGATCAAGAAGTTATCGCCTATCTTAGTGATAGGGGATAACTTACATACTTGGTACCACCATTTATCTTATAGAGACCAGCTGGGCATCAGAAAATCATCCTGGAAGCTACCAGGCCTGAATACACTTATCAGTTGGATGAGAGGCAATGGAAAACCCCTTTAATGATTTTAATGTATGTAGTGAACACCTAAACCCATACCAGTAGTGACTTAATGCAACCAGTATGTCATTTTATATCCACAGGATAGACTATAAGAATGTATTACTTATGACTTTTCTTATTAATTGCTGTCCATGTAGCACTTAATCATACTGGGTATGCCAGAGCGAGACCCTCTGCTTATTAACTGTCCTCTCTCTCTGGCTCATAGATGGGGATATTGGGGATCTCCTTCCCTGAAATTTGTATGGCTTAACATTGTGTATGATGTGTGTGATAAAAGAGACAGACGCTTTCATTATCATGGACTAGTCTTTCAGCCTTTATACAGCCATCCTTCAGTCCAAAATGTAAATCATGTCAATCAACACCCCTGGTGACCTCCTTATGAATGATATTCCTGCAGTTTCTATGCTCCTCGACCTCACAACTGGCTGCAACAGTCTGTGAGTTTTCTTTGAAGAGTGAACGTAGAATTCACAGACACATCCCATTCCACGACCCTTTCATGAGTCAACCACAATGACACAGAAGGGTTTTATAAAGTTCCAAAGTTGACCGCTCTGGACCACCAGAGGGCGGGGGGGTGAAACATATCTGTGACTTCTAAAGAAGTCACAGGATGCATTCAGGATTTTGAGAAATTGAAAAATGGGGACTAAAGTGGGAGACGTACGCCAGGTACGCTAACTAAATATTTGTCATATATATAGTAATTTTGCCACAAAAGGTTTAAAGTAGCTTTTCCCTACTTTAAAGAAGGACTCAAATCAAAATGTTTATCCTTCTAATATATTGTAATCATCATATTATATAGCACTGTGTACTTACAATTCCTCATTTTGCCTTTCTACCCAGATAATTCTTCTGTTTTCCATTTGGTCTGTCACATCACGTGATTAAAAACTGACTATCTGAATCCTTCTAAGCTCTATGTAGAAACAGGAGGTCAATTTTCCCTGCATGAGAAATAAGAATTTCTCCCCATAGCTGCCCCCTTCCAGTCACTGGGGTGGTAAAGGGGGCTGTAACAGTCTCTGCTCACTACACAGTGAGCGCTCTGTAATCACTTCCTCTGCACCTTGATTTACAGCCCTCTGTGCCCACATATGGTGCAGAGTAGGCTCTTGATCAATATGACGGAGAGTGGTTACAGTGGGCTCACATTATACAGAGCGGTGACAGTAACCGCTCCCTGCACCGCTCCTATAACTGGGAGCGAGCAGCTGCAGGGAGAAAATAACTTTATTTTTTCCCAGCAGCCCCAGCTCCAGTAAGCCCCTATTTATATTCAGAGTAACCCTAAATCTGTAGGTTTATAGCATGTTTGTAGGTGACTGGCTACCTTTAAAGGGGTATTCCCATCTCCAAGATCCTATCCCAATATTTAGTAGGTGTAGTAGTAGTAGTAATAATAATAATATTAGCAAATACCTCCAATTAGAAATGTAGTATAGTTCTTCTGATTCGTTATACCACTCACCTCATGTGCAGGGCATTGCAGTAGCTTAGGTATCCATGGTTACGGCCACTCATATAGTGACTGTTAGTTAGTTAGAGGTACTAACCATGGATACCTAAGCTACTGCAATGCCCTGCACATGGGGTAAGTGGCAAAACGAATCAGAAGAACTATACCTACTACATATTGAGATGGAAATACTCCTTTAACTATGTAAAGTATTTTAAGTCTCAGGCTTGCTTCCATTTTGAGATTCCTGTGCACAGACCCTGGATGGTTCTGTTTTTACATTACTGCAGAGGATGGTTATTGAGCCTCTTTTATCTTCCTATGCTATGAATGATTTCTATGTGATTAATCTAATGTGAAATGATATTACTTGTTCTTCAGATTTATTGATTTTTTAATACAGAAAATATATCCTGTCCAGCCTGTGACCTTTCAGAGCGAGATTTATAAATGATTTGAAAAGTTAAAATGTTTCAAAGAAGTTCACTTTTCAGCTCAAGGAACGATTCATCATTTGCATTCTGACTGCCTTCATTTAGATCAGCATTACATCTCCGACTTTCTAGTACTAGCCTGGCATCAGATACCCAGCCGTCAGCGAGCAGCCGTAATGTCACGCTAATGGAGTACATGCCTTATTACATCTTCTGTTCTCGGGGCTGGACGGCAATGTGTTGTACTTGATAGGAAAAATAATGCACTAAGACGAAACAGATTCAAATGATATTTATGCAGGAAGCCATATGTCTCTGATCCTGCTTTGTGGGGGGAAATGGCAGATGGATACATGGGAAGGAACGCCACAGAATCAATTTTGTAAAAAGCATACAGCAGAAAAAAAATAATCTGCATCAATTTACATCCCCAGCATATGTCCAGAACTCATTTATCTTTTCCCAACATGTGGCAGAAGATCAGGATAAAGTCTCCTGGACCTGTTTTTTTTATTTGGTTCATGGGGAAGGCCAAGTAAATAAATGCTAGATATGTCTTAAGATACAGCCATGGCTGCGTTCTGTGTGCAACGTGCCAATAAGTTTTGCAATGGTTTATACTGCTGGGCTGATTCATCCCAGTTCCCACTGGCTATCTCTGCTGGAGACATGGACTTTGGAGGAGCTGCAATGGTTTTATCTCTGCTATAAAATATTCAGTGGATGCTGAAGTGTGTTTTCACTGTTAGATAATTATCATGCACGATAGCTCTGTGCTAGTTACTCACAGTGTATTGTATAAGTGTCTCTCTATTGTACAAACGCAAAGATATCAAAGTATATATGACTTAATAGGGCTTTGTATAAATCGCTGGACTGCAAAACGTTCACTTGTTGCCTGGAAGGGTTAAAGGGGTCACCCTAGGATTTCCCACCACAAGCTATTTACATGTGCATATAGCTCTATCAAAGACAAGTCCAGAAATGCCTTTATATGGTCAGTCCATTCTTCCATTACTGAGAAATCAGCATTTGAATTGATATGCAAATTGATATGGTAGATCTGAAGCCTATGTCACTCCAGCTCTAATCCCTGCCCAGCATCGCCTCCTCACATTTGACTGACAGTCTCTTTGCTGCTTGACTTCAGGCAAGGGAGGCATCAGTTAAAGGGAACCTGTCAGCAGGACTTTGCTAAGTAAACTACAGGCAGTGTCAGGTTGGCGCCATTACACTGATTAAAATGATACCTGAGTTGATGAAATCCATCATGTGATTTTTGTTTAATCTTTATTTGCAGTTTGGAGATAATGATATGCTCGTGCTCCGGGGCAGCCTGTGGGCTGGGCTTAATGTGGTGCTCTGTTCTTCTATTCATCATTGTGGCTTAAATGACAGATCACTGAACCTTCAGTGACCTGCCTCCTATGTTAAATATTGCGCTTGCGCAACTCATATTGTGGCCTCTTTAAAAAAATGTTTTACCTCCAGCAAAATGGCACATGCGTAGTAGCATCTTTCGCTTGCCGATAAATAAAGATTAAACAACAACCACAGGACGGATTTCATCAACCCAGGTATCCTTTTAATCAGCGTACCGGCGCCATCCTGACACTGCCTGTAGTTTACTTAGCAAAATCCTTATGACAGGTTAGTTTTAAAGGGAATCTGTCAGGTTTTTGCTATGTAATCTGTGAGCAGCATGAGGTAGGGGCTGAGAGCCTGATTCCAGTGATGTGTCACCTACCAGGCTGTGTGTTGCTGTTTGAATAAAATCAGTGTTTTATCTGCAGGAGATTATCAGTACAGGAGTAGGTGTATTGTGCCTCCTAGTTAACTGCTGTGTGCAACCATGCCCTCACCACTAATTAGTAGCTTTTCATCAATGTACAGTGTACACAGAAAGCTAGTAGTGTGGGCGGGGCTATACACAGCTCATCATTCTGAGCACTGCTAGATCTGCAATCTGTGATTGTACCAAAATAAGTGACACATTGCTGAAATCAGGGCCTGAAACACTACATCATGCTGCTCTCAGATAACATAGCAAAAACTTGGTGACAGATTCCCTCTAAGTAAGGAGAGAAACCTCTAAAAAACACTTTTCTATGTTGGATTCTATACTTCTTTTACTGGCCCTACAATCCAGGCATGCACACGGGGCCTTTGCCTCACTCTCTGACCAAGACCTCCTACTACACTCCCTAATTTGCAGGTGAGAAGTAGTGTCAGCTCTTAGCTGCAGTCCATCTGTGTCTGCTTATTGCTAGTCATTGCTATTGTTTGCTACATTATTGAATTGCATCTTATGTTTCTGTTTCAAAATGCATGCCCATCAGCTAACCATCAACATAAGTGCCTGTGACGATACAGCCTATAATCTTACCAAGCCAGACGATTAGATTTGTTTATCCAAGAGAGATACACTAATGTTTATGCTGACATGTAAATATATATTGTGAAAGGTCATACTATTTGTATAACCCTGAATGTTGACTTCTATTCCTTTGGAAACAAAGATGTTTGCTATGCTAATGACATATTGTGCTAAAAACCAGCTTCCTAAGCTTGCCTCTACTTTCTATCTGTGGGGGCCCGCCAGAAGTGGGGAGCCACTGGTTGAGGTAGTCGGCCCTGGAAGTCCCAAAGTCGCAACTGTTCTATCCCAGGCGGGTGGAGAAGGAAGGGTGAGACTGTGTAATGTTGCACCATCTTGGGTATTTTGCTGGGACTGTCCTATGTGTTTATTGTCCACTTTGTGGGTCAATAAAGTATTGCCACGCTGGTTTACCCTCACCCTGTTTTATCTGAGTAGTATTATGCCCACAGAAGACCCTGAGTTTTCACAGTGACATTCAGAAGCAACTGAAAGACTGGAAAAATACTGGAGAATTAATGCTGCTGAAGATGCGGCAACTATCTGTCAGTAGGATTCTCCAGGTGAAACTTCATCTGACTCCCAGAGTGACACCCAGAAAGTCTTCCTGGCTGTCTATCAATGACAGATGGCGCTAAAATCTAGAATTAATGAGCTCAAAGACAATATCTCTGTGACACAACACTCAGAAAAAGCGAGAAAACGGGTGTCGAAGGCATAACAACTGAGAAGTTCCATGTACGACCGATTACCTCTTGGGGTATTAAACCCTTCTCTCATCTATCAAATGTCAACTGGTTACTGTTCATGAGAGAATGGAGGACCTAGAAAATAGGCTCCGCTGGCATAATTGGTGGTTTGTTGGACTTCCAGAATGGACAGAGGGGCGAGAGCCACAGCTCTTTTTAGAGCATCTAGTGATATTCAACTATGGCTGGGAAAGTTTCTTGGCTCTGTAAGCAGTAGAGAGAGCACATTGTATCTCTATGCAGTTTTTATTGCCCCAAGGGACCCCATCTTTGCACCTTCATTGCAAAATTCTATAGGGGTGGAGACATCTTTCTCCGCTTATCTGATGAAAATTCGGCCCTATTCCGTTTGAGAATGCCTGCCTGGATCCTTGTATACCCAGACTTTGTGATTTAGTTGCAATGCAAGAGAACTCATTTTGCTTCTGTCAAAAAACACCTTAAAGAACTTAACCCTAAATATGCAGTATTCTATTGGTCTCACCTGAAGGTCATTGCTGACAATCAGTGCATGACAGGCGGGAGTTGGACAACCAGGTAGAGACTTTCTACGCCAACGATTCTAAGTTTCTTTGGAACTCTTCCTTGAAGGAGTATCTTGACCCCTCAAACTTTTCTGTCTGACCATGCTCTGAAAGGCACTGTATCTTTTGTGTGATGCTGATTAGCCTATTTTTTACCATTATTGGAGGATATGAGCAGCATGTACTTATTCCAGAATTCTCACTAGTACCATTCTGTTGTACTAATATTTGTTTGGGTTGTGAGGCCGGGTTGGTTGGGAACTGTGTTCTTACTGCAATTAATATTGCTGTGTTTTGCTCCATTCATGGGATATACATCAGTGGGTTGGTCGAAGTCTAACTTTTATCCTGTTGTACCTATCCTTGTCTAGCCTCATGGCTTATATGTCCATGTCTTCTCAGAGTGGGACTGAGTCAGTTATATTTCTTTCCTTTATTGTGCGGGGACTGGCGATAAAATTAAAAGGGGCCTGGTGTTGAGGTATCTATGTTCTGGGCTCTAGACCAGATGTCTAGATCTAGATGTCTAGATGTCTTCAGGAGACCCACCTTATTAAGTCTAAAATGACTATCATGGAAAAATTATGGGTGAGGTGGGCTTACCACCAAGTAATTTCCACATTTACCCAGAGAGGTTAGATCCTAGTCAGATATACCCTTAATTGTACCCTTCATAATATTTAAATTGATATAGAGGGTAGATATGTATTCTTGTGCTGTTCTATTACCATTCTTGTTATTTATATACCTACCCCATTTACACTAGTAGTCATACACAAAGCTATAGGTTTTATGCTACAACATAGCACCCTACTAGTAATCTGGATCAGAGATTTTAACTGTACCCAGGACAAAAATAAGGGCCGAGCCCTGTTACTGAGGTGGATGCGCCTTTGATATTGCTGGGTATGGTGACTGACCTTGACCTCATGGACATCTGGCGCTCCCTAGTCTATGACGTACTGCAGATTTACTAACTCTCATGACTTCCTCTTCCACATAGATCTTGCCCTGGCATCAGGTCCAGCTTTGGCTAGAGTTACCTCCTGTGATTACTTCCCTCGCTCAATCTCCGTACCTAGGTCCAACACGTTAAACTTAGTCTAGTGTGCGGTATTCTGGTATGTAGAGATTTTTTCCCTAAACATCCTCTCTCTATTTTTATTTATACAAGTTAAGATAAGCGGATGGAAGAAGTTACCCCTGATCGTCAGGTCTTGCATCAATTTACTTGGATAAGACTGGAAGGCAGATGTTTGTCCAATGTCTGATGAGCAATAGGAGTTTGCTTTGGAGACCCCACAGTTGGTTTCTGCTAGCTAGTCTGAGAGAGCCACAGAGCTATACCTCCTACATCGCACATATTATACCATGGTCAGAATGAGTCGAGTCCAACCCAAGTTTCCATATGTGTGCCCCAAATGTCATAGGGCCCCAGAAATATTTTTCTTCCTCCTGTAGTGACAAAATCTGGGGAGGATGGGCTGGGTCACTCTTTCCTGCCTGATCCGTTTAAGGCATGTGTGGGGAAGTAAATCTCTATAACTGATGTTTGGTAGTTGGAGACGGAGTTCTGAGCTTCTCTTCCTTATGATTGCCCCTGAGTTGACTCAGGATCAGTCTTTGCTTCCTTGACCATGTACTTGTTTTTCTTATTTTATTGCTAGTTTTGTTTGTATCTTGGCCTGTTTGATATACATATAATCCTCATTGTAAAATTATGTTGTGTACATGATACATTTCACTATACATTTTCATAAAAAGTGTGTGTAATATAAATATATATATACACTGCTCAAAAAATAAAGAGAACACTTAAACAACAGAATATAACTCCAAGTAAATCAAACTTCTGTGAAATCAAACTGTCCACTTAGGAAGCAACACTGATTGACAATCAATTTCACATGCTGTTGTGCAAATGGAATAGACAATAGATGGAAATTATTGGCAATTATCAAGACACCCTCAATAAAGGAGTGTTTCTGCAGGTGGGGACCACAGACCACATCTCAGTACCAATGCTTTCTGGCTGATGTTTTGGTTACTTTTGAATGTTGGTTGTGCTTTCACACTCGTGGTAGCATGAGACGGACTCTACAACCCACAGAAGTTGCTCAGGTAGTGCAACTCATCCAGGATGGGACATCAATGCGAGCTGTGGCAAGAAGGTTTGCTGTGTCTGTCAGCGTAGTGTCCAGAGGCTGGAGGCGCTACCAGGAGACAGGCCAGTACACCAGGAGACGTGGAGGGGGCCGTAGCAGGGCAACAACCCAGCAGCAGGACCGCTACCTCCGCCTTTGTGCAAGGAGGAGCACTGCCAGAGCCCTGCAAAATGACCTCCAGCAGGCCACAAATGTGCATGTGTCTGCTCAAACGGTTAGAAACCGACTCCA